>NW_027203048.1:32325000-32807500 GCF_024711535.1 Dipodomys merriami
AACATAAATCTATACAATCTACATATTCTTTCTTCAGTGGGTATCCATTTATAAAATATAATTGCTCACTTTTCACTTAAAAACCACTTTCTTCCTTTGAGCAAGTTGTCACTCTGCAACTTGCAGAGAGTACACAAACTTCAAGTATACAAAAAATGTTTACCTTTTGTATTCATTCAAAATAATACTTCTAAAAACTTCCTTTGCAACAATATTGAAGGATTCTATTATTTCATATGGGTCGACATCTGGAAATTTTTCTAGAGAAAGAGACAAAGTAAAATGAAGGATTTTTTTTCTTTGTGGACAATAGGATTTCCCTAAAGTTACAGAAGTAACTCAAAGGAGTTGACTTTGAACATTTAGTCCTCAGGCAAATAAAGTAGATGAACTGTTCTTAAGCAAGTGAGACATGTCAAATATTGAATACATCAAGTTATTACTAAGAATTTAGTTTACTTTTTAACAGAATAAGAATGCTTTGCAATCAGCTCCCATTTTATGATGCTACCCTGAAAATCTAGTCAACTATACTGTGAAATGGTTTTACTGATAAGAGCTGTCATTCTTTTGCTTTGGGAACTTTTATTCAAATCTGCAAATTGGGGAAAGTTTTGTGTGTGTGTGTTTGTTTTAACACATTACAAATCTCTTTTTTTGTCGGTTGTGGGGCCTTACTCTGGGCCTGGGCACTGTCCCTCAGCAAGAGCCCTATCACTTGAGCCACACGGCCACTTCTGCTTATGTTTTGCTGAGGGATCGAATGCAGGTCCTCATGCATGTAAAGCAAGCACTCTACCACTGAGCCTCCTTCCCAGCCCTCTACCAAATGATTTTAAGCTAACATTTATGAAATGCTTTCAGGAACTAGGCACTTCACAGATTTATTTCTTTGATTTTTTTTTTTTTGGGGGGGGCTTGAACTCTGTCCCTCAACTCTTCAGCTCAAGGCTAGCGCTTTACCACTTAAGCCACAGTGCCATTTCTGGTTTTCTGAGTGATTTATTGGAGATAAGAATCTCACAGACTTTCCTGCCTGAGCTGGCTTTGAACCACAATCCTCAGATCTCAGCTCCTGAGTAGCTAGGAGTACAAGCATGAGCCACCAGTGCCTGGCTTCATTTGATCTTTATAAAAATTTATGAGGAAAATTGTTTTAATTTCTAACCTACAGCAGAAAAAAAACTGAGGCTTGAAGTAAAATGGGGCTATAGGTGTAGCTCAATGGTATAGCATTTGCCTAATATACACAAAGCCATGGACTTAATCCCCTTTACTACAGTCCTGCACTCACAGAGCACACAGATAGATAGGAAATATGACAGCTTGACCTGAGCACAGACCTAGCTGCTTCAAAGGCTCTTGCTTTTAAATGTGATGTTATTCCACCATATCAATTAATTTATGCCAAGTTAGTATGTTCTTTCAAGTGTTGGATTTATTCAACAATATATAACTTTTAAGTAATCTGAACATAAGAAATGGATCCTGGTAATATATCAGTATCACAAATTTACTTAAGAGAAATCTGAGGAGCAATTGGACCAGTGGATTTTTTAGAGGCTTTACAATTGAAATAAAAAATTTTTTTCCTTTCAACTTTTTTTTTTTGTATTGGTCATGGGGCTTGAACTCTGGTCCTGGGCACTATCCCTCAGCACTTCAGCTCAAGGTGAGCACTCTACCACTTGAGCCACAGCGCCACTTCTGGTTTTCTGAGTGGTTTATTGGAGATAAGAGTCTCATGGACTTTCCTGCCTGGGCTGGATTTGAACCGTGATCCTCAGATCTCAGCCTCCTGAGTAGCTAGTATTACAGGAGTGAGCCACCGATGCCTGGCTCAATTTTTTTTTTTTTGGGGGTCCGGTCGTGGGTCCTGAACTCTGGGCCTGAGCGCTGTCCCTCAGCTCTTCAGCTCAAGGCTAGCGCTCTACCACTTGAGCCACAGTGCCACTTCCGGCTTTTTTCTTTTTGCTTATGTGGTGCTGAGGAATCAAACCCAGGGCCTCAGGCATGCAAGGCAAGCACTCTACCACTGAGCCACCTTCGCAGCCCACAATTTTTTTTTTTAAACTAAACAAAACAACAAAAAAGAATTTACCTTTTAGTTGTTCCTCTGTATCTAATCTAATCTTGTTAACAGTTTCATCTCTGGAGATCTAAAACAAAATTAAGGATTAGTTAATATATATACATATGACATTTCACATTCCTATTTTACTATATTTAACCCATTGTAAGAATACTTCAATTTTTGCAGTATTAACATTCTTTAAAAGATCAGAAATTATTAATTTACAAAAAAAAATCTGCCTGATTCACTCAAATATGTATTAGTGCTGGTTGCTGTTGGCTCATACCTATAATTCTAGCTACCCAGGATTAACAACCTTGAGATTTGCAGTTTGAAGTCAGCCAGAGCAGGAAAGTCTCAGGGACAGCACCCAGGCCCTCAGTTCAAGCCCCCAGAACTGACACACACACCAAAATAAATAAAAAATAAAAACAAGTATTCGTTTTATTATTTAAACAAAGTATAATAGATAAGCAAACAGGAAAGCTTTTAGGTTAAGTTCTAACACCCCATCCCACACCACTCCTACCCTAGGGGATGGGGATTGAATTAGAGCCTTGTGCATCCTAGGCAAGTGTACTACCACCAAGCTACATCCCAATCCTGTCTTGATATTAATATAAACACAAGACTAATATTCATACACAAAACTACACTAATAATGACAAAAAGTAATTCTGGAACAGTTATATAAGATAATCTTTAAGTATACCTACCTTATCATGTTCATAATCTGTGAAAACTGTATAGAGTTTCTCCATGGCAAGTCTATTTTAAGTACAAATAATGTTAGCATAAAAATATTCGAAACATGAGGCAGCTTTTATTGTAAACAAGGCAAATATCCAGTAGTAATAAAGTATAAATTGAATAATTTCATAAAGCATAATATATATGCTGCTCTTTATCACTACTAACCTTTTACTACTTGTAATATAGTACACAAGTGTATTTTTTTCCATTTCTTGTTTTTTTTTTTTTTTTTTTTTGGGTCCGGTCATGGAGCCTGAACTCTGGGCCTGTACACTGTCCCTCAGCTCTTCAGCTCAAGGCTAGCACTCTACCACTTGAGCCACAGCACCACTTCCAGCTTTTTTTCTTTTTGCTTATGTGGTGCTGAGGAATTGAACCCAGGGCCTTTTGCTTGCAAGGCAAGCGCTCTACCACTGAGCCACCTTCCCAGCCCCTCTTTCCATTTCTTAAGGAAAATCACACATGGTACTGTGGCCTTCCTTTTTCTTATCTCTAATGTATTCACTTAACTCCACCTTAGAGTCATTCATTTTTAATGAGTGCTTGCCTATGTGCTAGGCAGTGTTCTAAGTACTGAGCATATAATGGTGGTTATACTTAAATTTCTTTTTGAGAAATTCAAGGGTCTCCTTAGATATGCAAATATCTTAATGCTTTATTCTTGTACAAGATACAGAAATGATCTAATTACAACCAATAATTATCTATCCCTTTGAGTTTCACAGTTATGCTGTGAAAGAGGGGCATGGGTTGGTTTATCCTTTTTAAAGTCATATTTGTGATATATTTCTTGCATATTTTTGACAATACTTTAGAACACTGCCATCTACAAAGTAATACATGGTCAGTTCTCCCATGAATCTTACTTGTGAGCATGCTTCACAATCTCTGGTGAAGGGGTAGATAACTTCTGAGGTGTCCTCTTGGTAACACCAACTTCTTTCACCAACTGCTGGATGCCCTGGATTATTTGTTGGGTATATTTCACTCCCACCTTGACAGCATGGCAAAAATCCTGCTGTAAGATGTTTTCTGCAGAAGCTTCCAACATGACTATTTAAACAACAACAACAAAAAATTACAGTTATGTAGCAATGTTGTTTTGCATGATATATTCTGGGCACTTTGAAAACCTTGATGTTCATCTTCAAAGAACTAGAACAACTTGAGTTGCACATCTCTTTTCAAGATACTAAAATATAACATGGCATTAAACCAGTACTTATGGTTTCCCCTAAATCTTAGCAGAATACCATCTCTACATGTGATATTTTCCCACAGTATAAATACTGTGAGATAGAACTCAAAAACCAGGCTTATAATGATTAATCAGATAAAATATTTAAACAAATAACACTGAGTATCTCAATTAAGATTATGCATTATTCTATAATTTTAGGCATAACCTGTTATGAAGGGCACTGCCAAAACATGAGATAAAGCAAAGCAAACATCTTTAAAACTAGTGACAAAACATATGCTTAAGTTTAAATGCATTTTTAAAAAGCCAGAACTTGCATGTGATATTTAAACTACTTACCAATCTGACTTTTAGGTGCTCCAGCAACCACTAAATTTAAAGTACTAGAAGACATTTCTTTTCTTGTTGGGTTAACAACACATTCTCCATCAATCATTCCTATTCGTACAGCCCCTATGATATATGAAAATATCAGCAATTGCTTAAAACTTCCAGTTTTCATATTATTCAAGCTGTAGCTTTAATCTTTCAGCTTTGTAAAAAAAGAATAAAGTTCCTATTTCTCCGTTTCTCTTTGGGTTAAGGCCCACAGAATATTCTTTGTAACTCTCCAGATGCAGTGGACCACTCCAAACTGTACAAGTATACCATCTGTCACACCTCTTTATCTATGCTCCACTTGTCTTGTCTATGCAATACACTTTCAGAGCAGATTCTTACATCTGATCCTACGAAGGTGCAGCTGTACTCTCGTTTCTTTGAGAAGCTGTTCTTGACAACCTGGACCCACAAAACTAAACCTGTACTTCTCATTTTCTTAGCATCTCGACTATGCCTATAACACTTTTGTAAATTAATATCTGTTTCATGCCCTAACTTATGCTGAAAGCAAGAACTACCTCTTTAATCTCTATATTGCTAACATGTAGTTTACCTTTATTCCTCCAGAACTCAGCCTTATATATAGTTAGCATTTTGGACACTGGATAATTATTTACTTATGTATTGTATGAGTACAACTTATAGGCTCTGTAAGTTACAACATGTACTTGTTTTATCCTAAAGAGTGTATATTCCGATAATTTCCCAGTACAAAATAGAGAGTCAACGTATCAAAGAATAAAATATGTATAGCATTCAAACATACTATTAGAATGTACAAGTCGTTATGTCGAAAAACGAACTTAACAACTTTGGTGGGGGAGGGGAGGCGTATGGGAAGGGATGGGAAGGGGAAACAACGAAAAGGCAACAATGCTTAATAAGAAATGTACTCGTTATCTTGCCTATGTAATTGTAACTCCTCTGTATGGTATTCTCACAATAAAAAACAAACAAACAAACAAAAAAAACATACTATTAGAAACCAAACCCAAGGCAAAGATGAAAACATTTTTAAAAGACCTGCAAGGGATCTTAGAATGCCATCTAGTTCAACTCCCTAAAGACTGTCAGAGCCAATCTATGTTCTTGTTATAATAACATGCTCATTATTTTTACTGAAGAACCTAATACTTGTTTTAATTTTCAAGTTAACTTACCAATAGGTCCATTCCATGGAATATCTGATAATGAGAGGGCTGCAGAAGCTTTAAAAAAGGGAGGGAAAAAGAACTGAAATTAAATATTTAATTGCTTTTAGAAAAATCAACAGTGATAATTTTATTTATTTATTTTTTTGTCGGTCATAGGCCTGAACTCTGGGCCTGGGCACTGGCCCTCAGCTCTTCAGCTCAAGGCTAGCGCTCCACCACTTGAGCCACAGTGCCACTTCCGCCTTATGTGGTGCTGAGGAATTGAACCCAGGGCCTCATGCATGCAAGGCGAGCGCTCTACCACTGAGCCACCTTCCCAGCCCCATCAGTGATAATTTTCATCTTGATATTCATACTTACCTCCATTAATTGCTAGAACATCAGGTTCATTAATACCATCTACTGCTAACAAATTACAAAGGACCTAGTACAAGGAAAAAAAATTGAAAGCACTTAAAAAAATCTACTTTATTTGGGAGGATTATAATTTAGGTTAACAATGTAGGCTAAAATATAGGAGTATTGTATGGCTCATAGCGTGGGCTTTGTAGCCAAACCCTCTGATCTGAGTTGTCATTTAATATGGCCTCAAAGTTTCTATATTAAATAAAAATTAATATAGGAGATCTAAACTCAGGGTCTCATGCTTACTAGGCAGGTGCTCCACCACTTGAGCTATGCTCCATTCCTTTTCTGCTTATTTTTCAGATAAGGTCTCAAGTTTTGGTCCATGCTGGCCTCAAGTTGTGATCTTCTTGACCTCTGCTTCCTATATAGCTTAGGTTATTGGTATAAACTGTGCACCCAGGGAAATTCTCTTATCTTTATAAGAACTAAAAAAAATTGTGTGTAAAACACTTACTACAATACTAGGCAGGTGGTAAGTATTCAGTATATGTTAGGCGTGCTTTTCTATTTTCCTTTTATAAGTAATCACGAAACAAACTAGTGAGTTACTTTATACTACAATTGTGAATAATGCGCTTATGTTTGATTCTTTTCTCTTCTTGGTAGTATCAGGATTTGAACTCAGTGCCTCATGCTTGCTAGACACATGCTTTTATTGCTAAGCCACTCCTTCAACCCTATTTTGTTTTGTTTCCCAAAGTGAGATATGGTCTCACTTTGGGCCTAGGCATGTGCCTGGTCATGAGCCACCTATGTTAGGTTTCCTCTTTACAGCTAGGATAACAGGACTGTGCCAATGTGTCCAGCTTTCCTTTGAGAAAGGGTTCAGCCATCTTTTCAATCTTCCCAATCTCAGCCTTTCAGTAGCTAGAATTACAGAAGTGATCACCATTGCCTGCCCCTCTATGTTGTAAGAGAATACTTTCCTTGAGGTTATGCCATCTTGTAAAGATATGTTTTCAAGGAATATTTATTGCAAACAAATAAAACGGTTATTTACATATACTTAGTTAGAGCGTATGAATCATTACACTAAGAGAATGGACTCAAAGTATTAAATATAATTAAGAGGCTTGAGGATCCAGTAATAAAGGCAGATAATAAAAACTGGTTGTGTTGATTGTCCTAATCTTTATTTATTCAAGGTCCAGCCATCTGACCTGATCCACAGTAGATCAAACACACTGACCTTCTTTCAAACTTATCCATTTCTTTCCTGCCTCAAGGTTTTATTGCTTCACATTCCATCTATATGGAATGTGGGCTGCTTCTAACACTCTTGGTCAGCTCACTCCTACTGAGTGTCAGATCAAATTGGCATGAATCAATGTTAGCTTTTTACAAGTATTATCTTTTATAAATGACTTAAAGTAAAATATAATAGCATCACCACAGTTCTTTACAATGTTTAGCCTAGAAAGAATTGCAGAGATTAAGTAAATTATTATCTGTAAATGAAGTAGAACTTACCTGGGTATCATAAAAATAGCCAGCTGGAAAAAGAGGTCTAATTGAACGATCTGTTAAAGAAAGAAAAAGATACTGTACAATTCAGACAGAGTAGCTTTACAGTTCAGAACATTTGAATAAAACTAGTGGTTTAGCATGTCAAAAGACGAACAAACCAATCAACCAACCAAACAAACAGAAATGTCAGCCTTATTTGAAAGAGTGATGTCAATGCTTCAATTAATACATATCATGACTTAGTAACAAAGCAGAGGAAAGAAACTTAAGACTAACAGCAGACCCCAAAAAAATGTTTGCTTGGTATTTTGTTTCTGATGAATACATATAAATATACACAAATTAGCCATTTCTTGGTAAAAGAGCTATGAACTACAAATAGTCCCACAATATTTATGGATGGCAAAGATTTGGAAGAGTAGTCAGGTGTGTTGGATAAGCCCATAATTCTAGCTACTTGGGAGGTGGAGATGACAGATCAAGGTTTGAGGTCAGTCACAAAAGTTCAATAGAATCCATTTCAACCAATAGCTGGGTGCAGTGGTGTGTGCTCTTGTTATCTCCAGCCATACAGCAAAGTGCAAGTAGAAGAAGCATAGCCCAGGCTGATGGCATAAAGTGATAAGCCTACCTATAATACAACCAATGGAATAAAGAGGCTGAGGCATGGTCCAACTGGTAGAGCACCTGCCTAGCAAGCTTCAAGATCGTGAATTCAATTCTTACTAGTGCCAAAACAAGGAAAAAAGATTTGGAGTATTTCTGGGCTATGGATATAACATGGTGGAACAGACAGCTTGTTTAGGGAAGGATTAGGTTTAATCTCCATTACTATACCAAATCTTCCCTCCCTCTTTCCCCTCCACAAGAGATTAGACACCTAATTTAATAGTTGATAGATACAATGTTTTTAGGTGTTATACTGAACATAAAAATGAAAATATTAGAGCACTGGCCATGGAAATCATGTCAACAGAGATTAATTCAGTCAAGATGTATTTACTGTATATACATGTATAGTATATGTATATACTGTATAGTATACAAGATACGGAGATTTGTCAATGAAGAAAGAAAAGTTTTTGGTCTCAGGGATCCCAGCTTTGAGAGAGGGAAAAGAGTTTACTAATGTCCAATGGCATTCATGCAATGAATGAAGACTTAGGAGACACTGAAGAACACAGGTGGTAAAGAAGAGATGCTAACACTGGCATATTGGAGAAGATAAAGCCTCTATGTTAATATCTTACCTATTACTCGACTTGTAAGAATTTCTTTATCAGAAGATCCAAGCTCTCTTCTAAGGTAGTTTGTAGGAATTCTACCAGCTGCAGCAGCCTTCTGTCTGTAGTCAACCTGAAGTAGCATGGAAAAAAATGAAGTTTGTATGATTTGTTTTAGTAACAAACTATATCCCTAGGACCACTACACAAATAGTATTTTTCCTAATGCTATTAATAACATCTTCTAGATGATGAGTAGAGGACAATTTAATTTTAGCATTTTATATCTCTCAGAGGAAGGAGAGTTTGTAAAAAGATGTTTAGCCAATTCATTTTTAAAAGCCTGTAATTATATAGTCAGATTTTTTTTTAGCCTCACTAATTTTCCACATTAGCTTACTCTGGTCAAGTCTTTTTTGAATTAACTCTTTCAGATATAACTTCATTGGCTGTTTTGAAACTTTTAGATATAACTTCATATGATCCTAAGAAAGAACCCATATAATCCTAATAAATTCTTCATTTAACATATAGGTGATTCATACTGAAGAGAAACCCATGAAGGCATGAACTCATTGCTTATTCAGCACCAAAGTAATTATATATTTCACACTGACTTGGTAATTTGTATACATGGGCATTCTAAAGTATGCATACTATTAGCATGAGAAGTTAGTTTACATTCTTTTTTTTTTTTTTTTTTTTTGGGTCTGGTCGTGGGGCCTGAACTCTGGGCCTGGGCGCTGTCCCTCAACTCTTCAGCTCAAGGCTAGCGCTCTACCACTTGAGCCACAGTGCCACTTCCAGCTTTTTTTCTTTTTGCTTATGTGGTGCTGAGGAATCGAACCCAGGGCCTCATGCATGCAAGGCAAGCACTCTACCACTGAGCCACCTTCCCAGCCCAGTTTACATTCTTTTAATGTCTCAGGACATTAAAAGTTCAGGAAAATCCTTTCTTGTACAAAATTTACATGCATTCATAAGACACTAGACAAAAATATTATAAATTCTACATATTGCTACAGTATAGGTTCAGGTAAATCAGCAAATACTTACTACCAAAGGCATGAATTGGGAAGGTGAAGGTTTTGTTTTACTGACTGCTGTAACCATCACTGCAGTGTCACCTGACTTAAACATAAACAACCATATCAGTAAATGTTGTTCAAATCAGACATGCACATATAATAGCAACTGAGCGAATGAATTCTCACTCTAAGCTCAAGAAAAGAGCTTTATTCCATGTGATTATAATGAAACTTAAAAATTCACAAGTAGTCGACTCTTGATCCCTTTTCTAAATGATCACTGAATTTTACAAAAGAAAAGGCTCACTGATAGCTGAGTCAGCCCTGGTTGGTGTGTGTGTGTGTGTGTGTGTGTGTGTGTGTGTGTGTGTGTGTGTGTGTGTGTGTGTGTGTGTGTGTGTGTGTGTGTGTGTGTGTGTGTGTGTGTGTGTGTGTGTGTGTGTGTGTGTGTGTGTGTGTGTGTGTGTGTGTGTGTGTCTGTGTCTGTGTGTGTGTGTGTGTCTGTGTGTGTGTGTGTGTGTGTGTGTCTGTGTGTCTCTGTGTGTCTCTGTGTGTGTGTGTGTCTCTGTGTGTGTGTGTGTCTCTGTGTGTGTGTGTGTGTGTGTGTGTGTGTGTGTACTCAGAGCCTTCTGCTCTCATTCAGCTTTTTTTTTTTGGTCAGTCATGGGGACTGAACTCCAGGCCTACACAGTCCCTGAGCTCTTCAGCTCAAGGCAAGCACTCTACCACTTGAGCCACAGTGCCACTTAAGGTTTTCTGTGGTTAATTGGAGACAAGAATCTCACAGACTTTCCTGCTTCAGCTGGCTTTGAACTGTGATCATCATATCTCAACCTCCTGAGTAGCTAGGATAACAGATATAAGCCACTTGCACCTGGCTTCATTCAGCTTTTTCACTCAAGACTGGTACTCTACCATTTGAGCCATGCTTCTACTTCTGGCTTTTTGCTGGTTATTTTGAGGTAAGAGTCTCATGGACTTTTCTGCCCCAGCTGGCTTCAAACCACAATCTTTAGATCTCAGTTTTCTAAGTGTCAAGATTACAAGTGTGAGCCACTTGCACTCAGCTTATTTTCTACTTCTAATGAGGAAATTTAGATTTTATATAATGAAAATTTCTCTAGTATTACTACTGAAGAGAATGAAATAATTTTTTTTAGAAAAGCACAAAACAGATTTTATTAACAGAATAAAACGAAAGCCTAAGTTTGTTTGTTTGTTTCTTTCTTTTTTTTTGTCGGTTTTGGGGCCTGAACTCTGAGCCTGGGCACTGTCCCTCAGCTCTTCAGCTGTAGACTGTAGACTAGTGCTCTACCACTTGAGCCTCAGCCCCACTTCCAGCCTTTTCTGCTAAAAGCCTAAGTTTAAAAGAGATCTTTTAACATATCCAACTTTCAAACTCCCCAATGATTTGGAATGGTTCAGGTGCTAGAAATAATCTTAGTATCTGAATTAAATACCACTACCATATTTCTAAGTTATGTTACTTAATATCGGTTCCCATAACTGATTTTTAAGATAAAAAAATTTAAGGCTGGGAATAGGCTTAGTGGTACTTGCCTAGCATGCATGAAGCACTGGGTTTGATTCATCAGTACCACATAAACAGAAAAAGCCAGAAATGGCACTGTGGCTCAAGTGGTAGAGTGCTAGCATTGAGCAAAAGAAGCTCAGCGACAGTGGCTAGGCACAGAATTCAAGCCCTAGGACTGGCAAAAAATAAAAATGAAACAAAAAATAAAATTTGAACTTTTTTTTTTAAGTTTTAGGAAGGATTTATGTCAATTTAACAGGTTTAAAGTGGGGAGGAATAGAATGGGGTTAAAGTAGAGAAAAATGGAGAAGAGAATCATTTCCTAATTCCCATGCAGGACATGGGAGTTAAAAACTCTAAAACCTGGACATTTTACCTGTACCACAGCACAGCCATCTGCAAACCTTGCCAGTTTTCCAGAGGATAGTTCTAATTTTCTGTTGATAAACAAAAATTCAAAACAAAATGACATCAGTACAATTCTCATATTAGTACACACAATCTAAGTTTTTATTTTTAATAAGAAACTAAAGGCTATCAAGCCTTACATGGCCTTCTCCTTCAGCAACAGATAGAATTCATAATCAAAAGTACAAGGGGAATTTAATTTTGTAGCATAACAAGATAAAAACCTAGGTACAAAAGTAATTTAGATTAGACAGAAATTATTTCTAGAGAGAAAGAAACTGTCTTCTGAAACATTAATTCCCATTTATTGCCTCTGCTCGGTCTCTTGTCACTCCCTACCTTGTTGACTACAGTAGTCTTTTTAGTACTCTAACTGGATCATTTCCCCATTTAAAATCTTTAAAGTTTCCCTACTGCTTTCAGGACAAAATATAAACTGCCTACAAAGACTTTCATTTTTGTCAGTAGTGCCAAGTCAATTTAATAGTGAATGAATTATCTTTCAATCAATAGTATTGGGATGACTGGGAATCCAGTTGTACAAAAAATACTGGAGCCAGGTGCCAGTGGCTCACGCTTGTAATCCTAGCTACTCAGGAGGCTGAGCATCTGAGGATTGCTGATCAAAACCAGCACGAGTTGGAAAGTCCGTGAGACACTTATCGCACTGGCGTGGTGGCTCAAGTGGTAGAGTGCTTGCCTTGAGCTGAAGAGCTGAAGGACAGTGTCCAGGCCCATAGTTCAAGCCCCATGACTCATCTCCCCCCCAAAAAAGAAATACTGGGAGTTTTTTTATACAAAAATAAAAACTCAGAATGGATCCTAGACCTTGTCGCCAATAAACTACTCAGAATAAGCTGGAAGTGGCGATTTGTAGCTTAAGTGGTAGAGTGTTAGCCTTGAGCAAAAGCAGCTAAGGGGTACAGCCCAGACCCAGAGTTCAAGCCCCAGGACTAGGGGGGAAAAGATTAGTTGTAGTCTAGGGTGAAACAGTTAAGTGACCCCCTAATAGGTACAAGGTGTGTGTGTGTGTGTGTGTGTGTGTGTGTGTGTGTGTGTGTGTGTGTGTGTGTGTGTGTGTGTGTGTGTGTGTGTGTGTGTGTGTGTAGAACTGTTCTAAAATGGGTGGTGGTAATGGCTGCGAAATTCTGAATACTATACAACTGAAAACTGCTGAATTATACACTTTAAATTGTATGGCATGTGAATTATATATATCAAGCTGATCTATATGAGCCTTATTTCTGTTTCTGTGGCAAATGGCAAAAGTGGTTGCTGAGGTACTGAAACAGATCAGCAAAACAAAGATGAGGCCAAACCAAGATGGTGGTGCCTGAAGACACTGAGGAAGATGTTCTATTTTAAGAGTTTAACTTCAAAAAATTCAGTCAAGGCTACTGCTGATGATACACAACCATCATATATGGTTGGGGGAATATAAAATAGTACTTAAGGAAATAATCTGGCAGTAACTGAAAAAGATTAAATTAAGATTAAATTTACTTTGTGACCTAGCAATTTCATCGTAGGTAAAAATTCAAGGAAATGAAAACGTATGTTCACATAAAAACTTGTATATGGTAAAGAAGAAAACTTGTACATGAAATTTCATAGTAGCATTATCTATAGTTTCCCTCAAATGAGAAAAGCCTAATGATTAAGATTTACCACTAATTGAAAGCTGCAGGTAAATATTTGTGTTCCTTTAGTGTCATGTCCATATCTTTCTCAGCGTAATTTTTCCTGCAGCTGAATATGTGTTTATTTCCTTTGTCAGACCTGATTAACTCTAGTGCTTTGCATATGACAGGTGCTGAAGGGAGGCTTAAGTAAAAATTAAACACTTGGCTCAAAGACCACTGTAACACTGAATATACTATCTGGAAAATAACTATCAGAATCTACCAGGGTGCATAAAAAATTGTAACAGATATAATGCCTGTCATACTCAATAATAAATGTTACAGATGACAAACTTAAGGCAAAGACGGATTGTTTTATCAACAGGTCTGATATTTATGAATCTTATTTGACACAAGGAGAGTATCTATAAAAGAAGTCCAGATTAATTAATGAAGAGTCAAAGCAGATTACTTGTAAAAAATATGGAGGGCAGGAGAAGCATTTTATTGCCTTTAGTGTCTTTCGAATAAAATGTCTTGGAATGATTTTTTTTTTTTCCAGACAAGACTGTGTAGTTCTTAGGCCAGGTGCCCGTGGCTCACGCCTGTAATCCTAGCTACTCAGGAGACTGAGATCTGAGGATCGCGGTTCAAAGCCAGCCCGGGCAGGAAACCGGAAGTGGCGCTGTGGCTCAAGTGGTAGAGCGCTCGCTTTGATCTGAAGAGCTGAGAGACAGCGCCCAGGCCCAGAGTTCAAGCCCCACGACTGACCAAAAAAAAAAAAAAAAAAAAAAAAAGAATGTGTAGTTCTTGAATATGCTAAACAGACAGCCTTATGGCATATTTCTTGCAGTTCTTCAACTAAGAACACTCCTATACTTAAGGGGTTTTTTAACACACACTTCGTCACAAATATGTAACAGAGACAGCATGTAGTCCACAAAGCCTAAAAATACTATCTGACCATTTTACAGAAGTCTGCAGACTCTTCACTGACTACCTTCTCCTCCTTTTTCTAAAGTAAACTGTAAACTTATTTATTTAAGATGAGTCAGTAACTCATTAAGTCTGGGAGAAAGGCCTGGACTCAAATATTATTATTGCTTTTGGTATGAGCTAGGTCAAAAAAATTGAAAGCACACTAAACATTTAGATATACAAAATGTGCATTAGTAGTTACATTTTTAAATGATTTAGATAGAAGCTTTAAAAAAGTTACTTTTAACACGAATACTGACAACCTCCTAAGAAAAAGTACAGGCTTTGCTAGAAACACCAATTCAGCGTCCATCAAGTTCCATAACGCTAGTTACCTAATGTTTAGTGGGGCCTCTGCAGCGTACAGGCTTAAAAAGATCTAGCTGACACTTCCCTACCCTTCCGACTCAGGCTCAAACTGGCCGCACGAAGGGATTTGGGATTTGATGGCGTGCGCACACTTGGTCATCTCAAGGCGAAATGATTCCCACTTCGGGGCACACGGGTCTCGGAAAAGTAAAGTGAAAGGCTGTCAGGTGGACAGACGAGCCTAGGTGGAGAGAGGAAGCTCGGCGTGCAGGAGGAGGTTCGGGAAGCCCAGGGCAGCAGCGTAGGAAGGGAGCGAGTCCACGGGGGTCGACTCCATCCCGGAAAGGGAAATGTGGAGTTGAGGTTTGAGGTAAAAAGAGGTTAAAGGGACAGGCATTTGCTCTAACCCAGGGAGACCAGTGCACCCGGCGGCCAGATCACAGTGCAGAGAGGGAGAGCACGCTCTTCTTACCTGTTGCCTAAGTCCACAGCCACCGATCGGGACCCTGCGCTAGACGACAGAGTTCGCACAAGCAAGGAGCTGAGTGCCCGACTCCGCCCTGGCAGACGAAGGGGCCCCTCTGCCAGAGGCCGGAGGCGTGAGCAGCACTGCTTGCACGCCGCCATGACACTGGGCAAGAGCTCAGCCCGGGCTGTGCCCTGATTGGCTGACTCCACAAACCCAGGGGCGGAGCCTGGTGCAGTTTCGTTTCCGCGGTACCTGGGGACGCTGCGCAAGCTGCTGCAATGGCCCCTTTCTACGAGAACCAGAAAGGGTCAAACTTACAAGAATGAGATTGCGTCTGCGAATGCATTGTGTGTGTGTGTGTGTGTGTGTGTGTGTGTGTGTGTGTGTGTGCCATAAGTAGAAAGTCTTAGAACAAATTTAACAATTAAATGCAGCAATAACTTAATACATAAATACAGCAATAATAGAAGCCACTGGGTAAGACATTTTTATTGATTTTGTGAACTAAGAATTAGGGGGATTTATGTGATGGGCCACGAGAAGAGGGAATACGCTCTCTTTCCTCCCTCCACCCTAGTTTCTATTTTACGCATTTCAGAGAACAAATGTTACTTCAAAGAGTTGTGTTAATATATTTCAAATAAACCAATTTTCTCATTAATATAATTTTAAGTGTGTCCTTACCATCACTTCTGGTTTATCTTCATTTCCAGTGTTAGTTTACTAATTCATTTCCCTGGCCCCTTTGGCTAAAGATTAATTTTGTAAACCAACTCTTAAATGTATAATGTCAGCTAATATTTAAAATAAATGGTTTGTAAAGTGGAAAACATTTTAAAAACAATTTTTAAGGGTGGATACATTTTCCTCACTTCTTTAATGACTGTGTTTGAAACTATGTAGTTTATTCATTGAAACACCCATCATATTTTTAAAAATGTACTTCTCTTTTAAGGTCATTGCCCATATAAAAACAAACAGGCATAAAATCCAATACTAAGGGGGTTGGGGGGAGGATGGGATGGGAAGGGGAAACAAAGGAGGAGGCTACAATGCTTGATAAGAAATGTACTCATTATCTTGCCCATGTAATTGTAACCCCTCTGTACAGTATTTTCACAATAAAAAAAATCCAATACTAATGTTGTTTTAAAAATGAAAAATGTTGACCTAAAACCCAGACAAATGATTTTGTTGTCAAGCTTTTATGAGTTGTTATTACTGATTTGGGATTTCCATGCGGATAAAAGACATAAGATTAACATTGTTTACTGGTATTAAGTGTTAGTTTTTACCTCTTTATTTTTGACTTTATCTTTAGTTGCTTCTGTGATTTCAAGATCCATCATTGAAACTTCTTACAAAAACAAATCTATAAGAACCTCCTGCCACAATTCAACATGACTTTGGATTTATAGAGTAAGAACATAAACTCACCTTTCCAGGATGCGCTAACTACTACTTAATTGTATTCACTCAGGAAGTATTGCTTAACAGTTTAGAGTAGAAACTTTGAGTTAGTCCCTGGTGATTCTGATCTTATCTCAGGTGGTTATGACCCTGTCTCTCTGAACTCCACCCTTTCCATCTTACAAAAAAAGGTCAATAAGATGAATCTCACTGGGTTTGTAAGGATTAAACGTCACAGACAATTCAAGATATTTATCATAGTACCCAACACACTATGAACACTTGAAAAAAATGGTAGCTTCAGCTTTGATTTAGCTTTTTCTTAATTTCCTTCTAGTTTCTTTTGTTCAACATTTCCTTCATGATCCCCTTGAATCAGCATTCATTCAGCTGGAAATATTTGAACATTTACATATTTAGTTCACATTTGTCCCCCTAAATCAATGTAAAATAATTAGTAGTAATTCAGTTATAAACTCAAAAGCAAATGTAGCCATTAAACTCTTGTTGCTGAATTTTGTTACAGAGTAGTCATACTGATGATACACTATGTATATTGTTAGCAAAATAGGCTCCCTTCCCATAGCTTAGTACACTCCTTCCCCTCCATAGCTTAGCATGCTCCCTTCCTAGGCAACACTAGGCCCATTTAGTAAAGGCAGTAAATAAACCCCCTTTACCTTGGGATGGCACTTCTCTGGGGCAGCTATCACCATATAAAGCAAAAAGAGCCCCTTAGAGTGACCTTCAGGTCTGGGCAGCTGTAGGGCCCCTTATCTACTATTTGGACAGCAGCCATAAATCCTAGTCCGCCATGATGAAACCCCTGGCGCTCACGACTACACTAGGGTCTCCGCCTCCTGGCCCCTTCTGGCCCCTCCTAAACCTGCTAGGTTTTATAGGTCACCTCAGACAATAATGGGCACCACTTCTCACTTCTCCCTTGTGAGAAGGAGTCTTGCCAGCCCCTTTCCAGCAATAAACCTTTCATTGTTCTCTGTACCTGGATGTCTGTGTGGTTTTCTGGCAAAGTATAAAATAATCTAACATATACGTTAGGCAATTTTAGATTAGCATAGAAACAAAAATGTAAAGTGTTGAATTTTGTGGCTATATCAATTGATGCTATATACCCAAGGTGCCATTGAAGAGTTGTCACATTCTAGAAATACAGTTCTGATCAACTGCAATATATAGGAAAGAAAACTGGAAGCTCTCTTTCTACCACTCTTGAAGATGTTAGAGGCCATTTGATTTAAATCTAAGCAGTATTTCTCAGATCTCCTTTTCTTTTTTTCATACTCAAATGAACCTGCATCAAAAATTAATAAAACCTCATGCTCTGAGTAGCAATTTCATTTATGTAAAATACCAAGTCATTAAATTATGTTTAATTAAAGTATAATTTGGTGGTTTGGGCTCAGAAAGTATATATACCCTTATTTTGATTTATGACTATAAAAGTTTCAAGAGTTTATACTTTGTTATGTATTTGTGGATATTTAAGTAACATAATTAAAAGTGTCAGCTGACACTGAGGAGTACATGTTAATGTTTTCTCTTGAATGTTGCCCATGCAACTTTAAGAAACAGTTTTTAGGGCTGGGAAGGTGGCTCAGTGGTAGAGTGCTTGCCTTGCATGCCTGAGGCCCTGGGTTTGATTCCTTAGTACCACATAAGCAAAAAGAAAAAAGCCGGAAGTGGCACTGTGGCTCAAGTGGTAGAGTGCTAGCCTTGAGCTGAAGAGCTGAGGGATAGCGCCCAAGCCCAGAGTTCAGGCCCCACGACCGGACCAAAAAAAACCCCCAAAGAAACAGTTTTTACACTACTGTCAAAAGGAGTTTTATAAGTCAAAATATAATTGTGTCTCTATTCTTATTTTACTCAGTTGCTTCTTTTGTTTATGTTTACTTTCTTCAAAGTTGTTTTATTAGAACATATTAATACTACAAGGAAAAGGTTCACTGTGACATTTCCATGCATACATGTGATGTAACAGAAAACTCCCTCTATTTCTCTCACTGCCCCCTTCTTAAAACAGTTTCAACTGATTTCATTGCTCTGTTTTCATACATGCATATCAAGTGCTTTGCTCATGTTCACCCTCACTCACTTTCATACATGCATATCAAGTGCTTTGCTCATGTTCACCCTCACTTTCATACATGCATATCAAGTGCTTTGCTCATGTTCACCCTCACTCACTTTCATACATGCATATCAAGTGCTTTGCTCATGTTCACCCTCACTCACTTTCATACATGCATATCAAGTGCTTTCCTCATGTTCACCCTCACTCACCCTCTCTACTCCCACTGGTGCTCCTACACCATTGCCTGTCTTGTCATTCATTTTTACTTTTTTCTGGTTTTTTTTGGTGTGTATGTGTGAGACAAGATATTGGTATGTAGCATATATGGACCTGAAACTCAAGATCCTCTTGCTTCTGTCTCCCAGGTGCTAGGATAAAAGGGATCTGCCACCATGTTCATCTTTAAGTCTTTAATCTATTTAATAAGTAGATTGGCTCTTGATGGTCTATGAGCATTTCCTTTCCTAGTTAGTTTCATTAACTTCTATTTACTCTCTAAATAGCTTTCCATTTCCTCATACTCCAAGTAAACTGAACTTGTTCTTTTGCTCCATGCCTATGTGCTTAGCATGTGGTTTCTCAGATGTGTCAGTCTGGCAAATTGAGTCTCCAGGCAGACTTATAGATAAGCTCTATGCCTGCCATTCCATTTTATTAACTTATTTATGTGGACATTAATTCATCCATAAAAATGAAGTGAAGATAGTTATTGCCTTGTTTAAAAGAGCTGTCTGTGTTTGCCTGTGTTTCAAACTCACTTGTTTCTCTTTTAAACATGGAACCTGGTTAAGTTCTGTACTCTTCCCATGCTTCAATTGCCTCACTTTAACAGGGGAATAATAACAATAACTACCTCTTCGGGTTGTTATGCAGATTTAAAGGCATCTTATGTTATGTAAGTAAACAGACCATGTCAGTGATACCACAAGCCATGAAAATGCATGGTATCAACTAAAAAGAGGATAGAGAAAGAAAAAGAGGACCTGGGTCTGAACACTGAGGATGCAGATGGGAGCCAGCTACAAGAGGAAAGAGCTAGTATGTGATATACAATATATTTTTGATTTGTTTCTCTGCATTCACTACCATTTTGCTCTGTGTCATGGGATGAATCTTGAGAGAGTGCAACACCTCAGCTCCCTGGCCATCTGTCTTTGGGTTTAGCGCCAATGGAAGACACCAGCAGAAGAGTATGAGAAGAAACAAAAATAACAAGATAGGAAGCCATAGCTCCATATGATATGGTAATTATCGCATTCCTCTTCCACTGTAGTCCTGCCAGGTGACCTCACTTGCTTGGTTTGAGCTCTTACTCCAGTTATACTACTGTTTCTTTGTGCTGTTTCATGCCTTAACAGCTTTCCATGATTATTACATCTTCAGTGCCTCAGAATTCATTGTTCAGTTTTGGAACCTTAACCTGAGAAGTCTCATACAATACACTGTTTTATACAGAGTAGATAAATCTCCTTTATTAAACTGAAAAATATGAATTTGGGCATAAATGCAGATGAGGTTGAATGTTGCTTAAAGGAATATCTAGGAAATTTGAGACAAGGATAGCACCTGAGAGGAAGAAAAGGGAGAGGAGGCACTGATGTTTAATTGACAATTATTATTGGAGATGGTATATAAATCTACTTAAGAATTCTGGTGGGATTCCCAGGTGTGATATATTGATTCATTCCCCTTGAGGCTGAGGATCATGAATTTCAAGGGAAATAAGGGAAACTGAATGGTAGAATTGATATAGAGTTGGATTTTATAGGAACAATGGACCCAGTTGTGTTTGTTCTCTCTACCTGCTTCTATCAATTCATGTACCAAAGCCCTAACCTTCAGAGTAACTGTATTTAGAGTAAGGAACTACTGAGAGTTAAATGATGTCATTTTGTGGGGTCCTGTTAGACTAGTATTTTTTTAAGAAGAGACACCAGAGAAGATTTTGGGATTTCTCTCTTGTTTATCTTGAGAAGACAGTGAGAAGGCAGCCATCTATAAGCCAGGATGAATGTACCTGTTGGAAATTGCCTGTGCCTCCAGCCTCCAGAACTATGAGAAAATGAATTTCTATTGTTTAAGTCACTCTGCTATAGTCTGGATCTATCCTATCCTCCAGATCTTCATGTGTTGAGGTTTAGTCCCCAGCTCAGTGCTCTCAGGAGGCAATGGACCTTTATAAAATCGGTTCTGGTAGGAGATCTTAGGTCTTTAGGAGCATGGTTTCAAAGGGGATCACGGGAGTCTAGCTTTTTCCTGTGCATGGGGTGAAAAGTTTGTTCTACCATGTACTTCCTTCCTTGAGGTGCTGCCTTGTCACAGGCTCAAAAGCAAGTGGTCAACACGATGTGAAGTAGAACCTACAAAACTGTGAGACAAAATTCATCTCTCCTCTTCTAAGTTGATTATTGGAGGCATTCTTACACAAAAAAGAAAGCTGACAAACACACACAAGTACACACACACACACACACACACACACACACACACACATAATACACACAGTTTATTGTATTTTGCTATGAGAATCCAAGCTAATATAGACAGTGATCATAGATGAGTGGTAAAGGAATGATAAATAAAGTAGCTTTCCATAACTGAAGCTTTGCTTTCCATTATTTCAGTTACCTGATGATGACTATGGTTTAAACGTCTTAAATGGAAAGTTCTGAACTAGGCTTGGTGGTACATTCCTGTAATCCCAGCAATTGAGAGGTAGAGAAAAGAGGATTGAAAGTATGGGGTCAACCTAGTCTACATAGGAGGCAACAATGCTTGATAAGAAATGTACTCATTACCTTGCCCATGTAATTGTAACCCCTCTGTATGGTATTTTCACAATTAAAAAAAAAAAGAAAAAAAGAAGGGTTAGGGATGTAGCTTAATGGTAGAGCACTTGTCCAGCACACTTGAAGCTCTGGGTTTTATTCCTAGCACAGGAAAAAAATCCCATAAATAAGCGATATACCATTCTGAGCAGTATAATATGACTTATTTATGCATCAGTTAATGTTTATTTGTGAATCAGTTTATTTGTGAATCAATAGTTAATTTTTTATTTTTGGTTTTGTGAGATAGAATCTCACTATATAGCCCAGGTTGGCCTTGAGTTCTTGATCTTTCTGCCTCAGTCCCTGATACCCAGCCTAAATTATTTTTTGTTGAGCTTCTGATATTTGTAGCTAAGGGTTTCTGTCTATAGTAGAAATAAGGAGGTGATTACAGGATGATTGCATATATTGCAGTTTATTGTCATATAGAAAGATTTTTTAAGGTTCATAATGTTTAAAGAGGGGTAAAAATGTGGATAAATCGCATAGGGAAATTTGTTCTGTAGGTGAAGCACAGTAACCACATAATGAGTTTGTTCCAAAACTATTAAAATTAAATTGTCCAGGGCTGGGAAGTTGGCTCAGTGATAGAGTGCTTGCCTTGCATGCCTGAGGTTCGATTCCTCAGCACCACATAAGCAAAATGAAAAAAGCTGGAAGTGGTGCTGTGGCTCAAGTGGTAGAGTGCTAGCCTTGAGCTGAAGAGCTGAGGGACAGCGCCCAGGCCCAGAGTTCAGGCCCCACGACCAGACCCCCCCCCCAAAAAATAAATAAATTGTCCAAGCTGGGCACTGATGGATCACATACACCTGTAATCCCAGCTACTCAGGAGGCTCAGCTCTGAGGATCATGGTTTGAAGCCAGCCTGGGCAGGATAGTTCTGTGAGACTCTGTAATAAACAACCAAAAGCCCTAACACACACACACACACATACACACACACACACACACACACACACACACACACACACACACACACATACACACATATTCAAATTGTCCAGTTAGGATGAAACAGGCCTATGTGTAACATAAAGTCTAGCTAAAATTTAGCTGTCCCTTATAGGAATAGTTTTGGTCTAGCTAGGCTGAAGACCAACAGCAGAGATCTGCATGGTTGGTGTGGGAAGGTAAGACTCTAGAGCTTCATAGCTTTCCACATGTGTCCTGTCATACCCTGAGCTCTGTGTGCAAAGCTACTGACAGAGTGCATCTTGTCATAGCACAGCAAATGCATCTTGTCACAGTTTATCCATCATTGCAAAAATAGTCAACAGAGCTGGGAAGGTGGCTCAGTGGTAGAGCGCTTGCCTTGCATGCATGAGACCCTGGGTTCGATTCCTCAGCACCACATAAGCAAAAAGAAAAAAGCCGGAAGTGGTGCTAAAGTGGTAGAGCTCAAGTGGTAGAGTGCTAGCCTTGAGCTGAAGAGCTGAGGGACAGTGCCCAGGCCCAGAGTTCAGGCCCCATGATTGGACCCCCCCCCAAAAAAATAGTTAACAGAGTGTAGCCCTGCCACAACCTAAGCTCTCAAAGTGTCAGGCAAATTCTTGGCTTTATGAATATGTGAAGTCCAGTGGTTGAGGTCAGTAACTCACATTTGGAGGGTCTGATAAGATTTGACATAACTTTCCTAAGGGGAGGGTAAGTTCACTTCCAGTTCTCACAGATGGGATCTGCTAAGATGTTGCATTCTCAAAGGGAGGGAAGTATATACTCCAAAACAAAACCCAGCATTTGCAAGCTTATGTAACTTCTTGGAATCATTTCAAAGTTGTGAGACAGTTCCAAATAATCCATGGCAACTGTATACACATGTAACAATGTCAATTGCACAGAGTTCCATAAGGATTGTATATATAATATAGACCAGGTTGTACTGTGTACAAATAGATTGCCTATTTGGAACAACCAAGAAGAGTATTGCTATGGTTTAAATGTTGCTTGTCTAATGTGTTGCCCATGTGTTTGAAGATTGGTCCCAGGTTGGCAGAATTTGGAAGAGAAAAGAAGCCTTTAAAAGAAAACTAGTAAGGGGTCTTTAGTCAGTTGAGGATAGCCCTTAGGAGGGATTGTGAGATCCCAATTGGGCTCTGTCTCTGAGATGTGCCCATTCTCACTTGATGTGACATAGCCAAGAGAGCCCTTACTAGAGCTGAGGGTCATGCCTCTTGAAACTGTAAAATTATAAACTTCACACAAAACCTCTTTTCTTTATAAAGTTACCCTGCTTCTTGTATTTTATTATAGTTAAAAGTAGGCTTGCAGGGCATCAGTGGCTCACACCTGTTAATACTAGGTACTTAGGAGGCTGAGATCTGAGGATTGTGGTTCAAAGCTAGCCCCAGCAGATTAAACTGTGAGATTATCTACAAATATGAACTAAATAACCAGAAGTGGAGCTGTAGGTCAAATGGTAGAATGCTAGCTAGCCTTGAGCAGTAAAGCTCAGGAACAGCATTTAGGCCCGGAGTTTAAGCCCCAGGATCAACACACACACACACACACACACACACACACACACACACACACACACACACACACACACACACACACACACACACAGGACTAATACAATTATGTTCATCTATTGTAAAAAAAAATCTGAAAGCAATGCTTCCTGTTTTGTACTAAATACTTTTTGGGGGTAAGGGCCAGTCCTAGGGCTTGAACTCAGGGCCTGTGTGCTGTCCCTGAGCCTTTTTGCTCAAAATGAATACTCTACCACTTGTGCCACAGCTCTACTTCTGGCTATTTGAAGGTTAATTCGGAGATCAGAGTCTCATGGACTTTTCTGTCTTCAAACGGTGATCCTCAGATCTCAGCCTCTTGAGTAGCTAGGATTATAGATATGTACAAACCACTAGCATCTGGCTGTTCCATAATCTATTTTTTATTTGTGAAATGAAACCATCTGTTCCTCATTGTCATTGACTCATTTAAAAGCTGTCACTAGATATCATTGTTGGCCTGCAATTTCTGCTGGAGGAAAGTAATAACAGGTGTTACTTTTGTTTTCTTTATTTTTAAAACTATTGTTAAAGTAGTTGTATAAAGAAGTTTCCGTTAACTAAGCAAGATTATGAATATAATCTATCTTGATCAATGTCATCACTTCCATCATTCTCCCATTTTTTTCATCTGCCATCTCTACCCTTAAGTTACTTAGTTCAACTTTTTCTTTATTTGGAATGGCGATTGAGACTTGATGGTATAGTTAGTGGACATGCCTTCCTATTCTTCTATAGAACCAAGAAAACTGAATACCTCTGGATTATTGGATGACCACACTTATCTTAGGAGGGTAACAGTAGCTGAGCTAATGTAATACTTGCTGCTGCATTCTTTTTTTGGGAATAAGGAATAGGAAAACCCCCTTCATGCAATTTTTTCCTTTTGGTACAATCTCAATAAAAGAGATAAGAAAGGTTCTGTCCATAGAGGGTAAGCCCTTAATTTCCAAGATAGTATGGTGGATGAGATAACTATCCAGATCTGTAGTTTCATTGGTGTTCCTCTGTCCTGCTATGGCCCATTACCATTTTGGTTAGTTGTTACTTTTTTATCTTAAAAAATTTACTTTTGGAGCCGGGCACCAGTGGCTCCTAGTTACTCAGGAGGCTGAGATCTGATGATTGAGGTTCAAAGCCAGCCTGGGGAAGGAAAGTCCATGAGACTCTTATCTCCAATAAACCAGCCAAAAACCAGAAGTGGCGCTGTAGTTCAAGTGGCAGAGTGTTAGCCTTGTGCTAGCTGAGGGACAGCGCCCAGACCCACAGTTCAAGCCCCATGACAAAACAAAAAACAAAAAACAAAAACAAAAAAAAATTACTTTTGGGTGACATTGACCAATATGCACTGGATTCATAAACTGCTTTGTTAAATGGCAACTCCTTTCTACAATTATTTTAAAAGCCTAAATAAATTTTAAAAATTTACTTTTTATTTATTTTTTTAAAGCCGGGCGCCGGTGGCTCACGCCTGTAATCCTAGCTACTCAGGAGGCTGAGATCTGAGGATCGCGGTTCAAAGCCAGCCCGGGCAGGAGAGACCGTGAGACTCCTATCTCCAATAAACCACCAGAAAACCGGAAGTGGCGCTGTAGATCAAGTGGTAGAGCGCTCGCCTTGAGCTGGAGAGCTGAGGGACAGCGTCCAGGCCCAGAGTTCAAGCCCCACGACTGACAAAAAAAAAAAAAAAAAAAGAGTATTTGTTATCACTAATACTTGTTCTTTTTCTTAGTGGATGGATTTCCTTGTATGGACCACAATCCTGATGCCTTTCTACCTTGTTAGAAATAATCTCAGAGAAAGTTCTACATATTTGTGTTAACCAGAATCAGTTTAAAACTAGATTTAAAAAATGTGTTTATATGTATGGGAGTCTAACTGAGTGAACATTGGGATGTTATTTAAATTTATGCTGGTTAATTCTTTTAAATATAGTGCGATTCTTGTTCCTTCTGACAAAACAAGTTTTTTTTAAAGTGAGAAGCACATTTGTAAATAGTACTTAAAATAGTGAAATTCAGTTTTAATAAGTATTGTCTATTGCATACAATCAGTATGTTTGTTAAAAATACTAAATCATTAACTTAATTGTATAGAATAGGGAGCATGGTCATGTAGTTTTGTTCTAACATAAATTCATGAGCAATGTGCTACTGAGGTTTCAAATGGTATGGAAGATTCTGTCCTCTTGGAAAATTTGAAAGGGGAAGAAGTAGTGAGATTATGCATTGGATAAACAAATTCTTCTTTCTTAATATATTCTCTTACCATATAATTTCTCCCCCATTGAAAACAATAAGTAGGGTACATTACAATTTAGGGAAAGTTGTTAAAAAAAGAAAGTAATATTTTGGGGCTGGGAAGATGGCTCAGTGGTAGAGCGCTTGCCTTGCATGCATGAGGCCCTGGGTTCAATTCCTCAGCACCACATAAGCAAAAAGCAAAAAGCTGTGGCTCAAGTGGTAGAGTGCTAGCCTTGAGCTGAAGAGCTTAGGGACAGCACCCAGGCCCATAGTTCAGGCCCCACGACTGGACCCCCCAAAAATAAAAATAAAAAAAGGAAAGTAATATTTAGATTTTTCAGTTCAAAATAGATGCAGGCCATATTTTGAAAGAAATTATTTGTGAAGACTCAGGGCATAAATTCTGCATGCCACTAAAAACACATGAAGGAAGAATACAGAAATACATAGATACCATTTATTCTGTTTATGGAAAGAAAGTTTTAGCGAATAAATTCAGGTTGAGGAGAGGCAATATTAGACTCCTCATACATTTGAACATCTGTGAGTAGACTTTAGCTGCTTTCAGTCCTCTCATGTGTTCTTTTGTTTATTCATTCATTCAGCCATCCTTACTTTTATTTAAGTTATTTTACTCACATTGTTTCTACATGTGCTTGAACTGTTTTACCACCTATATATCTGCTGGATAGCAGTAATCACTCAGTGAGTACCTCAGGTATCCTTTCTATTGCAAGGCCTCCCTCAGCCTACTCTAGACGTCTCAGTTTCTGTAATCAGCAAAGGGTTAACTCAGCAAGTCTCAGTTTCCCAAACTCTTCTTATTATAAAAGTCTTCATCGCTGGTCCTTCAATATTTCCAGAGATATAACTCTGAAGCCTTAAACTACTCCTTTCCCCCCATAAACTGCATTGTTGAATGGATTTCCTTGGTACAACTACTTAAAGATTTTTTTCTTTTTAAAAATTAGTGTTTTTATTGTTATAATAAAGGTGATGTACAGAGGGAGGAGAGTTACATAATTCAGGTAGAGAGCACATTTCTTTTTGGACAATGTCCCTCGCTCTCTCAGTTTTTGCCTCCCACCTCCACCCATAGTTGTATAGTTCATGTTCAACATAATATCTAGTATCACTGTTGTATTTGTTTACCCTTTGTCTATCCATTTCTGTGCCCCTATGTCCCCCCAAAGACAGATAAATGAGCAAATAAGACAAAAATAAGATAAAATAAAAACATACAAGAAAGAAAAACCTTGTTTCCATTTCTTGGAGCCAACTATTCTTTACAATAAAAGATTTTCATATACTTAAGATTTTTAGTCACATCAGATAGTATGAGTAATGGTAAATGCCTAGTTTTACATGCCTGGAGTCCCAGGTCACATTGTATTTGTTTGACCTCTGGGAGAGAGGCTGGAAGCTGTAATGAAGCTCAGTTATGGAGGTGCTCCATGCCAACAGGATTGATTCCAAGTTAGTTCCTGGGAACAAAAGATGGGAATTTCCTAATTGTAAACACTTTGCATATGTTACTGTGGGGAATTAAGTGGCAGCCATGAGACTCCTTTAGGGGAGGACAATTCGAAACTTGTGCTTGATTTTCTCCTTACTGATTTAAATCTGTATCCTTTTGCTGTGGCAAATCATAATGGTGAGCCAAATGGTTATTTTGGAGCCTATGAATCCTTCTAATAATCATCACATCTAAGACTGGCCTTGACAACCTATCATAATTTTTGTTTGTAACACATCGCAATGTTCATTCATTCATTCACTGGTAAGACTCTTATCTCCAATAAATCACTCAGAAAACCGGAAGTGGCTCTGTGGCTCCACTTTTCTAGCCAGGGCTAGAGCCCTAGCCTGGAGCTGAAGAGCTGAAGAGCTGAAGAGCTGAAGGACAGCGCCCAGGCCCAGAGTTCAAGCTACATGACTGTACACCCCCACCAGAAATAAACAACACATTTGTTATGAGTCAACAGTATTTATAAGCTACTTCTCATTATGTAAAATGTATGATAAAAACTATGGTTTCAGTAGAAAAATGAAAGTAGGCACTAGTTTTTAGATAAACACTAATAAATTACTTCTGTTAATTCTAAAGGAGTTTTGAATACACGTTATATTAAGTTCTTAAATGCTAAAATAATACATTTCATAAAAGTTACAAAACATTTCATTTTAACTAAATTACAATTTCCCTGGAGCACTATTTTCCTCATCTTTGGTCTTAACCTAGCAGTTTTGCTTGTGACACACCTCACAAACACCAAGGGTAAACTTAAGAACAAACAGGCGCCAGTAAATAAATATTTTTCTCAGCCACCCTTTTATCTTTATATTTGTCTTCAAAACACAGGATAGTTATTAGCCTTAAAGGGTTAAAAACTAGAATAGAAATCTCATTTAATTTGTTAAGCTTGTCTTGGCAGCCTTTGGACAGTAGAGAAATTAGTATGCAGTAGAGGGCGCTCAGGTGCTACTTAATGTACCTCTTCAAATAAGGAACCTCCACTGTAACTCCAATTGTAAATAAAACTTTTGTTCTTCACTTTTGTAGGAAAACTTAGAGATTTTTGGCATTAAGGTAACTCCAACATTTTAAAGCTTTAATATACATATTTTATTTAAGATTAAAAGTTATTGCCCAAATGACTGCAATCAGAACTCCAGAAAGAGCCGGGTGCTGATGGCTCATACCTGTAATCCTAGCTACTCAGGAGGCTGAGATCTGAGGATCGCGGTTCAAAGCCAGCCAGGGCAGGAGAGACCTTGAGACTCCTATCTCCAATAAACCACCAGAAAACCGGAAGTGGTGCTGTAGCTCAAGTGGTAGAGCGCTCGCCTTGAGCTTAAGAGCTGAGGGACAGCGCCCAGGCCCAGAGTTCAAGCCCCACGACCGCCAAAAAAAAAAAAAAAAAAAGGAACTCTAGAAAGAAAAAAGGAAAAAAAAATCAAATTTTTATGACCCTCAAATTGATGGTTTTGTTTTTTCATCAGACACTTCTGGGTTGAAAGCACCTGGTACCTATCAAGCCCTCCTTTCCATCATTTAGATATTCTAGAACCAGATTATAGAGTGAGGGGGTCTGTAATGAGTGAGGACTCTCAGTTTCACAGTAGTAGTTCAAGGTGCTGACACTGGTGAGCCCTCCCTTCTATTAAGCTGTACAAACAGTTCTGAGAGTGTTATTTTATCTATCTTATTTATTTATCCTATCTATCTATCTACCTATCTATCTATCATTCATGTATGTATGTATCTGTGTATCTATCTATCTAGTGCTAGTACTTAGGCTTGAACTTCGAACCTAGGTTCTGTCCCTTTGCTTTATTGCTCAAGGCTAGTGCTCTATCACTTGAGCCATAGCTTCACTTCTGGCTTTATGGTGGTTGTTTTAAGAAATGAGTCTTATAGACTTTCTTGCCATGGCTGGTTTTGAACAGTGATCCTTAGATCTCAGCCTCCTGAGTAGCTACCATAACAGGTGTGAGCCACTGGTGCCCAGCTTCAAAGTGTTATTATCTACTCACACCACCAGCATTACCTAGGTACTTGTGGAATGTAAATTCTTGGGCCTCAGATCTCCTGAATCAGAATGTCTTGGGGTAAGGTTATTAGTTCATATCTTCTCAGTTTCTTTGAGTGATTCTGAGTACACTATAGTTTGAGAACCACTAGGCTAGACATTTGGTTTTCACAAGACAAACTCTGGGGCAACAAGAGCCTAGATATTATTTATCATTTAATAACCTATTTATTATTGGCTAGCTGTCTCTGTAAGAATCAGGAATAGACTTTCTCTAGGTTAAGTCTCAGAATTTCAGGTGAGTGAAAGTCATGGAGAAAGTACTTTTTCTTTTTCTCTTTATTTTTAATGGAGATGTAAAATTTTATTAATAAAAAGCATGAAAGCATGTATCTTTTTATTAATGTGTATTATATTTATTAATGGGGCAAAGTGTATAATGGGGCAAAGAACATGTGCATACAGTGTACTTTGATTAAATCAGGGAAATTAGTATTTTATTCTCTTTGTCTTTTTCTTCTTTCCCTCCCTTCCTCCCTTCCTCCCTTCCTCCCTCCCTCCCTCCCTCCCTCTCTGTGTCTCTCTCTGTCTCTCTGTCTCTCTCTCTTCCCCCCTCTCTCCCCCCTCTCTCTCCCTCCCTCTCCCCCCCACAGTTTTGGTAGGGTGTTAACTCAGAGTGTATTTGCTAGGCAGGAACTCTGCCACTTGAATCATGCCCTTAGCCCCCTTTTTAAAAGTTATTGTTTGATAAGGTCTTCCTGGTCCTAAACCACCGTATTCTGTTTATACTTTACACATAGCTGTTATGACTAGGATATGCCACCTCATCCATTTTTTTTCTTGGTTGATCTGGTGTCTCACAAACTTATTTGCTTGGGCTTCCCTCAAACCATGATCCTCCCAGTCTCAGCCTCTTGAGTAGCTAGGATTGCAAGTATGTGTGCCATAGTGCCTGCCCCCTCCCTCCCTCTTTCCTCCCTCTTTCCTCCCTCTTCCCTCCCTCCCTCCCTCCCTCCCTTTTTCCCTCCCTCCCTCCCTCCCTTCCTCCCTCCCTCCCTCCCTCCCTTCCTCCCTTCCTTCCTCCCTCCCTTCCTTCCTTCCTTCCTTCCTTCCTTCCTTCCTTCCTTCTTTCCTTCCTTCCTTCCTTCCTTCCTTCCTCCCTTCCTCCTTCCCTCCCTCCCTGCCTCCCTGCCTCCCTGCCTCCCTGCCTCCCTGCCTTCCCTCTCTTTTTCCTTTCTTTTCCTTCTCTTTCCTCTCACCCTGCTCCCCAACAGTACTAGAATTTAAACTCAAGGATCTGTGCTTACTAGGCAGGTACTCTACTTCATGTGCCATCTATATGGTATGCAGATGCTCTCTTTCTACATCTATACCTTTTTGCTCTGTTTATTTTTAAGGTAATTTCTTACTTTTTTGCCCCAATTAGCTTGGGCTATGCATAATCCTCCTTTTATGCTTACTATGGTAGCCAGAATGACGTGTGCATAACACCACAATCCAGTATTTTCTCTTGTGATGAGGGCCTTTCAGATATTTTCCCTGGGCTAGCATATGATCACAATGCCCTCAATCTCTGCCACCTGCATAGCTAGGATTTCAGATGTGAGCCACCTGCACCCAGTTTACTATCATTTATTTTTAAAAATTACTATTTTATCTTTGAAACCTTTAAGGTCCTGTCTTCTAGATTTTTATTATTATGAAAATACCATACAGAGAGGTTACCATTACATGAGCAAGGTAATGAGTACATTTCTTATCAAGCATTGTTCCTCCTCCTTTGTTTCCCCTTCCCATCTCCCTTGCCCTCCCCTCCACCCCAGTACCAAAGTTGTAAAGTTCGTTTTTGGACATAACATCTTGTGTACATCTCATTGTTGCAATGGGTCCACCTGTATCCCTATTTAAACAATTTGTTTTTTCCCTTCCCCTCACCAAATTATACCAACATCAAATACAGTGAAAACAGGGGTTATACCGTGGGGGAGGGACATACAAAGCAACAAAGAAATCATCTAATAAGGCGGGGTGGAGATGGGAAGGGATGGGAAGGGGAAACAAAGGAGAAGGCAACAATGCTTGATAAGAAATGTACTCATTACTTTGCTCATGTAATTGTAACCCCTCTGTATGGTATTTTCACAATTAAAAAAAAGAAGGTGATAAAGAAAGAAATCATCTTATAAATATGTTAGAAACAATCTCATGAAAGGAAAACGTTTGAGTCCTTATCTTGGGGTTCATTTCGCCTAACATCAACTTATCTGACCGTTTCTGCTTGTCTCAGACATATACTAGTTATTGCAAATAAGGGAAACCATGGGGCTTATGTTTCTTTGGGCCTGGCTTACTTCACTGAATATAATTTTTTCCAAGTCTTTCCATTTCCTAACAAATGGGGCAATGTCATTCTTTCTGAGGGAGGCATAGAATTCCATTGTGTATATATACCACATTTTCTTGATCCATTTACCTACTGAGGGGCATCTGGGTTGGTTCCATATCTTACCTATGGTGAATAATGCTGCAATAAAAAAATATGGAACGCTTCACGAATTTGCGTGTCGTTCTTGCACAGGGGCCATGCTAATCTCTGTATCATTCCAATTTTAGTATATTTGCTGCCAAAGCAAGCACTCTTCTAGATTTTTTTTTTAATATAAAGAACTGTTCTTTTATTGATGGAGGCTTCAAGAGAGATGGCTTAAGTCTTATACAGTGTTTCAGATGAGATAGGTACTTAATGTGAAGAAGTGGATGAAACAAGAGGAAGAGACACTATTGGGCAAACTAGAGAAATTAGTGTTTTGTTTTTTTGTTTGCTTATGCTTGCCTCACTTAGTGCTCTGCCATTCATTTACATCACCAAGCCTCCTGTTTGCCTTGGGTAGTCCTTACTACTGTGTTGCCCTGTGTAGTAGCCTTTTGTTGTAGAGTCACAGAATTATATACACTTCGTTTGATAACTTAAAATCTTTGTATTTTTAACAGAGACAGGCTATTTTTACCAATTTATTTTACTTGTTTTAAGTCATTTTTAGGTCAGGCTCAGGTAACTGAAGAGCCTTTATGAGTAGTTTATATTGTCTAGATCCAAGGTATGCTGCAAATGCAGTCTGAAGTAAAATGGGAAATAACATTTTTCTAAAGACAGGCTTAGAAATCCTGATCCAGGGGCTGGGAAGTTGGCTCAGTGGTAGAGCGCTTGCCTTGCATGCCTGAGGCACTGGGTTCGATTCCTCAGCACCACATAAGCAAAAAGAAAAAAGCCGGAAGTGGCGCTGTGGCTCAAGTGGTAGAGCACTAGCCTTGAGCTGAAGAGCTGAGGGACAGTGCTCAGGCCCAGAGTTCAGGCCCCACAACCGGACCAAAAAAAAAAAAAGAAATCCTGATCCAGTAAGTTAAGATGTTTGCTTTATCTGGTAGCAGCGCTGATCCATACCTGGCTGCTAGACCACCATTTACAGGAATAGCCAAGATAATAGGGTACAGACTACCCACAACTAAACCAATCAGTCCACCCCGTGTCACAGTACAGGTTTCACAACTCAAATCACCTGTACTCAAAGGTAAACTTACAAAACCTTTGTATGCCACATTAGCTGTCAAAAATGGGATCACTGCCATTGGTAAGCCAGATGCCACTGGAGCCTTTGTAACATGCAAGACACGTCGAAAAAGACTATTAGCTATTAAACCACAAAAAGCAGCATTAAGTCCAACGTATGTTGATCCATATTCAAGGACATTCCTATCTGCTTCTGGAAGTTGGTTAATTTTTCTGGTTATGATATCAAAAACTAAGTTTTCCTTGAGAGTATCATCTGGTTTATGATCCATCTTGAACCTCCCAGCAGCCGGCTCCGGGTTTCCTCCTGGGCCGCTCGGGTCTCACTACCACCTTTGCTCCATTTGCCTGGGCGCAGCCATCTTTAGCTGACACGTCACTCTGCGCGATCTCCCTCTTCTAGATTTTTATAAAATATGATAGTTTATTATGAATTATAGCCACCCTACTGTGTTGCCAAACACCAGAAGTTATTCCTTCTGTCTTTTTTATGGTACCTGATTTTTAGTCTCTTTTCAACTTGCTTCAAGCTTCCACAGGAAACTTGTATTTCATCAGTCTGAATAGAGATTCCAGCCCATTCAGTGAAGCTTTTAAAAAGGATTATTCACAAACAGCAGTCAACAGGGGTGAAGAATTTAGGAGATTTAGTATAGGTGAGCAAGTGTACAAATTCTGGGCCCAACATGTTTACTTCAAATAATAGCTCTGTGTAAGTTAACTTACCTATAACTTAGTTTCTCTATCTTCAAACCAGGGTTAATACTGATACTTATAAATTGTTATAAGGGATAAATAATACAAAATTGCTAACGTATCTACCCCACTTCTTTGTTTGTTTGTTTTTTGGTCAGTTGTGGGGCCTGAACTCTGGGCCCTGGGCACTGTCCCTCAGCTCTTCAGCTCAAGGCTAGCGCTCTACCACTTGAGCCACAGCGCCATTTCCGGCTTTCTTCTTTTTGCTTATGTGTTGCTGAGGAATCGAACCCAGGGCCTCATGCATGCAAAGCAAGCACTCTACCACTGAGCCACCTTCCCAGCCCTCTACCCCACTTCTTGACACTAGATGAGAACTGCTTTGCCCAGTTCTCCTACACTCTTACCAGCAAAATCCTATGCTTTTTTTCCAACAACAATTTCATCATTATTATCCTTTTTCTATTTTTTTTGGTCAGTCATGGGTATTGAACTCAGAGCCTGGGCACAGTCCTTGAGTTTCTTTTACTCAAGGCTAGCACTCTACCACTTGAGCCACAGCTCCACTTCTGACTTTGTGGTATTTTATTGGACTTTCTTGTCTAGGCTGGCTTTGAACTGTGATCCTCAGATCTCAGCCTCCTGAGTAACTAGAATTACATGTGTGAGCCACCAACTTGGCCCTTTTTCTAATTGTTATAGGTAAAATTTAGTAGAAAGAATCTCCAGTCTTATTTACCTGGGTGATAGATGTTCTGAGAGCTCCTTTAGAGCTAGAGACCTTTTAATTTTAATCCTAGTTCTCCTATATAATAGGTGTCTGACTTTGAGTCAATTACTTAAACTCTATTTTCCTTTTCATTTAAAAACTGAGTATTAAAATACCTACCTCAGTCAGTCTGAGAGAAAAGGACACAATTAGAGAGTAAATGGTGAAAATTAGACACTGGTGTTAGTTACCATTGGTGGTTCTTCCCCCCAAATAGCTTGGACCATGCACAAAAAGGGATAGTGCTTGCCACATTATAGGCTATGATACACATTAATTCCTTCAAAGTTTTATATATTTTAGGAAATTAGGTTCCTTTTAAATTGGAAAAGAGAATTATGTTTGTAAACGGTTGAAAGTCAACCTGTAGCTCCTGGACTTAGAAGGTTTTTGGGGGCCAGAATTTTCTTTTCTTTTTTTTTTTTTTGGGTCCAGTCGTGGGGCATGAACTCTGGCTGGGCACTGTCCCTCAGCTCTTCAGCTCAAGGCTAGTGCTCTACCACTTGAGCCACAGCGCCACTTCTGGCTTTTTTCTTTTTGCTTATGTGGTGCTGGGAATCGAACCCAGGGCCTCAGGCATAGCAAGGCAAGCGCTCTACCACTGAGCCAACTTCCCAGCTCCGGGGCCAGAATTTTCTATTCTTACTTTTTTCCCTCTGAGTACAAAGCTTGTATTTTTTTTCATTGTGGAAAATTTAGAACATTCAATAAAGCATAAATTAGAAAATGAACACTGCCATTCCCTTCCCAGAAGAAAGCATCGTTAATAGTTTGGTGTATTTCCTCCTAGAATTTCCCCTGTTTGCTTAAATAAAATTGCTACAATAAAATAAGTGCAACTTTTCATCCTGCCCCGGGACTGTTGGCTTGGTATGTCAATCTCTGGTTTGGGATGCTCCATCTCTTCATACCCCTTTCCTTTTATCTGAGCCATCCTTGATGATGATTGGAAGTGAGGTCTCCCTGGTAGATAGCTTCAAATCATGCTCTAATCATTCTGGATAGTGTTCCTCAGATTTGGAAATTATATATTCACTTGTGTGATTATGTGTATAGTATGTCTCCACAACTGAGCTGTAACCTCCAGGAGAGCAAATACTTTCTAGGTTACTATTGTAAACAACTGGGAGCATAGTGTGTCTTCAATACATAACTTTCGAATGAATACATAAAGATGTTGTAGCATAATTTTAATGGCAGGAGGAGATAGATGTTCTCTCAAGATTTCAGATAACTTCATGGAATACTGTTAGAATGGGAGAGTTCCTGGGCTGAAAATCAGGAGACTCACATTCTCCTTTTTAAAAAAAAAAAAATTTTTTTTTTTTGGTCCAGTCATGGGGCCTGAGCTTTGGGCCTGGGCCTCAGCTCTTCAGCTCAAGGCTAGTGTGCTACCACTTGAGCCACAGTACCATTTCCGGCTTTTTTTTTCTGCTTATGTGGTGCTGAGGAATCAAACCCTTTTTGTCCTTTTTGTCCTGCTAGTTTCTCTGATCTTCAGCAAGTCACTGACCATCATTGAGACTCATTTTCCTTACTGTACCTGCTCTCCCTTGCCCTCAGGGAATTGTGTACCTCAAGTAAAATAATAGATGGGAAAACTCTTTTCACATGGTAAAGGACTAAACATATAGGTAAACTTTTCAAAAGATATTTTCCCTTGCTTGCTTGCTTGAGTCACTTGCAAATTTTATTACCCAAATAATCTCCCATTTCCAAGACTAATAATTAGAAATAATTTTGAATCTGAATATTGTAACTAGCCAAATATATTACTATTTTATTCTTTAAAGACATACATATAGTTTGCTTAGTTTTGTATGCAGATGTCACAATTAGTAATTATATATTGTGTCAACAGAGACTTAGATCTATTTTTCTTTCAAATATTCATAGGCTGGCCTGGCGTTGGTGGCTCACGCCTGTAATCCTAGCTACTAAGGAGGCTGAGATCTGAGGATCGCTGTTCAAAGCCAGCCCAGGCAGGAAAAGTCTGTGAGACTCTTATCTCCTATAAAGCACAAGAAAACTGGAAGAGGCACTGTGGCTCAAGTGGTAGAGCACTCACCTTGAGGTGAAGAACTGAGTGACAGCACCCATAACCGATCAAAAAAAAATACTCATTGGTTGGAATAGTCAGGATGTTTTTAATGGTTGACCAATGAATATGAATAAGATTATTAAAAAAACTTTAGCTTTTGAATGTATTTATTCAACAGGTAAGAAATATGACAGTACTTGTAATTTCCAAAATGGAGCTAATATATTTGTGATGTCAATATTCATATTTAAAAGTAAGTAAAAGAAAATTTCTTAGCTGCCAAGATTTGTAATAAGTAACCTCTCCAACTAAATTTTATTGGTTGATTCTTTGGTAGTTTTTCATTGATTCCTGTTATTTGTTTTCTGGGAAGGTGCTTGAAATTTACACATTGAGGGAGTAAAACCTTTTGGAGGACAGATAAATATTGAAAATGATAGCAGGAAGTCTTACGCTGTGGAAATTGTGAGTTAATGGATAAAATGAGATAGTGGTTGTTGAATTTATTTATTAATGACTTCAACACACCCTGTTGAAACCTTTTTCCTTTCTTTCTTATCAAAGAGTAAATGCTTTTCTAGAAGAAAATACTTTAAAATCCAGCATCTTTGTTTCAGAGATAATATCTAACATTTTCAAGGAAATTTATAATTGTTTCCAGATAACATCATCTCAGAGATTCTTCAGAACTCTATTATTCACCTCAATTAAAAATGAGGAAATGGAGACTCAGAGAGTTTAAATGACTTGTCTGAGGTTGTGGAGACAATGATAATGATGGATAATAACAATTGAACACTTATTCTTTGCCAAGTCTTCATCATGTATGATCACATCTAGTCTTCATAATAGTTCTGTTACCTCATGCATATATGTGACAAGCTAGGATTATAAATCAGCTCTCAGAAATGGACATAACTAAATAACTGTTTTATTTTTTAATGAATGCTTTTCTATAGATACACCCTAACTATTGAGTAAAATAATATGATTCTTTGTTTTTAGCATGTATATATATGAAGACAAGTAGTAAAGTAATTGATATTTTCATTTAAAATGATAAAATGTGTACCTGGAGAATTAAAATACTACCATAATAGTATAGGGAGAGATGACAATCCTGTTCTTTCTACCATACCAGATTCTCTTTTCTTTTTTTTTTAATTTAATTTAATTTAATTTGTGAACATACTGTACAGAGGAGTTACAATTACGTGGGCAGGATAATACGTACATTTCTTACCAAGCATTGCAGCCTCCTCCTTTGTGTACCCTTCACATCCCTTCCCAGCCTCCCCCCTCCCCCCAAAAAAGTTGTTGGTTTTTTTTTTGGGGGGGGGGTCCGGTCGTGGGGCCTGAACTCTGGGCCTGGGCGCTGTCCCTCAGCTCTTCAGCTCAAGGCTAGTACTCTACCACTTGAGCCACAGCACCACTTCCGGCTTTTTTCTTATGTGGTGCTGAGGAATCAAACCCAGGGCCTCAAGCATGCAAGGCAAGTGCTCTACCACTGAGCCACCTTCCTAGCCCCCAGATTCTCTTTTCTAACAGTTCAGAATATGGAGTATATAGTTACCCACTGAGATCCAAAACTAAACATAAAAAAGCATCAAACATCTCATATTGGAGGTCAGTACCACTTCTAGGACCTAATGAATCAGATAAACTGACTTTTCATTTCCCTAACCATCATCTGAGACCCATCTACTCCTCATACCTATGCCCATTGAACTTCTGGCTAGACAAGGGGAGACAGATTTGTGGTTAGAGTCATGATCCTTTTGGCCTACTGAAAAGAATAGTTGTTCTTCTCTTTGAAATCAAAGACATGGCTCTGAGGGCCACCTAAAGAGACTGTGACTAAAGGAAGAGAACAAAATCTTATTTGTTAACCATCCAATCAGCCAATCAGACTGTAGTGTTTATAAGAATAAGGGAATGAAGAACTGAATGATATGAGGTCAAGAGAAGTTAGGCAGCAGAGGATCCTGTAGCCACCTTGTGGTGTGGTGATGTTGGAGGGCCTCCTAGGGTGTAAAGGGGCCATTGTGGGAGCTAGCCAGACTTGAGCTGAATTGCCAGTACCCTATTCAAGAGGCTGTGCGGGTAATGTCAAGGCAACCGAGGCTGTAGAAGAGCAAGGTGGAACTGTACTCCCATAATAGGAAACTATGTCCTGGGGAAGCCCTCATAAGAACCCTTACAAGGTACCTGATGGAAGATCTAGTGTTAAGTTAATCACCACACAGAGGCTGATCAACAGTCTCAGCCAACTCTAGCACTGAAGGGAGACCCTTGTCCCTTTCTATCTCTATCTCTATTATAAGCCCCTATCAGAATCCTACTGATCTATAGAGAAGAGGGAAGTACATCATGTTGTTGTTGTTGTTTTCTCCCATTTTTGGGCCCTAGTCCTAAAAGCCCAAGCTAAAAATGAGGTTAATGTGTTTTAAGAGTCTTTTTTTTTTTTTTTTTTTTTTTTTTTGTCGGTCATGGGGCTTGAACTCTGGGCCTGGGCGCTGTCCCTCAGCTCTTCAGCTCAAGGCGAGCGCTCTACCACTTGAGCTACAGCGCCACTTCCGGTTTTCTGGTGGTTTATTGGAGATAGGAGTCTCACGGTCTCTCCTGCCCGGGCTGGCTTTGAACCTCGATCCTCAGATCTCAGCCTCCTGAGTAGCTAGGATTACAGGCGTGAGCCACCAGTGCCCGGCTGTTTTAAGAGTCTTAAGCCAGATATAAGCCAGGCTGTGGTAAACTGACAGTTGATTAGAGTGGAAGAACCACTTTTAAGCTAACTTATGTGGCTGTAGTGGAGGCTTCACTTCCTTGTTATGAGTCTTTCATTTTAGTTTCTCATGACATGGGAACCTGGAAGAGAATGGAAGGAGGGAAGACAAGAGAGAAGGAGGGAGGGGAGAGATAGATAGATAGAGAGAGAGAGGGGGGAGAGAAGAGTGTGTGTGAGAGAGAGGGAGAGAGAGAGGGAGAGAGAGAAAGCACACATAAAACTAATATGTTATAATGTATTCTCAGATGTGACACAATGCCATTCCTACCCTATTCTATTGATAAACCTTTGCCAATCCTGGTCCATTGCAAGGAGGAATTATTCAAAAGTCTAAATATCAGGAGGCTGGAATCTTTGGTAACCATCTTGGAGGTGGCCCACTGTGCTGGATTATTTTCTTAGAGAGTTGCTTCTTTTAGCCATTGAACAAAAGAACTCAGATTTTCTCTGATTATGCCATCCTTGAGCTCTAGAGGCTGGAGGAATAATACCTACTGAATGACTGAGGTCTAGGATAGTTTGTTTGAAGGGGAAGGGAATGACAATGACTGGCTTAGACAAATTTGTCTAAGAGCTAGAGCTAGAGCTGTGAATTGCTATCATTCAAGTAGTGTGGCTGATCCACATAATGGAATGGAAATAGGTTAAGTCTCCTATGATCTATCTTAGGCTACTCAGTACCTACATATTTCCTCTTCTCTTGCCCAAATACTTTACATGCATTTATAGGAGGTTGCTCCAAATTCAAACTTAAGTCAAGTATCTCTGGGTATTGTCCTTTCTTCACCATCATGTCTGGATACAATTCTTCCCAGTCTAATGATTTAAGGAGTCTACTTCTAACACAACCAATAAAGAAATTGTGGCTAAACAACAAGAAAACCTAAATACAACTCCTATGAAAAAAAGATGGAACTACAACACATGGCTTTTCCTAGTCTACAGTACATATCTTATCCCAGTGTAAAGGAATTTTAATGTCTTCCTACCCTGGTTGGAAGAGAGATCTGAGTAGAGAGGACAGAAAGTGAGATTGTAGCCATTAAGTGAAGCCAGATGGGGAGGGCCTTTTTGGAACTTTAGCCTGTAGCCAATAGAGAAAGAAGGGATCATTGACAAATTTTTGAGTAGGCTACTGACATGATCAAAATTTGGAAACCTGAATTTAGAGGTACTAAGCAGTATAACTCTATAAATGCTTTTAAAAGAATACTCTGGGAAGTGGCGCTGTAGCTCAAGTGGTAGAGCGCTCGCCTTGAGTTGAAGAGCTGAGGGATGACGCCCAGGCCCAGAGTTCAAGCCCCACGACCGACAAAAAAACAAAAAACAAAAAACAAAAAACAAAAAACAAACTATATAGAATACTCTGGCCATTTCCCCTAAACTCAGGAATGAGACAGGAATGTCCACTCTCTTCTCTCCTTTTCAATTTAGTATTAGAATGCCTAGCTAGAGTAATAAGACAAGATGCAAACATAAAGGGGATCCAAATAGGGAAAGATGAAGTAAAACTCTCTCTCTCTGCAGTGACATGATCTTCTATTTAAAGAACTCCATGGATTCTACTCCCAAGTTACTTGTGCTGATTTGAAACTTTGGTAAAGTAGCAGGGTATAAAATTAACCCTTAAAAATCAATGGCTTTTCTGTATGCCAATAATGAGAACAGCACATCTGAAATCAAGAAAGCAACTCCTTTTGTAATAGCCCCACAAAAAATAAAATACCTAGGAATTAACTAAAGATGAAAACTTTAAAAACCTGAAAAAGGAAATTAAAGCAGAACTAAGGAAGTGGAAAAACCTCCCATACTCCCATGGACTGGCAGGATTAACATTGTGAAAATGGCAATACTGCCAAACGCTATCCACAAATTCAATGATACCTATCAATATCCCAATCTCATTCTTCAGTGAAATAGAAAAAGCAATCCCAAAATTCTTATGGAGCAATAACAAAATAGCAAAATAGCAAAAATAATCCTAAGCAAAAGAACAGTGCTGGAGGAATATCAATACCAAATTTCAAACTCTATTACAAAGCCATAGTAATCAAAACACCTGTAGAAAACTGAAGCTAGAACCTTATCTATCACCCTGCACCAGAATCAACTCCAAATGGATCAAAGACCTCAAAGTCAAAGCAGATACCCTGAACACATTAAAGGAAGGAATAGGAGAAACTCTAGGGCTCCTTGGCACAGGCTGAAATTTTCTTAATAAAGACCTAGAAACACAGCAAATCAAAGAAAGTTTGGATAAATGGGATTGCATTAAACTGCAGAGCTTCTGCATGGAAAAGGACATAGCTAGCAAGATCAATAGAAAGCCCACAGATTGGGAGAAGATCTTCACTAGCCATACAGCAGACAAGGGTCTCATATCTAAAATATACTTGGAACTCAAAAAATTAACTCCCTCAACAACAAATCCTCAAAGAAACAACTGCCCCATTAATAAATGGGCTAGACTTAAAGCAAAACTTCTCTGAAGAAGAAATAAGAATGGCCAATAGACACATGAAGAAATGCTCAACTTCTTTGGCCATAAAAGAAATGCAAATCAAAACAACACTGAGATTCCACCTCACACCAGTTACAATGGCTATAATCAGGAAATCTAATAACAACAGATGCTGGAGGGGAATGTGGCCAAAAGGGAACCCTACTGCACTGTTGGTGGGAGTGTATACTTGTTCAAGTACTCTGGAAAGAAGAATGGAGGTTCCTCAAAAGACTCCACATAGAGCTCCCCTATGACCCAGCTATCCCACTTCTGGGCATTTACCCAAATGATCACAAACAAGGCCATACTAAAGCTACCAACACAACTATGTTTATCACAGCATTATTCACCATAGCTAAGATATGGAACCAACCCAAATGCCCTTCAGTAAATGAATGGATCAAGTAAATGTGATGTATATGTATATGTATATATATATATATATATATATATATATATATATGAATTCTATGCTTCCATCAGAAAGAATGGCACAGCTCCATTTGTTAGGAAATGGAAAGACTTGGAAAAAAAATCATGTTAAGTAAAGTAAGCCAGACCCAAAGAAATATAGGTTCCATGGTTTCCCTCATTTGCAATAATTAGTAAATGTCTAGGATAATTTTATCAGATGAGCAGAAAAGCTCAAAAGCTACGTACATATAACCATATAAGCTGATGCTAAGTGAAATGAACCCCAAGATATGGACACAAGAGTTCTTTCTTTGTTGTTTTTAATGTACTATGTGATTTTTTTTTGTTATTGTTTCCTTGTATGTTCTTCCCTCTATGGTATATCCCCTGTTGTTGCTGATTTGATTTTGGTACCCTGCATCTTGTGTATACATTTATCTAATTTGGGGAGGAGAAGAATAACAAAATGCTGAAACAAGGACACAGAATGACCCATTGCAACAAGGATACCCACAAAACAGTATATTGGAAATGAACTTTACAACTTTGTTGGGGGAGGGGGAGAGGAGTGAAGGAGGTGGAGGAGGGAAGGGATATTGGGAGAACAACAAGGGAGGGGTAACAATGCTCAACAAGAAAAGTATTCATTGCTTTATTCATGTAACTGTAACTAACTCCTCTGTACGGCATCTTTACAATAAAATAAAATTTAAAAGAAATAATATCCCGGAGGCAAATTTCCTCACATAAACTAAAAGTGATGCTTGAAAAAGAAATGTTAAGAGATTTCCATAGTTAAGTCCATATATAACTGAGGTTTGTCTCTTTTCCAAATAAAAATTATAAGTTGTTTCTAGGCACCTGAATGAAATAAACAAGGTAGTTCATGGTGTGTCACTTCCTTGGCATTAATTTCAAAACTAAATGAATAAGCTTTAGAGACTCTGAACATGTTTGTAATTGAAGGTAGACTTGGTAGTTAGAGTAACTGGGATGAAGTTTAAGTAGGAAAAGTAAGAAACAAAGTACTAGAGAAAGATTTTTTTTGGGATAATGAAACCCTTTACTTACCTGTGCATAGTGAAGAAAATTTAAAAAAATTGTTTAAATTATTCTGCTACTAGAAATTCTATGCAAATTTGCTTGTTAAAAGTTTGCTTGGTCTGTGAAATGATGGTAACAAAAAAAGAATCAGGTAGTGGAGTAAATTAAGTTGTGCATTAAAGAACTGACTACTATTGTAAGGGACTTTTAAAAGTCAGGTTATGAATGATTATCCTCTTCATAGTGATAAAGCCTATAATATTTCTCCTCAGATGACCTGGGGAGAATCTAACATGGAACACGTTGGGAAAAGCCTGATTAATTCTACCTGAAATTTCAGATACTGAAATTTAATCTGTATTTGATTTACTGAAAAACAGGAATAATGGAAGCATCCACACAATAAAATGATGTTGTTTCATTAGTCTACAGATTTGAGTATGGGTAAGTAAACTGTATAAAGGAAAACAGTTTTTTTTTGAGGTAGGAATAGATTCATCATTGGATTTCCCTGCCCAATTCAGAATTAGATAGTGGAAAAATTCTAATTATTTGGAGTTTGTGAATTGGCCAGAAAACTTGGGAAAAATAAAGACAAGCCAGATGAGGACTTGGGTTATGGAGTGAACCATCGATGACATGATTGAACTTTTTAAGAGAATCTAGTCTGTCTGAACATGGTTTTCAGAAGACTGTCGAAGAATATAGTTATCCTGGTTGTAAAGTCTCTAATAACTTTGATTTGTAGCATGCACTTATATCATACTAAACTATAGCAGCAAAATGGAAAACACTGCACACTGTAGTGTTGAAATCAACCTCAAGTGTCAGGAAGTTGAAAATAATCACATTTCCATAGTAACACTAATTTAGTCAGAATCCACATGCTGTTTCTGTGTCATTAGTTAGCTCTTATGATGTTAAAAGAACATAATATTTACCCTGAAATGTGGTTAAGTTAATGTTAAAATGCAAAGCACTTTCATATTTTCTGCTTGCACATTTTAAGTTCTATTATCATGGCAAGTTTGATATCTGATTGCTTGTACTATGTTGGAAAAGGAAAATTTCTCAAGACTAACAGGAAATTATGAACTATCACAACTTAGAACATTTATGAGATAAAGATGAATTATAGCCAGACGCTGGTGGTTCATGCTTGTAATCCTAGCTACTCAGGAGGCTGAAATCTGGAGATCACGGTTCAAAGCCAGCCCAGGCAGGAAAGTCTGGGAGACTCTTATCTCCATTAAACTTCTAGAAAATGGGATGTGGCGCTGTGGCTCAAGTGGTAGAGTGCTCGCCTTCAGCTGAAGAATGCAGGGACAGCACCCAAGCCCAGAGTTCAAGCCCATGACTGACCAAAAAAAAAAAAAAAAAGAAAAAAAAAAAGATGAATTGTATTTAGAAAGTTTGCACCCTAATATTTTGTTAATTTTTTGTACTTTATATAGTCTTCTAACTGGGTGGCTATGACTTGATCTAGGTTTTTTCACAGTTGCCACATTTTATATTGTAAACCTTTGATGTCTACTAGGCATTAGTCCCATGTATTTATGTGTTCCCCAAATTCATGGCTAGTACTTTTGCTGTGTGTGTTGATCACCAAGAAGTCTTCCTCTCATGACTTTATAGGGGTTATTATAAAGAGAATGACCCATAGGCAAGGACAGATAGACTTTCAGTGAGCCCTTTTCTGGTGTGCACACCTGACTCATCTTCATACTGATCTCCTGTGTGTTTGGCTCACATTTACTTATTAATAAAGATGACAAAATGCATTTCCTATTTTGGAGGCCACTTATGATGATAACCTTGATTTTGTTTTTTGCTGTAAAACAACATTACAACCCTGGGATAAACCACATTTGGTCATATTGTACAATTCTTTTATTTGTTGCTGGATGTGTTTTGCTAGTTTGTCTTTGAAGATTGTTATACCTATATTCATAAGTAGTACTGGTTTATTGTTTGTTTTTATGAGATTCATGAATATTAGCTTGTACACTACTTAGCTCCATTCAGTTTGTGCCAAGTAATAGAAACAAGTCAATAAAAATTTTGCCTTTTGGTATGGTTGATATTAATACAATTTATTTGGTTGAGTAGATTACCCATTTATTGCATTCCTGAGTGCTAAGAAATGTTGAAAGATTAAATTCCACTCAAGAGGATTTATCGAGTGCCTATTATGCAAAGCTGTGCTAAGTACTTGGGATGTATTGATGAATAAAGAACAGTAGTATCAACACTAACAGTAATAGCAGAGTTGCAGTCAATTGCATGGTGAATGAGCAAGAACACTTGGATATGATTCCTACCTCTTTTACTTCTTAACAGGAGTACAGGCAAATCATTTTACTTCAGTTTACTCATGTGTGAAATATAGATACAAATAACCTGCACGCTGTAGGAGGATTATTGTGAAGATTGAATTAGGAATCCATATGCTCTACATCTGGCACTTAGTAATCACTAGATAAAATTTGGTGCTGATTTGTTGTATTACTGCTATTTGTTTTTTTATGTGCCAGAATTACACATACTATTTCCTTTAATACTCATAATGACTCTTTTTTTTAAAGTAACTATTTTTTTTATTGTGAAAATACTGTACAGAGGGGTTACAATTACATGGGCAAGATAATGAGTACATTTCTTATCAAGCATTGTAGCCTCCTCCTTTGTTTCCCCATCCCATCCCTTCCCATCCTCCCCACCCCGCGCCCCCCAACGAATACTCCTTCCCCTCACCAAAGTTGTAAAGTCTCTCCCCTCACTAAATTCTCCTCCCCCTTTCCCCCCCGTCACCAAAGTTGTAAAGTTCATTTTCGACATAATGACTTGTACATCTCATTGTTGCAATGGGTCCACCTGTATCCTTGTTTTAACGATTTGTTTTTTCCCTTCCCCTCCACAAATTATACCAACATCAAATACAGTGAAAGCAGGGGTTATATCGTGGTGAAGGAACATACAAAGCAACAAAGAAATAATCTTATAAATATGTTAGAAACAATTGCATGAAAGAAAAAAACATTTGAATACATATCTTAGGGTTCATTTCCCTAACATCAACTTATCTGACCTTTTCTACTTGACTCAGACATATACTAGTTGTTGCAAATAAGGGAAACTATGGGCCTATGTTTCTTTGAGCCTGGCTTACTTCACTTAATACAATTTTTTCCAAGTCTTTCCATTTTGTAACAAATGGGGCAATGTCATTCTTTCTGATGGAGGCATAGAATTCCATTGTGTATATATACCACATTTTCTTGATCCGTTCGTCTACTGAGGGGCATCTGGGTTGGTTCCATATCTTACCTATGGTGAATAGTGCTTCAATAAACATAGTCGTGCTGGTAGCTTTAGTGTGGTCTTGTTTGTGATCATTTGGGTTAATACCCAAAAGTGGGATTGGGGAGCACTATGTGGAGTCATAGGGGAGTTCTATGTGGAGTCTTTTGAGGAACCTCCATACTGCTTTCCAAAGTGGTTGAACAAGTTTACACTCCCACCAACAATGAAGTAAGGTTCCCTTCTGTCCACATCCCCTCCAGCATCTGTTGTTATTAGAGTTTTTGATTCTAGCCATTCTAACTGGGGTGAGGTGGTATCTCAATGTTGTTTTGATTTGCATTTCTTTTATGGCTAGGGAGGTTGAGCATTTCTTCATGTGTCTATTGGCCATCTTTCTTTCCTCTGCAGAGAACTTTCTCTTTAAGTCCTTAGCTCACTTATTTATTGGGCAGTTGTTTCTTTGAAGATTTGTTGTTGGGAAATTTAATTTAATTTTTGAGTTCCAGGTATATTTTAGATATGAGACCCTTGTCCATTTTATGGCTAGTGAAGATCTCCCAATCTGTGGGCTTTCTTTTGATCTTGCTAGCTATGTCCTTTGCCTTGCAGAAGCTCTGCAATTTCATGCAATCCCATTTGTCCAACCTTTGTTTGATTTGTTGTGTTTCTGGGTCTCTATTAAGAAAGTTTTGGCCTGTGCCAAGGTTTCTCCTATTCCATCCTGTAATGTTTTCAGAGTGTCTGCTTTGACTTTGAGGTCTTTGATCCATTTGGAGTTCATTCTGGTGCAGGGTGATATATGGGGATCTAGCTTTAGTTTTCTACCAGTGTTTAACCAATTTTGCCAGCACCATTTACAGAAGAGGCTGTCTTTCTTCCATTCTATTTTTTTAGCTCCTTTATTGAAGATTAGATGGCTATAGGTCTGTAGGTTCATTTCTGGGTTTTCAATTCTATTCCATCAGTCCTGAGGTCTGTTCTTGTGCCAGTACCAAGCTGTTTGATTACTATGGCTTTGTAGTAGAGTTTGAAATTTGGTATTGATATTCCTCCAGCAGTGTTCTTTCTGTTGAGGATCATTTTTGCTATTCGGGGTCTTTTATTGTTCCATATGAATTTTTGGATCGCCTCTTCTATTTCCTTGAAGAATGAGGTTGGAATATTGATAGGTATCGCATTGAATTTGTAGATAGCCTTGGGAAGTATTGCCATTTTCATGATGTTGATCTTTCCAATCCAGGAGCATGGGAGTTTTTGCCACTTTCTAAGTTCTGTTTTGATTTCCTTTTTCAGGGTTTTAAAGTTTTCATCATAGAGGCCCTTCACTTCTTTGGTTAAATTAATTCCTAGGTATTTTATCTTTTGTGGGGCTATTACGAATGGAGTTGCTTTCCTAATTTCAGCCACACTTTTCTCTGTTGGCATACAGAAAAGCCATTGATTTTTGAGGGTTAATTTTATACCCTGCTACTTTGCCAAAGTTTTGAATCAGCTTGAGTAAATTGGGTCATAATGACTCTTGAGGAGGCTCAAATTATCTCCATTTTCATAGCTTAGAATCCAAGTCTTATAGATGGTTGGTATGGTGGCCAGTAGAAGCATAATTCACATCCTAAAGCCAGTGTTCAAATACTTTACACAGTCTTTCTTTGGCTCAAAGGAGCTTTTACCTACCTTATCCAGAAAGCTCTGTCCACTAACTAGCATAGATTCTTCAGAGTTTATAAAGAGATCTTTTCTTTTTTTTGGTTCCGGTCGTGGGGCCTGAACTCTGGGCCTAGCCACTGATCCTTAGCTCTTCAGCTCAAGGCTAGCGCTCTAACACTTGAGCCACAGCACCACTTCTGGCTTTTGGCCTCAGGCATGCAAGGCAAGCGCTCTACCACTGAGCCACCTTCCCAGCTCAACAAAGAGATCTTTTAATGCCATATCTCAGTATTTTGTTGTCCTAAAGTCAGTAACAATAATTTTTTAATAAATATCTTGAACTTAAATGTACTTCAACTCAAGATTAGTCATTCACTATATTTTCTCCTGTATTTATTAATTAATTGTTCATTAGTGGAATGTTGGAAGGCACAAATTACATATAAAGATTTTATTTTTCTGAATTTCTCTTTTAATGCTAAAAAGCTCAGGGAAGGAGCCATACTTTAGCTTCCTAATTAGATTCTCTTTACTGTTCTTGATTTTGATTCTTGTTTTAGCACTAGTTTTCAAGGAAAAGGCACAAATTGCATATCAGTGTTTTATTTTTCTGGACTTCTTTTTAAGGTTAAAAAGCTCATTAAAACTTCTTTTGTTGTCCGGATTGTTTTTTTTTATGTTTTTATTGTGAAAATACTGTACAGAGGGGTTACAATTACATGGGCAAGATAATGAGTACATTTCTTCTCAATCATTGTAGCCTCCTCCTTTGTTTCCCCTTCCCATCCTCCCCCTCCCCAATCCTCCCCACTCCCCCCCCCCACCAAAGTTTGACGTAAGGACTTGTACATCTCATTGTTGCAATGGGTCCACCTGTATCCCTATTTAAACGATTTGTTTTTCCCCTTCCCAGCCCCAGATTATCTTTCAGTCCTTGATTTTAATCCTGGTTTGGTCAATATTTTGTAGGGTTTTCTGACTACCTTATCTGGGTTAGATTCTCCCCCTTCTGTGTTTTTAAAATATTCTCAGTTTTCACACCATATGGAGGTCATAACAAGTCATGAGACAATGGGAAGAGGGAAATACGTGTTAAGACAAAAGTATAACCATTTAGGGCCAATTTTCATACAGATTTCTTATATAGAAATAGCTTTTTTTAATGTTATACAAAACATGTAATCTAGGAGAAAAGATGACAGAACTTTGAATGCCAAGGCAGTAGACTGAGGCATAGAGAAGTGATGCAGAATGCAAATAGGATAGCTGTAGCACTTCTAGCAAGAGACATCCAGGACAATAATTATGCTTTTCAGGATAATTGATGTTGCAGAGAAACAATCCTCTCCTCCTCCTCTGCCTCCGCCTCCGCCTCCTCCTCGTTTCTTCTCTCTTGGTCAGTTGTGGGGCTTGAACTCAGGGCCTTGGTACTATCCCTGAGCCTCTTTGTGATCAAGGCTAGTGCTCTCCCACTTTAGCCATAGCACCACTTCTAGTTTTTGAGTGGCTAATTGTAGGTAAGAGTCTCTGGGAACTTTTTTGCTTGGGCTGGCTTCCAACCGCAATCCTCAGATCTCAACCTCCTGAGAAGCTAGAATTACAGGTGTGAGCCACCTACATCTGGCAGAAACAATCTTCTTAAGAGAAAATTGTCCACCATGTCTCTCTTTCTTCCTATCTAGTGACTCTTATTAGCAATGTTTTAACCCTAGATCAGAAGATTAGGCTCATTTTTCCCCTCAAAAGAAAGATTTGGGGTCAGTATACTTAATGTTGAGGTTTTTGTGAAAGATGGGTAATAAATGCCTAAAATTCAAACAGCATTTTGAAAAGGGAACATATCTTTATTTTAAATGACGAAAACTCCAGTGTCTACCAAGTATGACACAAAGCTGATACCCACCCAGTGGCCAGATATGTTTTCCTGAGGGATTTCCTTGTGTTTATTCCTCTAGCATTTTTTCATTCCTGACTTTTGGGGTGGCCTCATCCCAGCTGTTATGATGTTTAATCTAGAGTTGCCAACTTCTGATCTGGCGGTTCCAAGATACAGACTGAGGAAAACAAAGCTCTCCAGTATTTCTGAATCTTGTCCTCCACCCGTATTGGAATTAGTGCTTTAATCTTTAGTCAATTCTGAATATGTTTTTTCACTCTTAGCTTCATTTCTTCTCTTCCCCTAGAAGAGCAGCAGAACACTTGGTAATGGTAAAGATACATTTATAAGGTTCAAATTATTTATGCCCTACACAAACCTAGATTTTTTTCTCTTTTTTTGCTCCTATTATCCCTTTTTCTTCCACTTAAGAAAATTATGATTTTTTTGTGTGAAATATTTTCTTTAAAGGATTTTTTTTAAGATTAAAAAGCTGATTATAGCTCTTTCCAAGTAGAGTACATTTTTTCCCCCTTAGGAAAACAGGGTAATTTTTAAACAGGCTAACCATCTGGTTTTGATCCTAATGTTAGTCCATGGGGTGGCTTGACACTTCACATAGGAAAGACTTGGGTTTCATTTTAGAAATATGAAAGGATTACTTCTCTTGCTCCTCTCCTTTTCTTAGCCTGATTGCTTGTGTTAGGGTGGAATAGTCCTGTTCACATTTTATACCAAGCCTGCTACATGACGGCATATATAAGGAATTAGATAAAATAAAATTAACTTGAAGTCAGAAATCAAGGCACACAATTTGAAAGAGACAGCCTCTTTCCTATATATGGAAAAGCATATATTTAATGTGTTATTTTCTTCTGGTACATACCGCAGTATTATTATGCTGTAAATCTTCTTTTGGCAATGAAAAGTATTTAGGATATAAATGTAGAAGTAGGAAAATAAAGTTCTTTGGTACTCTATTGTCCCAAGGTCCTTGTATAATGTCTTTTTGTTTAAGCACTTCATCCTCAGAATAGCACAAGATTTGCTTTTAGGAAATAGTCTATGCAATGAATCTGTTCCCCAACTTAAGTATCTATGTTAAGGATGGAGATCACTGACTGGAAATAGCTCCTTATCATCTACCCTTATATATCAGCTCCTGGCCAGATATTATTTGCTGGAAAATAATTAGCATGAAAATAAAATGCCATATTTTGATAATAGAAATCTTAGAATTAGCATCCTATCCCAAAGAAAGTCTACTAATACAACAAATTAATAGACAATTTAGGGCTGGGAAGGTGGCTCAGTGGTAGAGTGTTTGCCCCGCATGCATGAGGCCCTGGGTTTGATTCCTCAGCACCACATAAGCAGAAAAAGCCAGAAGTGGAGCTGTGGCACAAGTGGTAGAGCGCTAGCCTTGAGCTGAAGAGCTGAGGGACAGCGCCCAGGCCCAGAGTTCAGGCCCCATGACTGGCAAAAAAAAAAAAAAAAGACAATTTAAGTGGTATCACATCAATTGAATCTGTATGAAATTGAACTAGGATGAAAACATACTGCCTCACAGGGATCTATGAGCTTTTTGTCTGGGAGCAGGCAGAGTTTTTAGTGTGTTGTAGAACATTATGTAAGGTCAAACTGCCTTTGAATCTTTACTTCTTTTTAATTCAGAACACTCACTTTTGCTGGGCTCCGGTGGCTCAAGCCTGTAATCCCAGCTGCTCAGAAGGGTGAGATTTGAGGATCAGGGTTCAAAAGCAGCCCAGGCAGGAAGTCCAATAAATTACCAAAAAACCAGAAGTGGAGCTGTGGCTCAAGTGGTAGAATGCTATCCTTGAGCAAAAGAAGCTCAGGGACAGTGCCCAGGCCCTAAGTATAAGCCCAGGACTGGCAAAAAAAAAAAAAAAAAAAAAAAAAGTGAAGAAAGGATGAATCATTTGTTGTTGTTTTGTAGGTCATGAGATTTAAACTCATGGATTGAGGGCTGTCCCCAAGCTCTTTTAGCTCAAGGCTAGTGTTCTACCACATTGAGCCACAGTGCCACTTCCATTTTCTGGTGGTTAATTGGAGATAAGAATTTTATGGGGAATTTTCAGCCTGGGCTGGCTGTGAACTGCAATCCTCAGATCTCAGCTTCCTTAGCCACAGGCATCCGGCAAATGTTTTTTTGTGAAGTTGGTTGTGGGGCCTGAACTCTGACCTGGATGCTGTCCCTGTGCTCTTCAGCTCAAGGCTAACACTCTACCACTTGAGCCACAGCGCCTCTTCTGGCTTTTTCTGCTTATGTGGTGCTGAGGAATTGAACCCAGGGCCTCATGCATGCAAGGCAAGCACTCTACCACTGAGCCACCTTCCCAGCCCTCTTCATATGTTTTAGTAAAAAATACAAATGGTTTATATTACTATAAGTTTTTCAGAGATAATGATAGAGTTAATGTTTATCTGTTGATAAGTGTTGAATCTATGTTGTTTCATTTCATGTATAAGATCATGGGTGTGTTCATGTGCACATGTGTATATGTGTTGGGAATAGTAAATGAAAAATGAAAGAACATCTCGATTTTTTTGCTCCACTTTAAGACAAAGTCAAAGTCCTAAACTCTCGTGTAAAAAACAAAATCAAAGATTAAATGGTGTCTCAAGTATTTCACAGTAGTTTCTACCAACATATGAAAAACATTCAGTAAACTTAAAATTGTTTCTTAAACTGATACCCATCTGAAGCTCAATTTTAATTTAGTATTAAGGAGCTACATTGATCAGGACAGTAAACTATTTTTGGTTTGTTTACTCATTTGCAGTTGTCAAAATAAGTGTAACTGGGAACAGATGTCTTCACATCAGTTTTGACTTTTCACATTTGAATCTAAAATAAATAATTTTAAGAAAATGGACCTTATCTGTGGCTGAGGATGTATCTTAGTGGTAAAGTACTTGCCTGATATGTTCAGGGTCCTGGGTTCAACTTCTAGCACTGCAAAGAAAGACATTAAAAAGATAGAAAAATGTATATCAATTATGTTTTAGTCTACAATATGTATATACATATAGATTGCTATTCTGTAAACTAGAGACCAACTAAAACTAGAAACACTTTTAAAGTTGGTATCACATTTTTCTAGAAAAACATTTTCCATTGCTGCCCTCATTCTTACAAATTGGTTATTTTACCTATGTTAATAGATTTCAGTATTCTTTGGTATGACTAAAATGCAGTAGAGGATGAATGGAGTGTTTTTCTGTCCTCTCAATTTTGTCTTCAAGCAACGCTTAAACTTCTTTTCATTCTCAGCACAGCTTAATAATGTGATTTGTTGAAAGATTAAATTTTTTCCCATGCTTTAATAACATTTGTGTCAACATAGGCACATTTATTTTACTAGTTATAGGATTAATGTATTCTAAATGAGGTCTTGATTAAATTTAGACGGTAGGTTGCTATTGGAAATATTTAAAAATACTAGTTTAATGAAATTCTATACTGTTGGATAATTTTTATTCTAAATGCATCTCTGTATCGTTTATATTTTTTTGAGAAACTTAAAAAGTTTCTATGCTTTTTGTCTTCTGTGCATCTCCCCACTCTCCTCTTTACTGCAGAGTCTGGTCAAGACTAAAGGAAAGAAAACCAAAATTCCTCAAGTACGTTTAAAAATATAGCAGCTGCTTATTTCACTCTCATGTCTCTAGAGCTCATTTCTTGACATTCAGTTGCATAACTTTCAAAGCATACAGTGGGCTGTACAGCACACGGATTTTCCATGGCAAGAAGGCATGCTATAAAGTATTCAGGCACACTGAATTATGGGTTGATGGCTCTATGGGTCTGCTTTGTTCTACACTACATTGTTTCTCTGGGCCTCATTTCTCACCCCCCTAACATTTTTGAAGATGAATTGAAGAAAGTAGAACAAAATAAAATATCAGAATAAGTTATATTAACGTATACATTCAGTATAGGCTAACAGTTCCAGTTTAGAAATAAGGATTAAAAAAAGATTTTTGTTTGCTAGTTGTACAAGGCAGTATTCATTGTGACATTTCCCTCATCCAACAGGTTTCACTGTTTTATTTTCATTCAAACATATAAAGTGTTTTTTTTTTAAAACTCTATTTGCCTTCATTTGCTTTCTCTGTTGATTCTTGCACTGGCACCCACCGCAGCCCCCAATGGAGTCTGAGAAACAAGAGTTTTCAACTTGGATTTTTCATCAAGGTTGGAAAGTTGAAGGTAAGAGTATACAAAAATCAGATGCCACACAAATAATAACTAAAATAAAAATGCATATATTGTCACATAATGGCAACTTTAAGACAAAAAGTATGAGAAATACGGTAGGCTTCATAATGATCACAGTCAAGTTGAATTTATACTGACATAGATGGTTGAATGTTAAATGATTAGTACCATTCACTATATTACAAGATTAGAGGAGAAAAAAAATTGTATGATTATCTTTGTAGACACAAATAAAGATACTTAAAATTTAGTATTTATGATTTAATCAAATAAAACTCTTAGCAAACTAGGAACAGAAAGAAACATACTAATAAAGGATTTTATTAGCTATAACAAAATACCTGAGATAATTAATATATAAAGGGAAAATCATTATTTTGGCCCATAGTTCTGGAACCTTTGATAAGGAGCTGATATCATGGTAGGTACATGTGGTGGAACAAAACCACTCACCTCTTTGGCCAAGTAGCCAAAAATTTAAAATGTAAGAAGAGAAAGGTTGGATAGGCAAAGGTCCCCAAATCTCCTTTGTGGGCATGTCCCTAATGACTGAAGAACTTCCTACAAGGTTCCTTCACTTCCCAATAGCACCACGAGGGAGAATAGTATTTCCTTTTCTTTTTCTTCTTTTCTTTTGTCAGTTGTGGAGCCTGAACTCTGGGCCTGGGCACTGTCCCTTATCATTTCATCTCAAGGCTAGTGCTCTACTACTTACAATGCCACGTCTGGCTTTTTCTGCTTATGTGGTGCTCAGGAATTGAACCCAGGGTCTTATGCTTGCAAGGCAAGCACTCTACCACTGAGCCACGTTCCCAGTCCCAGGAATAGCATTTTCATAACAATATTTTAACTTGTGGATCTTTAGAGGACATCCAAACTAAAGGGTTGATAGTTACAAAAACATACAGCAAATATACTAAATTTAGATGCTGAAAGTTTTCAGTTGAAGATCAGGAACCAATCTGTTACCTCTGTCTAGTCAGGTTTGTATAATGGGTTTAATCATTTACTAATCTTTTTTCTTTTTTGGGGTTGTAGGAGCTGAATTATTAATGTTTTCTTCAAAAAAGATCTCTTTAAGTTCCTAGTGCCTCTAATGTAATTGTGTGTGTGTGTGTGTGTGTGTGTGTGTGTGTGTGTGTGTGTGTGTGTGTGTGTATGTGCCAGTCCTGGGGCTTGAACTCAGGGCCTGGGCACTGTCCCTGAGATTCTTTTTCTCAAGGTGAGGGTTCTACCACTTGAACCACAGTGCCACTTCTGGATTTTTCTGAGCAGTTTATTAAAGAGTCTTACCTGGACTTTCCTGCTTAGGCTCTCAACTGTGAGCTTCAGAACTCAGCCTCTTGAATAGCTAGGATAACAGGAATGAACCACCAGTGCCTAATACAATTTTTAATGTTATTGTATATAATGTATCTTGTAAAATTAAAATTTTTCTGGGAAGTATAATGGACTAGATAAAAACTTTATTATTAAGTATTTGTACAAAGAGATTACACTCAATATGTCAGATTATGTGTACAATGCATCTTGATCAATGCTACCTCTCCCATCCTCCTCCTCCATTTCCCCTCTTTGTACCATCAAGTTATATAGTTCATTTTTTTTTACATAATGTACAATGAATGTAATGACTGCATTTGCTCACCCTCATCTCTCCATTCTTGTGGCCCCCCTCTCCATTCTCCCTCCCCAAACATGTTGCCTGCTACCTGGCATTGTTAAAAACTAGTGTAGTAGATTTTATTTAAGTAATTGTACAAGGGGTTTCAATTCAATGTGTCAATTTTATGTGTGCAATGCATCTTCCTATTTTTGTACTTGTGCTGGGGCTTGAAGTCAGGACTTTGGGCTCTCACTTAGCTTTTTCATCCATGGTTGGTGTTCTACCATTTGGGCTATATCCCCAGTCTAGCATTTTTGCTGGCTAATTGGAAATAAGAGTCTCACAGACTTTTCTGCCCTGACTGGCATCAAACCGCAGCCCTCAAATCTTATCCTTCTGAGTAGATAGGATGAAAGGGGTGAGCCCCCTTCTTTCACTATACATTGCATTTTGATCAGTGTCACTCTTTCTAGCATTCTCTTCTTCTCCTAACTACCTCAGCTCCATCGGTCTCCTTCAAGTTTCTTTGTTTTTGGTTTTTGGTTCCAGTCATTGGGCCTGAACTCTGGGCCTGGGCGCTGTCCCTCAGCTCTTCAGCTCAAGGCTAGCACTCTACCACTGGAGCCACAGCACCACTTCCGGCTTTTTTCTTTTTGCTTATGTGGTGCTGAGGAATCGAACCCAGGGCCTCATGCATGCAAGGCAAGCGCTCTACCACTGAGTCACCTTCCCAGCCCCTCCTTCAAGTTTCTTAATGAATCATTAAAAAAAATTTTTTTTTATTTTGTCGGTTGTGGGGCTTGAACTCTGGGCTAGGCATTGTCCCTCAGCTCTTCAGCTCAAGGCTAATGGCTCTACCACTTGAGCTACAGGCCACTTCTGGTTTTCTGAGTGGTTTATTGGAGATAAAAGTCTCACGGACTTTTCCTGCCCTGGCTAGCTTTGAACCTTGATCCTCAGATCTCATCCTCTTGAATAGCTAGGATTACGTGCATTAGCCACTGGCACCCAGCTGAACTAAATTTTTTGTATTGCCTTAGTATAGACTCTGTCAAATAGTGTTATAAATCTTGGCAGTTCATTTGATCTTTTAGAAATTATGCATAGTCATTATCATCTATAAATGATGATATTTTCCCTCTAATTTCTTCTTTTTGGCTGAGTCTTTCCAATTCAGTGCTGATTAGAAAGAGAGATAACAAACTGCTTTGAGCTATGCCACCAGCTTGAGTTTTTTCCTTCCTTCCTTCCCTCCCTCCCTTCCCTCTCCTTCTTTCTTTTTCTCTCCCTCCCTCCCTCCCTCCCTCCTTCCTTCCTTCCTTCCTTCCTTCCTTTCCTCCCTCCCTCCCTCCTTCCTTCCCTTTCTTTCCTGCTTTCCTTTCTCTCTCTCTCTCTCTCTCTCTCTCTCTCTCTCTCTCTCTCTCTCTCTCTCTCTCTCTCTCTCTCTCTCTCCTCTTTCTCTCTCTCTCCCTCCTTTCTTTTCTTTTCTTTTCTTTTCCTGCCAGTACTGGGGCTTTAACTCAGGGTTGTGCTCATTGGCTAAGGCTCTACTATGTTACCCCTGCCTCCACGTCTGTATTTTTATTTCAGGTTATAATTAGAGATGAGTGTCATGTATTTATCTGTCTGGACTGGCTCATCCTTAGGTCTCAGCCTTCTAATTAGCTAGGACTATAGATAGGCATGAATCAGTGGTACCCAGTGTCCACTGAATTTTGGACATTGAGTTTATATTTAGATTTCTAAGAGTTTTAAAGGTAATTATGTGGGCTGGGAATGTGGCTTAGTGGTAGAGTGCTTGCCTAACATGCATGAAGCCTTGGGTTCAATTCCTCAGTACCACATTAACAGAAAAGGCCAGAAGTGGTGCTGTGGCTCAAGGGGTAGAGTGCTCGCTTTGACCAAAAGAAGCTCAGGAAAAGTGCCCAGGCTCTGAATTCAAGCCCCAAGACTGGCCAAAAAGAAAAAACAACAACAAAAAAAACCCTCTAAATATGTGCATTTCACAACAAAATGGAACAATTGTAGGCCAAATTTGTCCATTTGTCTTGTGTAACACTAGGTAGACACCTTTAAAGATTTTTATATTTCTTTAATCTTGAAATTTTTTATGCCATTGACTAGCTTTTCTCAAATGTTATTTCTGTGATGTTGCATTAAGTATATGTTGGAGACTCCCAATGGAATATCCTTGCTTTTAGTAATGTGTTTGTAATTCTTTATCTCAGTGGAATGGGATCTGAGTAAATTCCTTAGTACTCTTCTAATTTATTAACTCTCTATTCCATTACCTCATCTACTAGGTTTAAAAAAATTAAACAATAATTTTCATTTCTTGTATTTTTAACTAAAAATGACTGTCATTATTATGTAATATATCATTGTATTATTTTTTAAAGAGATTTTAAGTTCACAACAAAAACTAGGAGGAAAGTACAAAGACATAGCTCTTTTCACCCTCCTTTCCATACCAGTCTTCAACGTCAAGTAGTAGATGGCTTTGGTCTGCTGCTTCACATGAGATATTTACCCTTAAAGATGTGATTTCCCAGCTGCCTTTTCCTGCTGCATCAACTTGGTTTATTACTTTGTGTTTCTCTTAGTATTTCAATTTTTTTGATTTCTAAGTTACAAGGGGCAAGGACTTTGTGTTGTTCATCATAGTTTCCTTTTTCAGAAACAATGTCTATAATTGCTAATTTAAAGGCTTGTTAAATGAAATGAATGAATGAATGAATATGTGGTTTGTGATGGACATAGATGTTTAACTTTTTGTATGATAACTACATTTGTTAAAAAATTCTCTTTTTATGTTTTGTCTCTTGCTACTATGAGCTTATTTGATGTTGAGTAGCTCAAAGTGTTTATTTATATCATCTTGATCTGAAGTTGTGGTTAAATTAACATAGCTGTCCATTTGCCTAACAGGAATGGACAGAATGTGCTGTAATTATCTGTACTCATTACATCTCACACAGCCTTAAAAGCTTTGAAAAGTTTTAAGCATTTGAGCTCCACAACTCAAACTAATTTCCTAAGCACATCTTGATTTCATTTTCTTACATGCTCTATTGGTGGATAACATTAAAATTTTCACGTTATATTTATCCTGATGGAAACCTGCCAAAAATAGGCGCTGAAGATACTTTGTCTAATTAGCTTTTTTCCATATGATTGTAATTGTGAAAGTGGTGGAAAGTTCTGCAAAATACATGCCTACAGTTAATTAGAAAAATGACACCAAATAAAAAAAATAAATAACGAAAGAAAAATGACACTACAAGGCTTGGCATATGTATTAGCTTTCTCTTGCTGCTGTAACAAATTACTACAAATGTGACAGTATACATTTGTTACTGCTCAGATTTGTGGAACAGAAAGTCTGTGATGGCATGCTGGATTGATTCTCTGTTTAGTATCTCACAATGCCAAAATCAAGGTGTTGGCAGGGGTGAATTCTTTTTGGAAGTCATGGAGAAGAATTCGTATCAAGGTTTGTTAATCTCGTCTTTTTATTTTCCATATACATTGTGTTTCATACCTGGTACCTTGATAGCCAATTCCTAGAGAAAGTAAATGACTTATCTTGGAGTGTATCAAAACTTCAACTACTTCCTTTACCAGATTCCCATATTCTCAAGCCATTATTCACTTTGCCCTAATTACCTGGTGGCTAGGAACCAGATAACCAGGGATAATAGCTAGCTATCAGATCCCAGTCATAATAGAATTATTCAAACTAGCTAATTCTTCTAGTTATTTTTCTGTACATATCCTGGGGCTTGAATTTAGGGCTCCAATGCTGTCCCTGAGATTTTTATGCTCAAGGCTAGTGCTCTACCACTTGAGCCACAGCTCTATTTCTGGCTTTTTTGCTAGAGATAGTCTCACAGACTTTCCTGAATGGGAACCCCAATCCTGAGATTTTAGCCTCCTGAGTAGCTTGGATTACAGGTTTGAACCACCACACCCAGCTCAAACTAGCTAATTCTAAACCTACTTCTTACTTAACCTGCCTTACTTTCTGTATAAAGGATGAACTGATGCAGCAGTGATACTCACTACACACTATATTGAAAATGAACTAAACAACTTGTTGGGAGGGAAAAAAAACAAGGGGAGACTGTTCAAAATGAAATATACTCATGACCTGACTTAATGTTAAAGTAACCTCTTGTATATCACCATTACAACAATAATAACAATAAAGCACAATAAAGGTTTTTTGTCTCCTGACTAACTCTAGTATTCACTGTGTGACCCTGCGTGGTGCTGCGTTCTCCATCTTCTTGTCAACTATTGAAAAAAACATATTGTCTATTTAAAATTCTAATTAGCATAAATAATTAGAGAGTTGCATTATATTTCCATAGATGTGTACAATGTATTTTGATCAAGTTAACTCACTCTGTTACACTGTTAATCCTCGTCTCTCCTCTCATTTTTTGAAACAGTATGTAGTGGATTTCATTATGCTATTTGCATATGATATATGTGTGTATATATACATATGCATATGCATATGTATACTTTGGTCATGTTTACCCCCCAATACCCTCTTCTTTCCCCCTCCTACTGATTCCCCTTATCAAACAGTCCACTCATGTCCCATCATCATCATCATCATCATCATCATCATCATCATCATCATCATCATCATCATCATTATCATCATCATCATCAGTTTAGGTCTAGATTCAGAATATAATTAAAATGTGATACATGGCTTTACAAGCTTGGCATATCTTGCTCAAGATGATATTCTCCACTTATATTCATTTTACTGTAAAGGAAGTAATTTCATTCTCCTTATGAATGAATAATAGTCCATTGTGTATATGTACCCTATTTTGTTTTATCCATTCATCAGTTATTCCCATAATTGATGAATGGATAAAACAAAATGAGGTATATATACTACCAACCAGGGTGGGTGGTTGCATAGTTTGGCTACTGAGAATAGTGCTGTCATGAACATGGAAGTGTAAGTATCTCTGAAGTATGTTGACTTATACATCTTTGGATATAAAATCAATAGGATCATAAAGCAGTTCTATTTTTAGCTTTTTCAGGATCCTCCATATGGATTTCCATAGTAGTTGGATTAGTATACATTCCCATCAAAAGTTTGTAAGGGGGGCTGGGAAGGTGGCTCAGTGGTAGAGTGCTTGTCTTGCATGCCGGAGGCCCTGGGTTCGATTCCTCAGCACCACATAAGCAAAAAAGAAAAAAGCCAGAAGTGGCGCTGTGGCTCAAGTGGTAGAGCGCTAGCCTTGAGCCGAAGAGCTGAGGGACAGCGCCCAGGCCCAGAGTTCAGGCCCCACGACGGGACTCCCCCCCCAAAAAAAACCTTTGTCTATATCTTTAGCAGCATCTGTTGTCATTTGTTTTCTTGATGGCAGCTGTTCTTACCAGGGTGGATTCTGAGATGGAATTTTCAGAATCATCTTGATTTACATTTCTTTCAGGGTTAAGATATTAAATATTTTTTCCATATGTTTATTGGTGAATTGTGTTTTGTCTTTTGAGAACTGTCCAATTCATTGGCCTACTTATTAATGAGATTATTTATTCTTCTGGTGCTTAATTTTTTCTGAGTTGTTTGCATACTCTGTATAGTTTAGGGGTGGGGAATGTCCAACCTGAGGGCCAGAAGGAAAATCATTTGGTGCATGATAGGACAAATATATATGCTTCTAGTATATTTTTCTTCTGCTGTCTGTAGCTTCTACCTTTACTGATAATTTTGTATAAATTACAAATGATGTTATAGATATTCAAATGGCCCTTGGCATGAAAAATTAAGGGCTCTCTACATCTGCATGCATAGTTGGCTAAGATAAAAAGACTTTCTCTCCTTCTCTGGGTTGTCTCTTGAGTCTAATAATTGTTTCTTCTGATTTGCAAAAGCTTTTTAATTTTATGCAATCAACTCTTGCTCTTATTTCCTGAGAAATTGGAGTCCTATTAAAAATTAGTTGTACATACCTACATCTTCCAGTGTTTTCCATAGTTTTCGTCTGGTAGAATAAACTATATTTTCAGTAGCAATTATTTCCTGACCTGTTGGCCTCACTGTACCTAAATAATAATACTATGTACATTTAAAAACATAAGATCTTCTCGTTTGGGGAGAACCAGTTCTACCTACCTCCCAGGTGACCCTTTTACTTTAAGCTGGTAATTGTTCAGTAAGTTCTTGTAGATTCTATTTCTGTGACTTCCTTTTCTGCTTTAAAGAAAATGATTGTTTAAGACTCTTTTGGAATAATCCAGAATAATTTTCCCATGTTACAGTTAGCCAATTAGAAACCCCAATTAGATCTGTATCATCTTTTTACCAAGCAATGTAACATAATCATAGGAACAAACTGGGTAAATATTTTAGAGGCCAAAATTCTGCCTACCTTAGCATTTTAGAAGTTAATTAAGAAAAGAAATGCTGGCTTCAAAATTTGCATTGAGAAGATATGAGATATTACAGTATTTTCTTATCTGTTCCCGTGGCTGGTTGTAGTGTTTCTGTTCAGACCTTTGATGATTCAGATAGCTTTAGAAAAGTATGACTGTGAGAATCATGCTGTAAGAAATGGACCAGTTAGGCATGAGTCTAATTTTCCTCCAATTATACACAAGACTGAGATTAAGCTTCGTTGACACTTAGACTGTGCTCTCTTCTATTGAAATTTCTGTTTTTCCCACAGGGGAAAAAAATCTTAGGTATTCCACATATCCCCTACTACTTATACGATTTTATCACAGTACCTTTAGTTTGACTTTGTCAACTAGAAATGATCATTAAGGAAAATGTTCGGAGGGATAATTACATATTGATAGTTCAGAAGATCTGACTTGGATTGTCTAGTAAATAAACACAATTTAGTGTAGTTTATCTTAGAAAATTCATACAGACCAAATAACACAAATGTAAAGCAACTCAATGACAACATTTTTCCAAGATTGTTCTGTCTTATTATGCAGGGTCATTTTGAGATGGCTGCAAGTGTGTTCTTACTCTGTGACTAATGATTCTTTTCCATTTTCTCTGATCTTGTGTTCTTGTGCCCATGTTATCTCTTTTCCTTTCTTCTTTGTTCTTTCTATTTAAAATATTTATTATTGTTGTTTAAATAGTTATACAGTTTTTTCTTTCTTTTTTTTTTTAAATTGTGAAAATACCATACAGAGGAGTTACAATTACATGGGCAAGATAATGAGTATATTTCTTATCAAGCATTGTTGCCTCCTCCTTTGTTTCTCCTACCTATCCCTTCCCATCTCCCCTCCCCCCCACTCCCCATCCCTCCCCGTTTTTTTCTTCTTATACCTGCTTCTTTCCTTTCCTTCTCTATGTTCTTTCTCTTACTTCTGTGCACATCCTGCTCCGACTTTATAGTTTTATCACTATGTGATTTCATCACTCACTTGTTTATTCTAGTTTTTCAATCGATAGTTTACATTTTATTTTTTATTGTGCTTTTCCAATAGACATCATTACCTGTGTCATTTGTGCCTCAAACATAGGATGTCCTTCTAAAACAGACCTCTGCAATGCATTATTTTGGCAAACAAATCTATATTACCTGCTATATATCTTGCTACGTGGGGCAAGAGATGTAATATTAATGATCATAATTGGAAATATGAACCTGTATTTAGATCCAGGATATTCCTTACCCAATCTCATTTATTCAAGTTTTATCTTTAATTTTTTAACTTCAGAATTTCAGATTAGAATAACATGATGAGCACAGATAACCACCCAAAAGTTAAGTGCTTTTCAATTTCTTGCCAAAACAGGAGGGCATGGCAGCCTAATGAATTGGCTCCGGTTCAGAGACATGCCTCTCATGTTTTTCATACCTTTATAAAAAAAAGTTCAGAGTTACTCCAGCCCTAACATCTTATATGCCAGGAGTTCTGAATTTATCCCTGTAGGGTACACTGTGGTTAGTACGCTATGTGCTTAATGAGTTTCTGTTTGGGCATAAAGCTTGTCTCTGAGCTCCTTCCAATTTGAACTGTCGTTATTTTTACCAATGTAAGTTAGGTTTACGAAGCCTTGCCATGTGTTTAGTTTGCTGCTCTGCTGGCTGCTTTACTTCATGGAAGATTGGTGGGGTTTTCATGTAGCTGTCGTAATTTCAACAAAATCACTCTTGGCATTTGCAAAATAATTTTGCTTTTAAGAAGTCAGGGCTGTCCCTTAACATCATTAGAATCTTATGCAAAGTTTTTTTTTTTTTGTTTTTGTTTTTTGGTCAATTGTGGGGCTTGAACTCTGGGCTTGGGCGCTGTCCCTCAGCTCTTCAGCTCAAGGCTAGTGCTCTACCACTTGAGCCACAGCACCACTTCTGGTTTTCTGGTGGTTTATTGGAGATAAGAATCTCACAGACTTTCCTGCCCGGACTGGCTTTGAACTGCCATCCTCAGATCTCAGCCTCCTGAGTAGCTAAGATTACAGGCGTGAGCCACCAGTGCCTCGCATTACAACGCTTTTAAGAGAAATATTTTGTGATGGTTGTCCAGTTTTTTTGTTTTGTTTTTACAAAATTTTAACTGCTTCTATTTGGGAAAATCTGGGCAAATTAATCAATTTCCCATTCAGAGTTTAAGTAATTCCATAGAAGATGAAAATTAGTGCATTTTGCCTGTTGGGATATTTCCATTAGTTTTGCTTCTGCTACAAATATTAAAAACAAAAACAACTATCAAATAGGAAGATAGTTTCCTTTTTAGGCCTGGAATTGAGACAAAGTATTGCTGTGCATCCCAGGATAGCCTGGAACTCACTATGCACATCATGCTAGCTTCTAACTTAACATTTTTCTACCTTTGTCTCTTAAGTACTGACTATATAGGTGTGTACTATTATCCAACCATTTGTGTGTGTGTGTGTGTGTGTGTGTGTGTGTGTGTGTGTGTGTGTGTGTGTGTGTGTGTGTATGCATGTGTGCTTGCTTGTGTGCGTGTGTGCCTCCAAGTGCACACACGTAAGTCCTAGGAGCCTGGGCACTGTCCCTTAGTTGCTTTTTGCTCAAGTCTAGCACTCTCCCTCTTGAACCACAGCTCTACTTCTGGCTTTTTTGTGAGTAGTTTATTGGAGATAAAGAGTCTCAAGGAAAAGTCCTTGCCTGGTCTGGCTTTGAACCATGATCTTCAGATCTCAGCCTCCTGACTAGCTAGGATTATAGATGTGAGCCACTTGTGTCCAACTAACTTCACTTCTTTTTGTCTCTTGATTATTCAGTTTTGTCTCTTTCCTGAGCCAAAGAAACGAGATTCTCTTCTTGTATATTCATGATTGTCAGATAGAACAAGTCATATGCCACAGGAAGCCTTCCATGATTGTAGTGTTTGAGAAATGGTTATGTAGTACTGTATTATGTTAGGATCAAGATTTAGTGTAAGGTATAGGGAGAAGTGATTCATTGAGGGATAACACTGTAATGACATACTACAAATTTATTAAGAGAAATTATAAATATTTGTTCACAAGATTCCAGTAATCTGGATTCCTGAGCACAGAAACAGAAGGTCTAGAATTATATATATATATATATATATATATATATATATATATATATAACACACATGTATATGTATGTATGTATACATACACATATATGCATATACTTATCTACTATATGCTTAAGAAACAAATGGGTACCTTCTTACTTGATGCATAAATCACACCTTTTTTCTAGTCTTTAAATATTAAAAACTTCAGGATCAAGGAATGAGTATTTTACATAAGTAAAGCAATTTCTTGATTTCTTCTGTGCTTAGGGTTCTACTTCCTTTCCCAGAGACACCTTACTAGGCAATAGTGATGTAGCTTTTGTGAGTTACTGATGCTCTCTGCAAATGTCTATGGATCCCACATTCTTCCCTATAACACCTGTTCTCAGAGTGATAGGTCATTTTTGTCCTGTTTGGCATTATTTGTGTTTCTGGTTATATATTTTACTATATGACAAAAATACCAGGAGTGAATGCTTTTTTTTTTCAGGTAAGGGGTAGGTTTATTCAGTAGACCTGCTGGGACCAGGTCAGGTTGGCACTCCACGCAGCTGGGAAAGGCCTGGGAAAGACCTGAGAAAGAGAGAGAGCTGGGAAAAGAGCTAAGAGAGCTGAGAAAGAGCTGAGAAAGAGCATCTGGGCCTGGGCTAGGCCTTATCTAGGGTATGGGCAGAGAAAGGTGTGGCCACATCAAATTCAGAGGTGACCTCAGCAGATACAGATGTGACCTCTTCCAGGTGTGCCAGTTGCCTAGGTAATGCAGGTACTGGGTAGAGACTTTGCTGGGAGGAGGGTGAAGTCTTCTCGACATCCAGGAGCGGACCTTACATTCCAGCCTTTTAATAATCATGGAATAGGGTGCGGATTCTCTCTGGCTACTTCCTGCTGACAAATGGCATCGACATTAGGGCAAAATGCTGAATTTTGTCCCCTCCCAGAGAAGGCAGAGAGCAGCAGCTGTCCCTTGGTGGCATGAGTCCTTAGATGAAGTCTGGAGAAGTCTCATGAGGCATTGAGGGGCTGAAAAATACTAGAGAGCAAATAAATGGCAAGAGGAAGGACTTGGGGCTGAAAATGTTGGTAGAAATGTCCCTAGCTACTTCTGACATCTGGTGACTAGGTAGAGGAGAAGTCAGGTAACAAAGGCAAGAATATAAACTAACTCCTGTCCAGTTAATATGTAGACAGGTATGGGTACTAGATGGGCAGGCTTCTTTCTTCTATTGACCTCTGGCTCTGGTTAATTTTGAAAGGGCAGGCACAAAGTGGCTGATGTGACATCATCTCCTCTTACTCCTCTCCATGGTTCATTGTTCCCCAGACAGGCTGAGTCTAGGTGCTTGTTGCTGGGATGGCTTGTCCCAGTTGGTATTCAAGGAGGATTGAACTCAAGGCCTGGGCACTGTCCCTGAGCACTTCTGCTCAAGGCTAGCACTGAACCACTTTGAGTTACAGTACCACTTGCAGTGCTTGCTGGTTTGAGATAAGAGTCTTGAGCCATGCTTCCAGCCTGGCTCTTTGCAGGTTAGTTGGGAGATGAGTCTTAGGGATTTTTCAGCCCAGGCTGGCTTTGAACTGCAATCTTTGCCACAAAAGCCCTTTATTATTTCCAATTAAAGCAACAAGGAGATCAAATAGAATATAGCTTACCTGGTCCTTATCAAGGATTGACAAGCAAATATTCTGCAATGACAAAACTTGTTAGATGTGATGAGAATTTTAGCACAGATAGGACCAGTATTTCAGAACCACGTAGTCAGTAGTAGAATACACAACACAAAACAAAAAAGGCAAAACTTAAAACCTAAAATTTTTGACAACAATGTGTAGACGTCTTTGTTAACAAAGCACATCAGATGGCTGGGCCTCACTTACCAGGGCCTGTGAAAAGAGCAACTTGTTAGCAAGGCACCTTAGAATAGATGGATGGAGTGGTAAGCTTGGTGGAAGGTTAAGGGTCAGATGGGGCCAAACACTTAACACACCATGTGGCCAAGATGGCGAACTCAAGATGGCAAATTTTTGAAAGAATGCAAAGAAACCCTGAACAAATAGATCAAGCCTACATTGGCTAGCCTTTGAGAGGTAACCTAGAGGGGGGTCCCTGGGACTCAGCCTGCATCACACTCTTCAGGGCACAAGCCAAAATGTTGTAAAAAAGAGAAAGGGAAATATAGGGAAAGTTGGACATGAATGGCAGAGAGAGAGAGCAAAGAGAGCCTGAAAGTAAACAGACTTCTGACCATTTACCATTGCAGTGGCAAAAACTTCTACTTTTGAGAATAGCATAACAATTAGGTGCTCTAGCTTTCCAAGGAGTGCAGGAGGCATTAGAAAAGGGGTTTCATTGCTCAGGCTTGATTTATAGCACCCCATTAAATGTGTAGGAGAGTCAGTCTGGTGAGTGAAGTAAAGCTGACCAGGCAGAAGCGGTGTCCTGACTTCCCCCAGAGCCCTCTAGAGAGAAATGGCCAAGCCTCCAAAACCAAGCATCCTCGGCTTCAGAGGTGACCAGCCTTTCAGCTAAAGGCCATAGGAGCCACATCTGGACAGAGACTGAGTAACAGAGAACCGTAGAGTAGTTTCACTCACCAGAGTAGAGAAGTGGTGTGGCCGTGGATGTGAAGGCCAGCAATGGTATCGATGCGCTGTGTCCGCAGCAGATAGACTGGTTCGCAAAAGGCCGTCAGAACTGTGGTATTCCTCAGAGCAAAAAGGGAAGAACAAACAAAAAAAAGAAAAAAGAGGAAAAAAAACTGGAGAGAAATCCCACCTATCCTGACTTTAACCCCTTTATCTGAGTCACGGCACCATTTATGTTAGGTTTTTAAAAAGAGATAGTGGAGTAAGAACAGCACCACGCACGTGGTATTCAGGTAAGGGGTAGGTTTATTCAGTAGACCTGCTGGGACCAGGCCAGGTTGGCACTCCACGCGGCTGGGAAAGGCCTGGGAAAGAACTGAGAGAGAGCTGGGAAAAGAGCTAAGAGAGCTGAGAAAGAGCTGAGAAGGAAAGAGCTGAGAAAGCAAGTGAACGCGTTTGACTTAGATAATTGGCGTGTCAGAAGGAAGTTATGGAATTGTCTGCATTTTCTTGAAGGACCAAGTATCAGGTATTAAGTTACAGAGACTTGAATATGGAATTATAGGACTAGAAGGAAAAATGCAAATTGCCCATTGTCTTCCCTTTAAAGGAGAGATAGAGACACACACAGAAACATATACACACACAGAGAAAGAGAGAGAGAAGAGGGAGATATTTGAACATCATATGAATTTATAGAACTAGAAGAAAAATGCAAATTACTTATATCTCATTTAAAAGAGAGAGTGAGGGCTGGGAAGTTGGCTCAGTGGTAGAGCGTTTGCCTTGCATGCCTGAGGCCCTGGGTTTGATTCCTCAGCACCACATAAGCAAAAAGAAAAACGCCAGAAGTGGCGCTGTGGCTCAAGTAGTAGAGTGCTAGCCTTGAGCTGAAGAGCTGAGGGACAGCACTCAGGCCCAGAGTTCAGGCCCCACGACTGGACCCCCCCCTCAAAAAAAAAAAAGAGAGAGAGTGAGTGAGAGAAGCAAAATGGAAAGGAGAGGTGGAGGGAAAAGTACAGGCAGAGATAGAGAAAACTGAGATTTGGGGACATTAAGTGGCATTCTTATGTTAAAATACTTTAACAATAGAACTGAAGCTACAACCCAAGAATTCTGATAGGCAATACGGTTTAATTTTCCATCTTAAGATCACATACCTTCCCCTATGACAAGAGCTTGATTACATATGTGACATCTAACTGTGAAGGAGCCTGGAAAGGGTACACACTGTATGCCTGGAAAAAAGCTTAATGGAAAGCTGTCTAGTGTCTATACTGTTTACATACAGCACAGACACACATTCCATACACACACACACACACACACACACACACACACACACACACACACACACACACACACCTGAAGTTCAATATTCACACACACACACACACACACACACACACACACACACACACACACACACACCTGAAGTTCAATATTTTATTTGAAAAGGTGAAATGTACTACAAAATCCTGTTATTTTGCTTGTTTTAATTTAGTAATTCTTCTTTTCATCTATTTTCTTGAATTACAGGTAAATATTTCTAAATTTGTTTTTTATTTTTAAAAATTAAAAATTATAGCCTGGAGCTGGTGGCTCATGCCTATAATCCTAGCTCCTCAGGAGTTTGAGATTGAAGGCAGCCCAAGCTGGAAAGATTGTGAAACTACCAAAAACCTAGAAATGGAACTGTGACTCAAGTGGTAGCCTAGAGCAGGGGGGTGGGGAAGTGGGGGAGGAAGCTCAGGGATAGCACCTAGGCACTAGGAACTGAGTTTAAGTCCAAGGACCAGCACATGCACCCACGCGCATGCACACACACACAAATTAAAAATTATATTTTTAGTTTCTTTTTAAGTAATGTTCAAGGTGAGAAATATAAGTTAAGATAATTTGCCAAAGGTCCCACAATTAGCCATACTCCTAAGACTAGAGCTCAGAATTTTCTTTTTTCTTTTACCTTACTATGAGATAATATCAATACCATCTGTCCATACATTTATTATTTGTTTTATATTTTATCCTCACATAGATAAGTTGTTGTGTTGAGTTTATTTGGTAGAAAGAATGATATAGATATTTTAAATTATTTTTTTTAGTCAAAATGGTTCTCACTGTAGCCTTTAGATGGCACAAGTTAGCTAACCCAAGCTATTTTGTATCTACAGTAATTATAGGTTAAAGAAAATTTTATAGAAACAGAAGGATTGAATAGAATCAAAACAAAGTAGATATGTTATCAACAAAGCCTTTTTGTATTTAGAATTGGTCTTCTGAATGAGTCTTTTTGTATATGCAGGTTTTCCCAGAGGTTCTCTAATTCTGCCAATGCAAAAGTCACTTGAAATAAATTACTACTGAAGTAGATTTTGGGATAAGGATTGAAACTGAAGAGGGTTTTCTGAAGAGGATAGAATATAAATCTGGGAGATAGAAGGTCTACTACTTCCCAAGTATATAAGAGTAGGTCTTTTCTATTGGCTTAGCTACTTATTGCAGGTCCTCATGATATTTGCTGATTACTTCACTGGGATGTTGTGCATTTGTATGATAGTGACTAAAAAGATTTTTATGTATCTTTGCAAAATGTGGCTATAGCACAATGCCCTGCACTTATTAGGTCTACAGGAATTGTTTGTAGGATTGCATTTTTTAGCTTAATGATTTTCTTGTGTTTGCAGGACTTGTAAGTTTTTTTCTTAAAATGTCAATAGAAATGATCACAACATGTAATATATGTATAAAATCATAATAAAACCCATTTTAAATTTTATTTTATTTTTTTTGTGAACACAGTGTACAGAGGGGTTACAATTACATGGGCAGGATAATGCGTACATTTCTTATCAAGCATTGCAGCCTCCTCCTTTGTTTACCCTTAATAAAACCCATTTAAAAAAATAAAAATACTACAATTTTAAAATGCCTCTTATATTGACCAGCACTCTTACATGTAGCATGAAGAACCCTAGGCAAATCTGATCTTCTCTAAGATCCAATTCAATTCTGAAGACATTTAACTAAGAAAAAATAATATAATGTATAGAACAGGCAATTAAAACCAAAATACTGAATACTATTTGTATAACTAGTGTATTTGCTGAGAGCATGTGCAAAATAACTGCCATATCTACCACAAGGTGAATATATTCTTCTAGTCTCTATGAAGACTTTCAAATATTGTACCTAATTCTAAAAATTCTATAATTGATCAGCATTGGAATCTGAAGTTTAAATAATAAGTAAGTTGACCCTATTTATCCTTGATAACGTTACTTTCAGGCTTATATAAAATAATATGGGGGCTGGGAAGGTGGCTCAGTGGTAGAGTGCTTGCCTTTCATGCATGAGGCCCTGGGTTCGATTCCTCAGCACCATATAAGCAAAAAGAAAAAACCTGGAAGTGGTGCTGTGGCTCAAGTAGTAGAGTGCTAGCTTTGAGCTGAAGAGCTGAGGGACAGCGCCCAAGCCCAGAGTTCAGGCCCCATGACCGGACCCAAAAAAAAACAAAACAAAAAACAAAAAAATAAATAAAATAATATGAAGTAGGCAAATATAATCATTGGTGTTTCTGACATCAATGTAATAGTTTTTTAAAAAAAATCATAATAGGATCTCTTTCATTTTACGTAGTATTTCTACCCTCAGCTCACTCCCACAAGCTAAAGTCTTCTCACTTTTTTTCTAGCATTCTCCACAAAACCATAATCTTTCCACCTCTTACACAAGGCATACATAACTAATATTGGCTTCAATTGCATCTGATGATCTACAAGTTTTTAGTTTTAACTAGTTTAAAATACATTTAAAGGTCAGATAAGTTGATGTTAGGTGAAATGAACCCCAAGATAAGGATTCAAATGTTTTTTCTTTCATTCGATTGTTTCTAACATATTTATAAGATGATTTCTTTGTTGCTTTGTATGTCCCTCCCCCACGGTATAACCCCTGCTTTCACTGTATTTGATGTTGGTATAATTTGTGCAGGGGAAGGGCAAAAACAAATCATTTAAATAGGGATACAGGTGGACCCATTGTAACAATGAGAAGTACAAGTCATGTCGAAAAATGAACTTTACAACTTTGGCAGGGGAGGGGGGGCATAAAAGGGGGCGGGAGAGAGGGGGGGAGATGGGAAGGGATAGGAAAGGGAAACAAAGGAGGAGGCAACAATGCTTGATAAGAAATGTACTCATTATCTTGCCCATGTAATTATAACCCCTCTGTATGTATTTTCACAATTAAAAAGAATACACTTAAGTCAAAAGCATAATGGGAAATATCATCTTTATCTGTCTCTTTTTCTAAGTATGGTTTTATTTACTTTTTTGTGTAGCTTTTTTTTTTTTTTTTTTTTTTAATTTTTTTTATTGTAGAGATACCATACAGAGGGTTACAGTTACATGAGTGAGGTAATGAGTACACTTCCACTTCCTCTTGAACATTGTTACCCCCTCCATTGTTTTCCCCCTACCATCCCCTCCCTCCCTCCCTTCCCCAAGGTTCTTTTTTTTTTTTTTTTTGATCGTGATTAAGTGATTACTTAATTTCCGGAAATTCACAGTATTGTGGAATAATGATGCTCATTTAAAGTCACAAGTTCATTCTAACTTTCCTGGAGCAAATTGTCTATCACAGTCTGTAATATATAACGGTGCTCATATGTTATATACCATATGTGTGATCAGCAGCATGGGGATATTTAGTAGTGGTTCAACCAGATGAGTGGGAGTTCTTTGTTTCTTAAGTCCTGTTAGTTTTGTCATATCACCTAACATTTTGGATTCATCATCCACTTATCAGGGAGACCATGTACTGTTTGTCTCTTCGTTCTTGGCTTACCTCGCTCAACATGATTCCTTCTAGCTCCATCCATTTCCCTGCAAATGCCATTATTTTGTCATTTCTAATGGCTGCATAATATTCCATTGTGTATAGATACCACAATTTTTGGATCCATTCATCTGTGGTGGGGCATCTAGGTTGTTTCCATATCCTAGCTATTGCGAACAGTGCTGCAATAAACATGGAGGTGCACGTGTCCTTGTATATTGGTTCCTGTTGTTCAGGGTAGATGCCTAGAAGTGGTATGACTGGGTCGTAAGGGAGGTCAATCTTTAGCTTTCTAAGGACCCTCCAGACTGCTTTCCAAAGTGGTTGTATGAGTGTACATTCCCACCAGCAGTGTAATAGCGTTCCTCGTTCTCCACATCCCCTCCAGCATTTGTCGTTGGCTGATTTGTGGATGTGGGACATTCTGACTGGGGTAAGGTGGTATCTCAGGGTTGTCTTTATTTGCATTTCCTTCACCACCAGGGATGATGAACATTTCCTCATGTGTTTCTTTGCCATTTTTATTTCTTCATTTGAGAAGTCCCTCTTTAGTTCCCTTGCCCATTTAGTAATTGGTGTGTTGGGTTTGGGAGGGATTAGTTTCTTGAGTTCCCTGTATATACAGGATGTTAACCCCTTGTCTGATATATTGCTGGTAAATATTTTTTCCCAATTAGTTGGTTGTCTTTCTAGCTTGGTTGCGATAGCTTTATCTGTGCAGAAGCTTTTTATTTTAAGGTAGTCCCATTTGTCGAGTCTCTCTCCAATTTGTTGTGACCCTGGGACTCTGTTCAGGAAGTTCCTTCCTGTGCCTATTAGTTCAAGTGTCTCTCCTACTCTGTCCTGCAGTAGTTTCAGAGATTCAGGTTTAATGTTAAGGTCTTTAATCCATTTTGAGTTGATGTTGGTGCATGGTGATAGGCTGGGGTCCACTTTTAGTTTTCTGCATGTGGCTGCCCAGTTTTCCCAGCACCAGCGGTTGAAGAGGCTGTGTTTCTTCCATTGTATGTCTTTGGCTCCTTTGTCGAATATCAGCTGGCTGTAGGCCTGTGGATTTATTTCTGGATCTTCTATTCTGTTCCATTGGTCTTCGGGTCTGTTTTTGTGCCAGTACCATGCTGTCTTTGTTATTATAGCTCTGTAGTAGAGTTTGAAGTTCGGCATGGATAGCCCTCCCATATTGTCTTTATCCCCTAGAATTGTTTTGGCTATTCTAGGTCTTTTGTTGTTCCATATGAATTTTTGGACTGTTTTCTGTATTTCAGTGATGTACGTCATTGGGATTTTAATAGGAATTGCGTTGAATTTGTATATTAGTTTTGGAAGTATTACCATCTTTACTATATTAAGTCGGCCTATCCAGGAGCATGGGAGGTCTTTCCATTTCCTAGTGTCTTCTGCAATTTCTTTCTTTAACTTTTTATAGTTCTCATTAAATAGTTCTTTTACATCTTTGGTTAGGTTAATTCCTAAATATTTTATTTTTCGGGAGGTTATTGTGAATGGGGTTGCTCCCTTTATTTCCCTCTCTTCCTGTATATTATCAGTGTATAGGAAGGCAACTGATTTTTGTGGGTTTATTTTGTATCCTGCTATTTTGCCGAAGTGATTTATGATTTCTAAGAGTTTGGGGATGGAGTTTTTGGGATCGTGGAGGTATAGTATCATGTCGTCTGCAAAAAGGGATAGTTTAACTTCTTCTTTTCCTATGAGGATCCCTTTAATATCTTTTTCTTGCCTTATTGCCCTGGCTAAGGGTTCTAGGACTATATTGAAGAGGAGTGGAGACAGTGGGCATCCTTGCCTTGTTCCTGATTTTAGGAGAATTGGTTGTAGCTTTTCCCCATTAAGTATAATATTGGCTATTGGTCTGTCATAAATGGCTTTTATTGTTTTTAGAAATGTTCCTTCTATTCCTATTTTCTCCAGAGCTTTTAGCATGAATGAATGTTGAATTTTGTCAAAGGCCTTTTCTGCATCTGTAGCGATAATCATGTGATTCTTGACCTTGGCTCTGTTGATATGTTGGATTACATTTATTGACTTACGTATGTTAAACCATCCCTGTGTCTCTGGGATGAAGCCTACCTGGTCATAGTGAATTATTTTTTTTATGTGTTTCTGGATTCTGTTAGCTAGAATCTTGTTAAGGATCTTTGCATCTGTGTTCATCAAGGAGATTGGCCTGTAATTCTCCTTTTTGGTTGGGTCTTTGCCTGGTTTGGGGATGAGTGTGATATTGGCTTCGTAGAATGAGTTTGGGATAGCTCCTTCCTTCTCTGTTTCTCTGAAGAGCTTGAGGAGTATGGGTATTAGTTCTTGTTTAAAGGTCTTATAGAATTCTGCTGTGAATCCATCTGGTCCTGGGCTTTTTTTTGTTGGAAGACTTTTGATAGCTTCCTGTATCTCATTATAGGATATTGGCTTATTTAATTGGTTAACTTCTTCTTTGCTCAGTTTGGGCAACTTGTATTTCTCTAAAAATGCATCCATTTCTGCCCGATTTTCTTCCTTTAGAGAGTATAGCTTTTGAAAGTAGTCTGTTAGAATTGTTTGGATATCTTGGGTACGTGTGGTGATGTTTCCCGTGGCATCCCTAATCCTATTAATATGGGTTTCCTCTCTTCTTTTTTTAATTAATCTAGCCAATGGGCCATCAATTTTGTTTATTTTTTCAAAGAACCAGCTTTTTGTTTGGTTTATTTTGGTTATGGTTTTCTGATTTTCTAATTGGTTAATCTCTGCTTTTAATTTGGTTATCTGGCTTCTTCTAGTAGCTTTAGGTTCCATTTTTTCCTGTTTTTCTAGCTGTTTTAATTGCAACATGAGGTTATTTACTTGGTCTGTCTCCATTCTCTTGATGTGGGCACTGAGGGCAATAAATTTGCCCCTCAGGACTGCTTTTGCTGTGTCCCACAAGTTTCTTTGTGAGGTGTTTTCATTTTCATTGAGTTGTAGGAAATGCTTTATTTCTTCTCTGATCTATTCTGTTATCCAGGCATTGTTAAGGAGTGTGCTGTTCAATTTCCATGTATTGGAGAAATTTCTGCGGTATGCTTTGTTATTGAGAGCTAGCTTGATTCCACTGTGGTCAGATAGGATACAGGGGATTATGTCGATCCCTTTGTATTTGCTTAAGTTCCTTGCATGAACTATGATATGGTCTATTTTGGAGAAAGTTCCGTGAGCTGCTGAGAAGAATGTGTACTGTGTTGTTTTAGGGTGAAATACTCGGTAGATGTCAGTTAATTCCGCTTGAAGTATGGCCTCTCTTAATTCGGTAGCTTCTTTGCCAATCCTCTGGTTGGTAGACTTGTCCTTTGGTGAGAGTGGTGTGTTAAAGTCTCCTAGTATTATCGTATTGGGATCTATTTTATTCTGTAAGTTTGAGAGCATTTGTTTGACATATCTGGGTGCACCAATATTTGGGGCATATAAGTTGATGATGGTTATATCCTCCTCTTGGATTGTTCCCTTTATTAATATGTAGTGTCCGTCCTTGTCTTTCTGTACTGATTTTAATGAAAAGTTTATTTTGTCAGATATCAGGATAGCTACACCTGCTTTCTTACTGGGGGCGTTTGATTGGTAGATCCTTTTCCACCCCTTCACTCTGAGTTTGTTTGTATGTTTGGCTGAGAGGTGGGTCTCCTGAAGGCAACAGATGGATGGGTCTTGTTTTCTTATCCAGTCCTCAGTTCGTTTTCTTTTAATTGGCGAATTCAGCCCATTTATATTAAGAGAAAGTATAGAGAGATGCATTGTTGTCCCTGCCATTCCGTTTTCCTAAGTTTTTCTTTTTTCCTTTCCTCCTGTGCTTGCTCAGTTAGACTTTGAGTAATGCCTGTTTGGGGCAGGCCCCAGTTCCTGGCTGCTTTCTTCAGGTTGTGTCCCCCCTCTTAGAATTCTTTGTAATGCTGGCTTAATGTTTATGTATTCATTTAGTTTTTCTTTGCTATTAAAAGTTTTCAGTTCTCCATCAAATGTGAATGCTAGCTTTGCCGGGTAGATCAGTCTGGGTTGGCAGTTATTGGCTCTCAGGGCTCGTATGGTGCTTTCCCAGGCTTTTCTTGCATTCATTGTTTGTGTGGAGAGATCTGCAGTAATTCTTATTTTTTTCCCATTGTAGTATAGCTCCTTCTTCATTTTTGCTGCATGCAGGATTGTTTCCTTATTATTCAGATCTATCATTTTTACTATAATGTGTCTAGAAGTGTTTCTCCTGGGGTCTTGCTTGTTGGGTGTTCGATAAGCTTTTGTGATGTAGTTAAGATGGTCGTTTTTGAGGTGGGGAAAATTTTCATTGATTATCTTGTTAAATAGGTGTTGCATTCCCTTGCTCTGGAATTCCTCACCTTCGTCCACTCCAATTATGCGAAGGTTAAATTTTTTAGCATTATCTGCTTGCTCTTGAATATCCCTTTGGTTTAATTTGAGTAATTTTTCCATATCTGTCACTTTTTGGTCCAGTTGGTGTATTCTGTCTTCTGTATCTGACACTCGACCTTCCATTTCATTCACTCTGTTGACAGTGGCTTCTATTGTGGTTTGCATGGAGGAAATGGATCCCTTTATGGATTCAATGTTGGTTCTCAGAGTACTGATCTCACCTCTCAATGAGGTATGCATTACCTCTAATTTGGCGTTTATCTCACTTCTTATTGAGGTTTGTGCAGCTTCTATTTTTGCATGCATCTCTTGTTTGATACCCTGTATCTCTTTGGATAGTTCATCCTTGTGCTCTTTCAATTTCTGATAAATTTCTCGCTTTATTTCTTGAGTCATTGCCTCCAGCAACCCTTGGAAGTAGCCTTTGTCTTCCATTCCTGCTTTGCTCCCACTGGGGCTCTCCCCTGTGTGGCTGCTGGCTTTTGAGGTGAGCTTGCTGTCCTGGGTGGTAGTAAACCTTGTGATTTTTCTCTGTGATTTTCGCATGGAGGTTCAGGAGACTGCTCTTCAATTTTGTTTTGGTGTGTCTGTCTTTGCTTGGTTGCTGATTCTGTATTGGTAGAGAGAGTCTGTGCCTGATCTGGGTTCTGTTGGGAGCCTATTTCCAGCTGCTATTCTGACTTACTTAGGATTCTCAGCTCTCTGCTGTAGATTGCTGACAGTTCCCGCCTTTGGAAGGGTTGAGCAGCCTAGACTGCTTGTGTTTGCTCCTACGGGTGCTCTTGTGAAGAACAGATGCTCTGGATGCACTCTCCCAAATGCTGGAGTCTGCTATGGGCTCCTGATGTGTTTTTGTTTATTTGTTTTGGGCTGGTTGTGGGCTTGAACTCTAGGTTTGGGTGCTGTCCCTCAGCTTTTCAGCTCAAGGCTGGCACCCTACCGTTTGAGCCACAGCACCACTTCTGACCCTTTTTGCTTTTGTGATGCTGAGGAATCAGATCCAGGGCCTCATACATCCAAGACTATCACTCTATTGCTGAGCCGCCTTAACAGTCTGAGCTCCTGCTTACTATCAGGTGCTGGCAGCCTGTGTTGCCCAATTCCCAGTCTAGGGTATATGGGTGGAGTTTTGGTGGGGTTTGGGCTTCTCTTGTCCTGGGCCTCCAGGTCTTTTGTTGTCACAGGCGTGCTTCCCGGGGGAGTGTTGTTTCCTGGTTTTCTCCCCTCTGTTGAGGCGTATGCTCAGCTTTTTACTTCAATTGGGAGGAGTTGGTTGTGTTGTTCAGGTGCCGGATCCCTGGGCTTGGTTCCGGCCCCAGCCTGGAGCGCGCTTGTTAGGCCTGTGCTGATGTGTATACCCCCTAGGTTATACAGCCTGGGGGACACAGTTCAAATTTCTTCTACTGTTGGTAGTCTTGACCCAGGGGCGCTGTTCCTGGCTTGGGCATTTAAGCTCCCTTCCAGGGGTGCTCTTGCTCTAGCCTGGCCAGCTGAGTGTGCTCCACGGGCTGGTGGAGCTCTCAAACAGTTCCCAGTTTTAGTGGGTCCTGTGGTCCGGGTGCTGGGGTAGGGAGTCTAGGTCAGGGTCTGGGGATTCCCTCCAGCTCTGGTCTCCCTTGAGGGATACACTTCCCCTGTGGGGTACTCACCCTGGAGCTGGTTGTTTCTGTGTGGTGTAGGTCGTCAGTTGTTGTTGCAATCCGGGCTGGGTTGGGCGGTGGTGGCTCTGTGTGATTCTTTTCTGTCTCTGCCTCTGTCGAAGCTGTTGGGTCAAGAGTGTCCACGCTCAGGCAGCTTCTTCTCGGTACCTCTGGGGCCCAAGTGACCCCGCCGGGTTGTTGCGATCGTGATCGGGCGGGCGGGTGGTCTGCAGACAGGACCCTTTGTCGCGCCGAGCCGCTTTGGCGGGATGGAACCTCTCTGCTCGGAACCTCTCTTTGGCGGGCCGGGTGGTCTGCCGCAGGTCCTTTTGTCACTCTGCTGATGCCGAGCGACTTTGGCGGGATGGAGCCTCTCTGCTCGGGTGGAGAGTGAGGGGTGGGGGTGGGATCCTCGTGGAGACTCCCGGCTGGTAGGTTTCTCTGTTCCTGGTGATCTGCTGTTCTGCAAACCAGTACCAGATGTTCTGAAAGTGGCCCCCTGTGTCTCTGCTGTTTCTCTGGGGCTCCCACAGCCCCCGCCGGGCCGGCTGGCCGGCGGCTTGGCGCGCTGCCGCGCGGCCAGTAAAGGTTGGGGGAGGGGTCTTCGCTTTTTTCTGTTTTGAAATTCTTTTCCTCTTTCTTTTTTGTTATTCTCCGCCTCTGGTTTTTCTCTGAGTGTTCGTCTTTTTGTTGTTGTCGGTCTCTTGGGGAGATTAAGCGTTGGAACTCGAACTCTCTTTTTGGTTGGATAGAGCTGTGGCGTTTCCCTACTGCCCAGTCGCCATCTTGGTCCCCCCTTCAGCCTTTTGTGTAGCTTTTTAAAAGTTTACAAATAACAGGTTTTTATTTATTTTTATTTTTTATGTTGCATTTAGAAAGAAGGAGCCTGCAATTAGTTTCTGACTTGCATTTACAGGAAGTTCTCTTTGCTGGCCAAAAGCATGACCACTGAGTGATTCACCTCAAGAATGAGGAGAAGGGATGAAACAGAAACTTCACATGGCAGCCACTTAACACCAGAGACTCACATGTGTGCTCAACCTGCTCCCCACCCCCACCCAACACACAAAAATTTAACAGGCACCCCCGCTGAAATTGTTGGGGCCTCAGTTAAGGCCTTGGCTTGCCATCCTCCCTCTCCCTACCCTATATGTCCAGAAATTAAAAAGTGAGCTGGTTGAGTACTTGTGTGTGTGTGTGTGTGTGTGTGTGTGTGTGTGTGTGTGTGTGTGCGCGAGTGTGTGTGTGTGTGTGTGTGTGTGTATGCATACACATGCATGATCCTAAGGCTTGAACTTAGAGCCTGGATGGTATCTCTGAGCTTCTTTTTCTCAATAGTAGTGCTATACCACTTGAATCACACTCCACTTCTAGCTTTTTGGTGATTAATTAGAGATAAGAGTCTCACAGCCTTTCTTGTTCATGCTGGCGTTGAACTGCAATCCTCAGATCTCAGCCTTCTGAGTAGCTAGAATTACAGACATGAGTCACTGGTGCCTGGCTGAATAATTGTTTTTTAACTTACTTGTTCTGGGAAATAGTGATAGAAATCTCCACATCCATACTTGCCAATACAAAGCAAAGGGGCAAAACCTGGTTGATTTTCCTCTTATCACATTAATTTATTGATAATTAGTTCTTAGAGCATAACTTCTAAGAGACAGTGAATCTCATCTGCCTCAACCATTCTTCTGACTAGAGATGAATGAGTCAATGAATAAATAACCATTTTCAATGAATGACTATAAGGATGTCCTGTAGATCAATCAGGTTTTAGCCTTGGTTGTTCATCCTATGGCTTGTGGAAGTTTGAACCACAACCCCACTTCTAGCATTGTGCTGATTAATTGGAGATAGGAGTCCTTTGGATTTGTCTCCACAGGCTGGCTTTGAATCTTGATCTTCAGATCTCAGCCTCTTGAGTACTTAGGATTACAGATGTGAGGCCCCAGACTGTAAAAAAGTTTTAAGAGTTCAGATTTACAGAATCAGTTTCTGAAAAAGTGGGGTCTGGAAAAGTTGATTCACTGAAAAATCAGCAGATAGCTTGTAACTGTTCAGGTAAAAATTCCAGTTTTGTGGCCTCCAAAACCTGATCATTCTCCCATTAGGGAATAGACCTTCTCTACTATCTGCCTGCTAACTTCAAGTCCTCACCAAGCCTTGCCTGGATCACTCCAGTAGCTACGTAGTGAGTCTCACATTAAGTCCATACTATCCTCTTGGTCCTAACTCTGACATCTCCACCTTCTTCAAATGCCATCCATTAATGACAGGACCAAGTCTTTGCATGGTCCCATGGCCTGCACTTGACCCAGCTTTGTCACTTCCCTTCTCTGGAGCCTAGCTCTTCCCAACTTCCCTGGGAACTTCAGTTGAGTAATACCTTTCCATGGCATGAAATGACCTTGACCTCCTCCAGATTTGGGTTGGGACTATTTCTTCAGCTACAAAGTTCCTGCCTTCTTCATGTGGCCAGTTCTTCCTTGTGCTGTAGAATTCCAATCAAAGGCTGCCCTCTCCTTGGGTTGGCCGTCTTTGAGCCTACCATTAGGATGTGGAACGTTTGTCACCCAGGTTGTTTATTATAATGTTCTTTCCCAATGTATACAATGCACTTTAATCATATTTCTTCCCCATCATCCATTGTATCCCCTGCCCCCTTTCTATGAGTCTTCCTGCAAATAATAGCAAATAGTACTCTTTGTACATTCATGTCATTTGTTTGTTTGTTTTTAAATGTAGATCCCACAAATGAGAAAAGACTTGACCTTTTAAAAAAATATGGCTTTATTCACTTAATATGCTCATTTCCAGTTCCAGTAAAAATGACATGATTTCATTCTTCTTTATATGTGGAACAATACTGTTCTATGTGTATGCATGTATGTATATATATATATATATGTATGCATGTATCATATAGAAATTATATGCTTTTTATCCATTCATCTATCTAGGCTGACTCTATAACTTGGCTATTGTGAATTCAAATATACTATTTTTGTAAAACGATACATATGCCTATTATAAAAATTCAAATGATATAAATAGTTACATTCTGAAGTCCAATCTCCCCAAGATTGCCATTGAAATTTGGTGAAATTTGTCTTTATGTAAATGTATTTACATGAATATATATGCACAAAAATGGGACATAAAATATTGATGGTGAAAATAAAATTCTGCAGCAGGCAACTTACATAAAGACAACCACTACATAATTTGTTTTGATAACTTATATGAAGGATGGCTAACTCAAAATACATTGTATCTGGCCAGGTGCTGGTAGCTCATGTCTGTAATCCGAGCTATTCAAGAGGCTGAGGTCTGAGGGTCGTAGTTCAAAGACAGCTGGGCAGGAAAATCCTTGAGACTCTTTTTTTTTTTTGTCGGTCGTGGGGCTTGAACTCTGGGCCTGGACACTGTCCCTCAGCTCTTCAGCTCAAGGCGAACGCTCTACCACTTGAGCTACAGCGCCACTTCCGGTTTTCTGGTGGTTTATTGGAGATAGGAGTCTCACGGTCTTTCCTGCCCGTGCTGGCTTTGAACCGCGATCCTCAGATCTCAGCCTCCTGAGTAGCTAGGATTATAGGCGTGAGCCACCAGCGCCCGGCTTCTTGAGACTCTTATCTTCAATTTATCACCAGAAAATCGGAAGTGGCGCTGTAACTCAAAGTGGTAGAGTGCTAGCCTTGAACAAAAGAACCAAGTCCTGAGTTCACTGGCAAAAAAAAGAGATACATTGTATCTAATTTCTTTGTTTCTTTGTTTCTTCCTTCCTTTCCTTCCTTCTTTCCTTCCTTCCTTCCTTCCTTCCTTCCTTCCTTCCTTCCTTCCTTCCTTCCTTCCTTCCTTTCTTTTTTTTTTTGGTCTTGAACCTTAACTCTGGGCCTGGGTGCTCTCTCTCAACTCTTCAACATTTCAGCTCAAGGCTAGCGCTTCACCATTGGAACCACAGTGCCACTTCTGGATTTTTCTGCTTATGTGGTGCTGAGGAATAGAACCCAGGGCCTCATGGCATGCAAGGCAAGCACTCTACCTTCCCAGCCTTTGTATCTAATTTTTATATGTAATATGTATTATATCATTATGCATAATAAATAATGTACATTATTATATAATACACATTTTAGATGAATATATGATCTTTTCTTTGGGGATAGGGCAGGATCTCCTATGTAATCAAGACTCCTCTTGTACTCATGATCATCCTCCCTCAGCAGGATGCTGAGATTATATAGAAATGTACTACTTTGTCTGGTCGATCTACTTTTTAATTTTTTTTTTTTTTGTGGTAGGGGGGTTGGTGCTTGCTAGGCTGGTGCTTTACTACTTATGTGACTAGAATTACATGAATGAGCCCCTAACCCCCAGGTTAGCTTTTAAATATTTTAAATATAAAAGTTATTTTGGATGAGTGATTTCTCATTCTTATAACAGAAAATATATTCTGACTAAAAAGAACATTATTATTTTGGCACATCTTACTGCATAATATTTAGTGCAAGATATTAGAGTTCCTGCATTTTTGCCCTATCTTTCCACTAGGAGAGGCAACAAGTCTAGTTATTATTGACTCCATGAGGAAAAGGGTTAGGAGATATTGGATATAAGTCAGTGTTTTAGTCTATTAGTCCAGTTAATATTATATGTCCTTTGAATACATTATGTTATCAAAGAACTACATTGTGATTTTACTATGCCCCTATTTCCAAAAATTTAAATGTCTTCTGTTGAAGTAGAATTTCTGCACACCCATGTCTTGAATACTTTTCTCCTACTCCAAATAGTCTATCTTTCATTAAAAAAAAATATTTTAGGCTTAGATTTTTTCCTTTCTCTTGTCCTTATTATACTTTAGACTCACATGTTTATTTTTTCTTTCAATTCTGCAGTATGTGGATTTTCATCCAACCTAAACAGGTAGGTAATAAATAATGTGTTTAGCACTCTGTCAGGCACTGTGGATGTTTTGAGAAAGGTCAGTGTTGGTTAGTATCCTAGAACTTTAGGCTAAGGCTGCTTGGGTCTGTGTACTGCTTTTTACTATTTATTAGTTGTATGTACATGGGCAATTTTTTCTCATTGAATTGAAGATGATAATAAAAGTACTTTCATGAAAGATTATTGATATAACCCATTGAGATAATCTGTGTAAATAACTATATCAGTATATAACAAAAAATAATAATAATCATTATTATTAGTAGTGTTATCTATTATTACTAGAGACCATTTAACATAAAATTGGTCCTAGGGAAATTTATAGTTTGATTGAATAAATGTTTATAATTGAAATCACAAAGAGTAGAATAAAGTAATTGATGTAGTCTATGATATTAGCAATAAGATTTGTAATTAAAGAGGAATTCTTGGAGGACATAGGGATTTTAGTGAGCCTTGAAAGATGGGTCAGGTTTGAATCTACAAGGAGAAAGGGAGACAACATCCCCTTGTGTCAAAAGTGTGTTTTAGTGTATAGTTTGTCTTGTCTATCAAGAATCTTGAGGTCCTCCCACCTTTCATGGCAGGATTACAACCCAACTGCCTCTAGGGCTAGGTTCTGGTAATATTAGGGTGACTTGCTTCAGGGCCTTCAGGTTTGATAAATTTGTTCGATGGGGATTAATAGAGTAGATTGATGAGTAACAGAAATAGTAATTAAGCAATATAAAATGATGGACTATGGCATAACAGTGATTAATTGGATGCCTCGGGTGAGCAGTAAGGTATGAGGCAGCACTGAGAGCTCTTGGTGTACCAGAGGAGTGCCATTAATCAGTACTACCTCATACTTGAGAGTGGTTTCAGTGAAATTATAAAATAGTATTTAAAATGACATTAAAAGCACAATTTTAAACATGCACAATTTATTCTAGTGAATAAGTAGGCCAGAAATGAAATCCAGCCTTCCAAAGGACTGTGCCCCCCAGAAAGATAAAAAGCTGTACTATTCAAAGCTGAAAGTAGCCATTGACATAGTGTGTCCCTGCCAATTTTACCTTCTAAAAGCTGCTCTTTTCAATGGAAACCACAGCAGAGACCAACAAAAACAAAAACAAGATCTTGGCAGTGCTTCTTCCTGCCTTGTGTGCCTTGTAATGTCACCCAATGCTGGCTGTTACTTCCACAATGGATAGCCAGAGAGATTGTAAAGGAAAGGATTCTGAATACCGTCCAAGCGTCTGTTGAATCTGGGACATTGTATTGCATCTATACATCAAGGATAAAAGATGGGGTTTGTGCCTCTATGGTTGGAGAAAGATCATGTTTCTCACTGGAGCTTCCCCAATTGATTCATCCTGGGTTGGGTGTGGTTTGGTACAAGCACTTTAAATAAAGTAAGTAGACAAGGAGTCAACACCCAGAGTTTAGGATGCTAGTCAGGTACCTCATCTAGGAAAGAGCTCAAGTTTTAGACAAAGCTTTTCTACACTAAGTTTGGAAACTCAGCAGGTCAGGGAAAACACCAGGGAACAGCATTCATGCACTCAGCAGGCTTCAAAGGGCTGGGTTCTAGAATATCCTACAGTTCCATGGTTAGGTCCCCTCCCCTTAACCTGGTTGCCATCGAAGGGATTTCACCATTGATATTGATCCACTAGAATTAGTTAAGTAATATAGTTATATTCCCTCTATCTATTAAGAAAAAACCCCCCACCAGAGTTGTGACTTGTGCCAAACTAAACTAAAAACAAATACTTTTCTCCTTTTCCTGCAAGAACTTGTTCTGGTTATTTTAATTCTAGTTATATTAATTCAGATAACTGCTTCTCTGGAAGTGCTCTATATATAGTATATTAATACTGTATCTTATATAATCTCTCTCTCTATATATAATAATTCAGATCCTTGCCTTTCTAGAAGTGCACAATATATATAGTATATTAATACTATATATTGTATATATTAATATATATTAAAACTTAAACTTGGTTTAATGAATGATATGTCCTTGAAAGATATGTCCAATTGCAACCTGTAAATGTAAACTCATTTGTGGAAAGGATTAAATATTATTAAGGCTGTTCAGATGAAATCATACCAGAAAAGAAGGGATCTTAATTTAATGACACGTGTCCTTAGAGCAGAAGAGAAGAGAAGACACAGAAAAGAACAAGGCAGAAAGCCAGACAACAGTAGTCCGTGCCTGTAATCCTACCCACTCAGGAGGCTGTGTTCTGAGCATGGAGGTTTGAAGACAGCCCAGGCAGGAAGGTCTGTGAAACTCTTATCTCTAATTAAGCACCAAAATAGCCAGAAGTAGAGCTGTGGCTCAAGTGGTAAAGCACTAGCCTTGAGCAAAAAAGCTCAGGCATAGGGCCTAGGCCCTGAGTACAAGCCAGGATCAGCAAAAAACAAAACAAAAGAACAAGGCAGAACTTGGGGAGGAGGGTGTGGGTAACACATGGTCAAGCCCAAGAATGCCAATGAATCTGAATCCCTAGAGGCTAGATGAGGAACACAGGATAGATCTACCTTACAGCCTCCAGGAAAACCAAACTAAACCTTCAGAAATCTTGATTTTGGCCTCAAAATCTGAAGGAATAAACTTTTGTTTTAAGCCACCACTTTGTGTATTTTGTTTTGGTGACCACAGAGAATACAGTCTCAGGGGCTATTTTAGAGGTGGTAAAAAACTTGCTGAGGTTCTGATCTTGGTACTCAATGATGACATGCTAGAGTTCACTACTTAACGGGTTTCTGTGACTAGGAAGCAGAAAGCTTTGACAAGGATGAATGGATGGGTGAACCATTCCACTGTTTTTTGGACCATGCCACATAATGTTTTATTTCCAAAGTGAGTAGAAGCCTTTTATTCTTTAGGTCATGCCAACCAGCTTGGGTTGGTAGTTGTAAAATTAGTCAAGTGTTTTGATGAATATGTAATATACATCTTAAAAAGCAAAATTATTAATCATTTGCTAAAAGAATACAATTCCAGAAACCCCAGACAAGTATTTTATTAATTTATTAAAATATGTAATGAACACATCCATAGGTTCTGTCTTTCTAGGATTTACATTCTCTGAGATAATTAAATTCAGTAAAATAGTTTATTTGGCTTGCTTTGTTCTTTCTTTCCTCTTGGTTGATATATAATGCTCCAGACTGGCACAATTTATAAGAAAGGAGATGATGATTTGCTTTACAGAAGGGTCCCTTAATTACAAAAGAATGAGAGCTTAGTGGTGGAGCACTTGCTTAGCTTGCATAAGGTTGTGGGTTTGATGCCCCCAGTACGGATAAAAGAAATACATACAACATGCATAAATAAATATACATACAACATGCATAAATAAATAGAATTGAATATATGTTCTGTTCATTTGTTTAGCAAATGCTTGTTGAGAATCCATGAGACAGACTTTACTTCCTCCCACAGCTAAGAAGTTTCCACCCTCTTTACGCTTATTTTCTAATAAGAGAGATGGATGCTGAATATGCATGTTCAATTATATAAGAAAATGTATATCATATAATATCATAATATATAAAACAATATTGCAAATAATATATAACAAAAAGAAGTTTCTTTTCTCTTAATGCTTGAACATGATTTTATTCACATTTTCTTTTTTTATTGTGAAAATACTGTACAGAGGGGTTACAATTACATGGGCAAGGTAATGAGTACATTTCTTATAAAGCATTGTAGCCTCCTCCTTTGTTTCCCTTTCCCATCTTTATTCACATTTTCTATTAGCATCGATTAATTCTACAAGTAGAGGTTTCATTTTATACTCGGACATACTTTGATAGGAAGTCTCTGTTATTTATGACATTTTTCAATAAATTCTGAGTTCACTTTTTCTTTAATTTAAATACTAGAGATTGAACCCAGTGGTCCATGCATGCTAGACAAGCACTCTACCACTTCAGCTACTCTCCCACCCTGAACCTTGGGTTCTCTAAAGGCAACAGCTTTCTAATTGGTCTCTTGACTTTCACTCTTGTTCCTGCTCAAGTCTGTTCATCCAACAGCAGGAGGATTTCTGAAACGAAAATAAGATAATATCTCTCTCTTCCCTTTTTTTAACCCTTCGAAGTGTTCCTTTGCTTTTAGAATGGAATCCAAACTTCTTTAAGATCTTGTTTTACCAGACCCATCTACCTGTAACCACATTTGTTGCACTATCTCCTTTGCTGACTTATTTTATTATATTTTTTTGTGTATGTGCTGTTGAAGTATCACATTTCTTCATTTCTTAGTTCCTAGAGTAAACACATGTAGCTTTTTGTGTTTGTAATGCTTTTCTGTAGAACACACACACACACACACACACACACACACACACACACACACGAGTATTTGTTGAATGAAAGTTTTTTTTTTTTTAAATAATCGTATTTGATTTTAGGGCTTCAGGCTTGTTAGGTAGGCATTCTACCAGCCTGAATAATTTTTGTGTGTGTGCCAGTTCAGGGACTTGAACTCATGGTCTTGTGCTTGCTAGGCAGGTGCTTTACCACTTGAACCACACCTTCAGCTGTGAGCACTTCTCTTATTTCGTTAACGCAAAAACTTCTGAGAGTGATGACTGCCAAAAATACTTTGTCCTAGGGAAGTGTTATGGCCATGAAGAGGATGGAAAGTTATCATTGAAATGGACAAGCAAAACTAATTTTACTAAAACACTCTTTTTTACTAGTTTATTCTATTCATTTCCCTTCCTAAAGTTTGCTGCCCATTAAAAAGTCTAAAACATTTTTCTTTGTCTCTACATTTCTATAATTTATATTTTGTCACCAAGATGCTAAGTAAACTCTCAGGATTACTTGGTTCTTTAGTCTTCACTACTTTTGTAGGAAGTCTTTGGTGTCATGTTCTACATATAAAATATAACTTAGATGCCACTTCTCCTGTTAATTTGTCATCTATCAATTTATAAGGCCCCAGGCATCAAACCTAAGAGGAAGGGGTGTTGGCTTTGTTTTGACCACATTTTCTCCTGTCTATTCTTCCCCAGGCTTCTTTCTTTAACACCTGGTTATGCTGTTTCCTAAAGATCAATAGGCCCTAAAGTCTGCCTTTTGACCTTTGATATTTCTCCCCTATAGATTTTCAGTGGATGACCTATTTTGAACCTGTGGGCTTTAAGTGTCTGCTCTGAGATAGTGACTTCCAAATTTCTATGTGCAGTCTAGACTGTGAAGTCCCACTGCCTACTAGAGATTGCCACATGAACACTAGCATGTACCCTGACTCAACATATTCTTTCTCAGCCATCCTTTAGTATGCCCTCAATCAGTACAGAACACCCACCACAGAAACTTGCAATCATATTTCCTTCCTTCTTCTTCCTTATCTCATATACCTAATACATTGTGAAATCTTATTAATTCAGTTCTGCCTCTCAGATGCATCTCTTTTTCTTCAACACTACCATCACCCAAGTTCAGACTACCACTGTATGTTCTCTCCATTACTGTAACAGCCTCCTTTACCAGTGCTTCTCTTCAATGCATGGCCTCCCTTAGCCTCTTCTGCCTCCTTGCCATCCTCCTTGGCATGAGCAACTCCTAGTCACTCTTCAAGTCCTATCCAGTGTTACTTCCCTTAGGGAATTCCATTGACTAAATCCTCCCCACACTTGAGCCCCAGGATATGTGGAGTGTTTCTGTTAAGTACTTTCCAAGCTACAACTCATTTTATTATAATTGCTTATTTGATTACTTAATTGCCCAACTAACCTGTTTTCTGAGTACTTTGTTTTACACTTCTAATAGCACCGAGCCTTGAGCACATAGCATATAGCTCATTGTTGATGTTCAAAAATATTTGTTCAAAAAGCAGTGAAAGACTTGAAAAGAACCACCATTCTTCTCTCTGAAGAACCACCATATTGTAGTTCATCTGAAAATATCCAAAATTGGTGGTTTTGCAAATAAATGTATGATTTGTGTGCAAACCTCCCACTCTTGAGTTCATGTGGTTGATAAGCCTCAACTATGTAAATAAAACCTTATTTTCCAAATAAAAAATATAGTGTAAATGGCAGAGTTCTCACATTTAATGCTCATGGCAACAAGCAGCTGCAACAAACTTAGGTAACCAAACAAAGGTAACCAAACCCTATTTATTCATCTGAATCTTTTCCATTTAACTCTGCAGTCTCAGTAGTTGAATAATTGAACTGCAAATGTGTTAAGATTTGTTGTTTTCCAAGTCCATCACATGCCTGGGCTTATTTGCTGTGTCTTTCTGCTGGGAAACTATTTGTCTGTAGAGTGGCCCAGAAAACAACTTGTTTTCCATGTTAATTACTAAAAGATTAAGAAAGGGTAAAAATAAGAGTTATATAACAGGTTTGTTTTGCTCCTGGGATTATTCAGGAGCAAAGACATATACTTACCCTTGGGAATGCTTGCAATGATGTTTTGAATGATATATTTTCTTTTTTTATGAATAAGGCACTGATTGTTATCTCCCTATTCTCATCTATGAGTTTGTTTGGACACTCATACCTATAATTAAAATTTTAGATTTTCTGTTATGCACAAAACACTATAAGATTTACTAAGACACTTAGGTGTGTGCTAGGTCCTCAATTTCATTGGTAAAATATGATCCAAACCCTTGTGAAATATAGAATAGGGGGTGAGAAATAATTGCTAAAGTTCTTTCCCACTAATCATCAGCCATCATTTTGGGGGCTTATTGTACTTACTTGGATTGAACTTGAACCAGAATACTTCAATTCTGAGGGTAAGGTTTGCATAATGAAAAAGTTAGGGGCAAGTTACTTTCTTTGATAGTTACAGTTCCTAGATCTATGGTTATATAAATATTTTTATAGTATTATGTATGTAAATCTATTTTAAAGGAATAATTTAATTTCTTTCTCCTTTCTTTCCTTTTATAAAAATTGATATAGTTTAAAAAGATTATAATATCTTTTTTCTTTCATGCATTTGTTTCTAATGCATTTATATAAGATTATTTCTTTGTTGCTTTGTATGTCCCTCCCCCACAGTATAACCCCTGCTTTCACTGTATTTGATGTCGGTATAATTTGTGGAGGGGAAGGGGAAAAACAAGTCATTTAAATAAGGATACAGGTGGACCCGTTGCAACAAGGAGAAGTACAAGTTGTCATGTCGAAAATGAACTTTACAACTTTGGTGGGGGGGGGGAGGATTAGGTGGGGAGGAAGGGGGAGGCTGGAAAGGGATGGGAAGGGGAAACAAAGGAGGAGGCTACAATGCTTGATAAGAAATGTACCCATTATCTTGCTCATGTAATTGTAACCCCTATGTACAGTATTTTCACAACAAAAAATAAATTAAAAAAAGATTATAATATCTTATGATTTACAAAAATTAATGCTAAGAGATTTATAGTAAAATATAATACTCTCTTAATTTCTCTACTTCCCATTTTTCTGAATGTTACAGATTCTCTCAGGTAACCATTTAAATTTTTTTAAACTATTTTATTTTATTTTATTTTTTTGTCGGTCGTGGGGCTTGAACTCTGGGCCTGGGCGCTGTCCCTCAGCTCTTCAGCTCAAGGCGAGCGCTCTACCACTTGAGCTACAGCACCACTTCCGGTTTTCTGGTGGTTTATTGGAGATAGGAGTCTCACAGTCTTTCCTGCCCTGGCTGGCTTTGAACCGCGATTCTCAGATCTCAGCCTCCTGGGGCTGGGAAGGTGGCTCAGTGGTAGAGCGCTTGCCTTGCATGCATGAGGCCCTGGGTTCGATTCCTCAGCACCACATAAGCAAAAAGAAAAAAAAAATGAAATCTTAGATCTCAGCCTCCTGAGTAGCTAGGATTACAGGCGTGAGCCACCAGTGCCCGGCTTTTTTTAAAAACTATTTTAATATAATGATTACTTCTACTATCAAAATGCTATGCATATAATGCTATCGCTTTATTCACCATTTTAAATCATGAATTATTTAGGCCTTCTTATATCTTCTTTCTTCACTCAATTCGTTCTAAAATACTACTATTACAGTTTTTGGATGAATCTATATTCAATGATTTGTTATAATTATTATATAGTTTATATGTATATGGCCTAATTTATATTATGTATTTATAATTATACATCAATATAATTATGTGTATATAATATGTATATATGTATTTATAATATATAATTATACATTATAGTTTATATTATGTATTAAGTGTATAATTTGTTCTACATATTTATACAATAAATACACTAAATGTTTATAGTATGTTATGCAATAAATTATGTAATATATACTGTGTAAAGTTAAAAAATACAAAAATAATTTATATTTATATATAGTATATATAGTTGATGTTATAATTGCATTTCTTACACAATTCTTAACTTTTCATGAAGTTAGTAATGTTTTTACATTTTTCATTTATTAAATATTGATACTTTTTTTTGTCAGTCGTGGGGCTTGAACTCTGAGCCTGAGTGTTATTCCTCAGCTCTTCAGTTCAAGGCGAGCGCTATACCACTTGAGCTACAGAGCTATCTCCGGTTTTCTAGTGGTTTATTGGGGATAGGAATTTCACAGACTTTCTTCCCCGGGCTGGCTTTGAACCGCGATCCTCAGCTCTCAGCCTTCTTAATAGCTACGATTACAGGCGTGAGCCAGGGGCGCCCGCCTAAATATTGATACTTTTTAAGACTGGATTTTTCTGTACACTGGACTTGAGAGTGTTCCATGTGATACAATCTATAAAATAATCTGCAGGTTTTTTTTTTTTTTCTGGAGTAATCTACCCTATTATCCGCTCTCCCCCCCCCCCCCCCCCCCGCGCGCTTTTTTTTTAGTGCCAGTCTTGGGACTTAAATTCAGAACCTGGTACTGTCTCTGAGCTGTTTTGCTCAAGGCTAGTGCTTTACCACTTGAGCTCCTTGTCACAGGAAATTAGCTAATATGGAGGAATTCTGATTTAGATAACACACAAAGTTTAGGTGGTTAACTTTTCCTTTGTTGTTATCTTCAGAGACTGTTAAATTTGCTTCTTGTGGCTGTAATAAATACCCAAGAAAACTTAAAAAGAGGAAGATTTGTTGTAGCTCACCATTGCAGAGATTTCAACCCACAGTACTTAGTACCTCCAGGGGACAGGAAGGAAAAGGGGGAGGGCGGAGTAAGACTTGGCTTCCCAAACACGCCCCAGCTAGACCCTGAAGCTTCCAGCACCTCCCCAAATAGTCATCCTATGGGGACCTATGCTTCAACATGTGAACCTGTGGAGACATTTCATATTCGAACAATAACACCCTCCAAAATTACACCTGACACTTTTTTTAAATAGCAAAATATAGTAGCCCCTTTTAATAGTTGCAGATGTTTATTTTGGCATTTAAAATAAGGCTATTATTTCAGGCTACTTTGAATAGTATATTACTTGTAAATCTTAACTATCACTTTTTTCTCTCTCTTTACTCAAGGGACTTAATAAATCAGTCAATAAAGATGATTGCATTCATAAAGCTAGCCTAATAGGCTTCCATTTAAACTGGAATCTAAAAATGTGTTAGTGAGTGAAAAATACGTTCTTAGCAAAGTGTTTTTAAGATTGAGCCATTTAAAAGGGATTCTCAGCATCACACATCACAACATACGCTCAAAACTTGATTTAGCATGTGTGCTGGAATCTCTCAAGTTGGGAAACTAACCAGCTAGATCATTTTTTCACTCCCTGTGGTTGAACTTCAAGTACTAATAAACACTATAGCATGAAAACATAGGATATTTTGGATTCTGGATCTTGGTGAAAGGAGGTTTGTTTTACTACTTTTCTTCATCTTGTACCTAAGGTTCAAACTAAAATATAAAAGAAAGGAGAGTAAATGTTTGCTCTGAAGTTTTAAGAAAAGGGAGGACTTGTGTTTACTCTAAACTTGCTGATTAGTATATCTTAAACTTCAACTAGGCAGATGGCTTCCAGATTTCCTGAAAAGAAGCGGGGTTGCTATAAGCTTCTCATGGTTTCCTGCACACATGGCCTTAGAACATGGGAACACATTTTATTACCATTTAAATCACATACTTATTGACAACACAGTGTGTTGGGTATGGGGAATTCAGAGTACGTAGTTTTTGCATTTCTGGGATGCATCCATTAAAACAGAGACAGTTTTCCAAATTAGTACCTTCTAACTGCAGGGAGGCTGGCCCCTGCACTTTCTCCTACAGAAGTGTGCTTTTTCCTCTTCTTCCTCAAATCATCTGTGGGGTGAAGCATGTTCTGCAGAGGATTTGTTCAGTATACCCCTCTTGCTTCTTGTGTGTGGAGCCCAGGTATCCATCCTGGCTATTGGATATCTGCACTGACTTTTTTTTGTACAAAGAGGGTACAATTCTGTATGTCAGGTTAGGAGTATAATGCATCTTGATCAATGCCATTCCTTCCATAGTTCTTCCTCATTTTCCCCATTTAAAAAAAACTTGATTTTTTAAAATTAGTTTCTTGGCAGTGTCAGACTGTCCGTTGGCCTCACCACACTCACTCTAGCACTGAACAGCCTTTTCTTGTCTCTCTCCTTTCGCCTATCCTTGTCACTCTTCTCTCTGCCAGGGAAGATGCCATCCCTAATGGAGCAAGTGGAATTCCAGCTGAATCTTGGATCGAATATGACGGTTAAAGGATTAGTATGTGAGAGCATGCACATTGGAATGAAAGCTGGGAGTTTCATGAACCTTTTACAATATGCCAGGATTAGAATAGTAAAGATTCAAGTGGTGGAAAAAAAATCAAAGAAGAGATTGATGTTAGACATGTTACTGATAAAGAATTAGCAGCACTGCATAGAAAGAGAAAAGAAAAATGATGCGTGGAAGTCTTAGAAATGCCTTAAAAGACCAAAGACCTTCTTGAGTAAACATGAATGATCTCTGAGAGATCACTTGGCAGGATACTCAATTATCCCAATTTGCCTAGGACTGAGAAAGCTCTCAAAGCACAGTACTTTTTGGGTTCAAGTCAGCAAACTGGGATGAGGTATTCATCCTTTCTCAACTAGTGTCGGTGTCCTATAGTGATGCTTAGCTTAGTGCTAAATAGGAGCTTTCATCTCTGGGGCGTTCTTTGATACTCAGAGTATGTTAGACAGTTTTCTGTCACTGTGACAAAATACCTGAGTGAAATCAACTTAGAGATAGGTTTATCAACTCATGGTTTCAGAGGTTTCAGTTCATGGTTGGCTGGCTCCATTATTATGGGCATGAGATAAGGTAGGGCCTTATGGCAGCAGGAGCATAGGGAAGAGTAGGTTGCTTACCTAATATCAGCCAGGACACAGAGAGGGAGGTAGAGAGTGAGAATGGAAAGGAGAGAGGGAGAGGGAAAGGGAAGGAAGGAAGGAAGGAAGGAAGGAGGAGGAGGAGGAGGAGGAGGAGGAGGAGGAGGAGGAGGAGGAGGAGGAGGAAGAGGAGGAGGAGGAGGAGGAGGAGGAGAGAGAAAGCAAGTTGGAAATATATCCTTCAAAGTCATGCCACCACTGACTTGCTTCCTCCAACTCTATTCCTTTTCCTACTAGTTTGTTCAACTTTGTTAGTGCCTTCATCTCATGATCCTATCACATCTCAATAGTGTTATCAGCTGAGGACTAAGCCTACAATGCATACGTTTTTTGGGGGGACATATCATATTCATATCACAAAACTGAGTCAGTTTGGCCTGGATCATTTGAGAAAAGCATTTCAAATGGCTACTGGAATTTTAGTTCAAGGCATCAAGTAGTTACAACTGGGGAAGGGGAGAGGTAGCTATATGTAAGATTAGCGGGCACTTCTGTGCGACTAGCTAACCTACTTGCTTCCATTTTAATGAGAGGCAAATTGCAAACCCAAAATGATCACAAAATTTCAAATTTTAATGTACTTTCACTTCCTCCCATCAAACAAGAACAACAAAAAATTTGCACAGATTAAAAGTCTTTTTTTCTCAATGATTTCTTGAGGAGCTTTCTTGATTTCATTCTTCTGGTCGGTTATTCAATGCTTACTGAAATGGTTAAGCAGGAATCAGATGGGCAACGAGAAGATAAGAACAAGAAGAAAAGAAATCTGAGTGTGAACAGATTGATTGATACTACTAAATTTGACTGTGCAGTTCCAGAATAAATCTCTAGTAATATGTCTCATGGAATACAAATTAGGAGTTGGAATTAAGTTTCAGAGGCCTGTATGCAACTAGAGCTGAATGAATGTGTAACATAAGTAGACACTGATACTTTACAATAAAATAAAATTAAGGGAAAAAAAAACATTTAGAGACAAAGGCAGAGACCCAGAACACTACTCAGAACTATGTTTGTTATTTTAGCCATCTGAAACTGGAAGCAATGGACCCCAAGTTTATTTCTAAAGCTGACCAATGGACATCAATGTAAAGTTACCACTGATAATTTGATCTTAAGGAAGGAAACAAAAAATATAAAGCTTTTTCCAAGTAACCAAGAAGTAACCTAAGAGTTGGGACTATGTAATAGAGGTTATGGCATCATACTTATATGTGGTACCTAATAATATAAGCATGACCCTAACTCACCAAAAAACAATCTAAAGGAATTTAGCATACTTTGCAACCCAAGAAAACTGTTTAACATAGAAGGTCTATCAAACTCTTACATGATCTTCAGTTATCTGAAAAATCTACCTTTGTGGAATACTTTATTCATTGTAATATCAGTAAAGAAAACACTGAATGTTTAGTATAAAACAAATGGAGGAACCTTGGTGAAATATAAGATTGGGTCTATGTCAGAGTACTAGAGACACTATATTTCAGAGAAAATTGACTTGCAACCTCTCTATTCATCTGGGGCTGCACGTTGAATGCCAACTACAGGACAAAGCCGGATCTAACAGACATTCTGTTGCCCTGAGTATGGGCAGAGAGCCATCACAAACTTCAGTGTGGCCCCAAGGGATGCATATATTAATGAAAAAACAAGTGCTATGGTCTAAAATGGCTTATTTAAAATGCAAAGGGGTAAGAGGAGAGCTACATTTGGGGAAAGCCAAGCTCTCAGAAACAGGAAAGTAATACCAAATCTTGGTTAAAGTTGCTTGCTCTTGAACTAATTAGCTGGGATTGAATTCAACATGAGAATTCAGAATGTAGGTTGAGAGAGAGAAAAAAATTTTTTTTACCCTCTTAGATACCAACCTGGCACTTCAGAATGTAGTAGCAGGCATGAGATCACCCAGTTTGATGAAACCTCAAATTTATTAAAAAAAAAACCCCACCATGGTTGATTGAAAAGGAGTTGTAGAGATGTAATTGTGGCCAGATGTATAATAAAAAGCAGTTTTTCTTTATCTACTTTGGTGGTAGCCTCATTATAATAAGATATTGGCACATTTATCATTAAAGAAAAACAAAGAAGAATGAATAATACAGAATTCAGTGGGAGAGTAACTAATATAATCAGGCTACCCTTGAAATTCTATTCTTACCTAGCATTGATATACTACTGTTTTCTTTCAACTCTCTTCTCTTGTTTTTCTAACATGAGAGGTTTGTAGGAAAATTATACATAAGAGAGCCAAGACCTTAGTTTTGCTTTTATTTTACTTCTTAACTTTTAAGGAAAGGATACATGTTATAATAAAGTCATACTTCCCGCTGATGACATTTCTCACAGGATACAAGTCCTTGACAGAACTTGTCTACATGGAACAAGATCTTCCTTCTTAACAGGCCTGTGCTAGACTCAAAATGTTCATGCTTAATTAGCTGTGTAAACAAATCTGGAATTTAGAGAATTTTCTATGTATCAAGGGAGAGAAGGTTTACTACTTCTGTTTGGTTTTTGGGTTCCCCACCCCAAACTGAAGCTTTACATATGGGAAACCCTGTGTGTCCCATTTGAGTGCTACTTAGGTTTCTGCACTGAGAAGCAAGTGAACAGAATGACATTGCCTATAAAATACAGAGCACATTTTAGCCTAGGGAACCCAGCCCTTCTGGTGGTGTCCTGCCAAGGCCCAACTGTTTTATATAAGATTCCTACCCAGATCTCTGCCAATCTTAGGGATGCTGCAAATGTCTTATTAGCCTACTGCAGGATGAAAGGAGGGGCAGGTAGAGACTGTGCCAATTCACCAGTTGAGAGAAATAGACTAATTGGGTGTGGGCATCCACAGAGAAGTCAGGCAGGCAAGTTGTAGGTCACCAGTGGGAGGTTTTATCTTTTCTGACTGACACTTATGTGGCAGAGATCATTTGATGCGGTTCCAGGCTCACTGTTGGGTGTTTCTAATTGTGTGTTTTAATTAATGTTTTCATTGTACTTGGGCCCACGGGCTGTTTCAACAGACCAGCATATATTTAGAAGTCTCTGAATAAATAAATGTAAAACAAAAGAAAACTCTGCTGGAATTAGGAGAACGATTATTTCCAAAAAGGCTGTGACTTCACATTGGACTGCTTGAAACTGATCCCCAGTGTATCAGGCCTGTCTCCTGAGCACTTTTTGAGTGTAGCAAAGGCATGGTATCAAGGCTTCATCCAGCATCTGGCATTAGAAGTCTATACTCTGAGATTTGGGGACACTTGGGGACACCAGAATTTATTGTCAGTTTTGAAGTTTTATAAACATATAAAAAAATAAATAGAAATACTGGGGTTGACAATGATAGTAAATTTCTGAAAGCATACTCTGTTTCTTCTTGTCAGAGGTTTAGTTTTCCAGTTGTGATTCCTTTGGGCCTTAGAGAACTTGTGAAAGTCACACAGGAGCTGGAAGGCTGGAGTGTCAGCAAATTGCCTGGCAATAGGAAGCCTGGTGCTGGGCAGGAAAGCCAACTACTGTTCTCTGTGATGACTTTTCAGTTGTCTTTCCTAGTAGCAGCACCAATTTGTTTTGGCCCTGATCTTTATTGTTAACTAGCTGTCTTTGACCACAAATTGCAAAGAACATTAAAACAACACTGATGCCTGGGTCTCACATTGAAATCAACAAAAAGCACCCCAATGATTGTGTTTGTGCAGCTGGAGATGAGACTAAGATACAGTACCCCTCCTCCATGAGAGATCTGACAAGCTGTCCTAGTCCTTAGGAAATTGTATACTTTACATTATACTTCTCCTTGATTTCAAGATGTTATCAGTTCTGAGCTATACTATAGATTTATTAACACCTTTTTGTTTAAAAAGAGAGTAAAAAGAAATATAACATTAAAAGAACTTACGTCATGACATGACATGGCATTAGAAACATTCACCTTTTAGGATAAAAATCATGTAGATTTTTAGAACAAAGAGAATAATGTAAGACCATATTAGTTGAAAGTAAAGTGTTACCTGTATCTTTTGATAGCAATTTATATGACAAAGAGGATGTCTTAGAATTATAATATTGATCCATTTCTTAGCTATGGTAAATAATGCTGCAATAATCTAACGCATTTATAAGATTATTTCTTTATTGCTTTGTATGTCCCTCCCCCACAGTGTAACCCCCGCTTTCACTATATTTGATGTCAGTATAACATGTGGAGGAGATGGGGACAAACAAGTCGTTTAAGGATTCAGGTGGACCTGTTGCAACAATGAGAAGTACAAAATGTCATGTCAAAACCAGCTTTACAATGTCGGTGTGGGGGGGGAGGGGGTATAATTAGGTGGGGGGAGGGGGGTAAAATTGGGTGGGGGGAGGGGGGAGGCGGGGAAGGGAAGTGAAGGGTAAACAAAGGAGGAGGCTGCAATGCTTGGTAAGAAATGTATGCATTATCCTGCCCATGTAATTGTAGCCCCTCTGTACAGTATGTTCTCAAATAAAATAAAATACAATTAAAAAAAAAAAAAAAGGAAATGTACTCATTACCTTACACATGTGATTGTAACCCCTCTGCACAGTATTCTCACAATAAAAAAACTTATTAAAAAATAAAAAAAAGAAAAAAATAGAATTATAATATTGAAAAAATTCAAATTGGGTGCTCTGATAGGGAAGAGTTTCTTGTCACTATTGACATTTTGGGCTGGAAAGTTCTTCATTTTGGGCTACTCTGCTGTAGGATGTTTAGCAACTTGTCTGGGTTCTACCTGGTAAATGGCAGCAATATTCACTCATCCTCACCTGTCATCACAGGCATGGAAATCTAAATTGTCTCTGGACATTGTCACAGGTCCCCTAGGCAGAGGAAAAAATATTTCTGAATCATGATCAGAACAATAGTGGCATAGATATTTAGAGGTCAGCAGTTTAGATCAGTAAGTGTTCTACTGTAGAGAACAGACCCTGTTCTAGCTGTAATGTGGTAATAACCAGATATTTAGTCGTGCACAGAACTGTCTGTGGGATGAAGAAACATACTCCAGGCAGAAGCTTTCAGGAAGGAATCTTGAAGCTCGCCATAGCTGATCAATTGAGGGAACTGCATTATTGGCCTTGGTCTATCAGAAAAAACGCCACTTCTTCTAAAATGGAGCTAATATTCTGTCTGTAGGACCAGAAAGATTCTATATCCATATCCATGCCTTTGCTCAGTTCTGAATTCAAGTTCCAAAAGTATATATGATGATAGAGACTAAATCATTGGGAATCTAGAAAAAAAGAGGTTTTCGTTTACTAGCCTCAGTGTACAAGGTGTGCAAGGTGTTCCAGACTGGGATAATGGTAAAGTCTTATAATCCCAGCAATATTCCTGGGCAACATAGCAAGACTCCATCTTAAAGACTCCAGAAGCTGGGTGCTGGTGGCATGCCTGTAATCCTAGCTACTCAGCAGGCTGAGATTTGAGGATCACAGCTCAAAGCCAGCCTGGGCAGGAAAAGCCATGAAACTTCTTATCTCCAATAAACCACCAGCAAACCGGAAGTGACACTGTACTCAACTGGTAGAGCACTAGCTTTGAGCTGAGGTACAGCACTCAGGCCAAGTTTAAGCCCCATGACCGATTTCCCCCCAAGGACTCCAGAAAGAGGTTGGAATGAATTTTGAAGTTCTTAGTATCTTCTATAGCTTTCTTCCCAGAGATCTTCAACTGCCACCAGTATATAACTAATCTATGCAAATAGAGTTGGCTCAAATATCCTCCTCACTCTCATTTGCTTAAAAATATTCAATTATCTTTCTGTTGCACCATTATCCTCTTATTTCACATCTCTCCCTCCCTCTCCTTGACCCTAACTATAGGTTTTCTGAGGATTTGAATTTATACGTAGCTCTGTCCAATATATGTGGCATATAAAAAGTCTCTGCTGATGAGCTGTGAGCTGAGGCCTAGGAAAATCAATTGTCTCCACTTTTATGTTTAGTCCACTGAAGATGTTATGGGAATTGATATTGCAGGGGTGGGGGGAGCAGAGTGACATTGCTGGAAAAACAATATTTTCTCCATTTAGAAGAATAGAGCACCAATTCATATGGATAATCACATTGAATTGAAGTAATTATTAATCAGTAGCTTTAATCTTAACCAGGCAAGAATCAAGCTGTGCTTTATGTAATGGGGATAGAGACATTCAAATTTTCATAGAGGCAAGGTCTAGGATTGAGACAAGGTTATTGACTCTTTGAATTCATCTTCAATATGCTACTGGAATTCCTAGCCAGAACAATAAGCCAAGAAAAAGAAATAAAAAGGGGTCCAAATAAGGAAGGAAAGAAGTGAAATTATGTTTGTTTTCAGACAATATAATCCTCTATTTAAAGGACCCTAGAGATTCTACCTCAAACCTTGCAGATCTGTTAAAATACTTTTTGGAAGAAAGCAGAATATAAATTCAACATACAAAAACCAGTAGCCTTTCGGTATACCAACAATGAAAAGGCTGAGAAAGAGATCAGAATATTTCCATTCACAATAGCCTTGAAAATTATCTAGGAATAAACATAATCAAAAAGATGAAAAGCCTCTACCATGAAAACCTTGAAGAAGAAAATTGAAGAGGATATTAAATATGTTCATGGACTTGCAGAATTAATAACACGAAAATAACTATACCAATGAAATAATCTACAGATTTAATATTATTACTTCCATGATATCATAGTACTTCCATTCATATGGAAGTATAGAAGACCCTGAATAACCTAAGCAATCTTGAGCAAAAAAAGCAATATTAGAATTATCACAATACTTCAACTTAAACTGCAGAGCCATAATAACAAAAACAACATTGTAATGGAACAAAATTACACAAAAAGACTATGGAACAGGATAGAAGACCCAGAAATCAATCTATGTAGCATCTTATTTTTGACAGAACAGTCAAAAAATATACATTGAGAAGAGCTAGCCTCTTCAACAAATGGTGTTAAGCAAACTGGATATCCACACACAAAAGACTGAGACTAGGTCCCTTATTTATCTCTTACCCTGTAATGTTAATTCAAAGCAGAACAAGGATCTTAAGTATAAGACCTTAAACCTTGAACTTACTGCAGGAAAGAACAGGGAAAACATTAGAACTTATTGGCATAGGCACTAATCTCTTGAATGGAGTGTCAATAGCTCAGCAAATAAGAGCAACAATAGATAAATGGGATTGAATCAAACTAAAAGCTTCTGCATAGCAAAGAAAATAGTCACTAGAGTAAATAGACAACATATGAGATGGAGAAAATCTTTGCCAGCTCTATATCTGGCAAAGGATTAATAACTAGAAAATATAGGGAGCAAAAAAACTAAGCTTCCATAGAATAAAAAAACAAAATTAATAAATGGTCAATTGAACTGAATTGCTGTCTGGAGAAAAAAAATACATGACTGAATACTCAATATCCCTGCCCATAAAGGTAATGCAAATAAAAATGGCACTGAGATTTCCTTTCAATTAAGTCAGAATGGCTATCCATAAGAACACAAACAACAACAAATGCTAGTGAGGATGCAGAGGAAAAGAAACTCTTCCACACTATTGGTGAAAATGTAAAAGAGCTCTTGTAAACTATTGGTGGAAATTAGTTTGTAGATTCCTCACAAAGCTATAAAGAGTACTGCTCATTTATATGAAGGAATGTAAATCAGCTACAAAGGAGGCACTTAGACATCTGTATTCGTCACAGCACAGTTTACAATAGCAATCCTGTAGAAACAGCCCAGATGTTCTACAACTGATGAATGGATGAAGAAAATACGGTATACATACATAAAGGAGTATTATTCATCCATAAAGAAGAATAAAATTATATTGTTTGCAGGGAAATGGATGAAGCTGGAGAGCATCTTGTTAAGCAAAGTCAGGCACAGAAGGTCAATGGTCACTTTCAGGCATATGTGGATGTTAGACTTAAAAAATAAATCTTTACACAAACACATATAGTCTCATATATCTGCTTCTATCTCAGACATACTTGTAATTATGAGACTGTTGGAGAGTGTTGGAAAGTGAACAACATTGAAATATATCACATCTGTGGATGAACATGGCAAAAAGAAACTCACTGAAAGCTGGGGTATGAGTAGTTGGGAAAAGGAGCAAGTGGGGGTCCCATCGGATTAAAGTACTGTACACATGCATGTGTGAAATACCACAGTGAAACTCCTTTCAACTATTAACATGAACTTTAAAAATGAGTTATAGGAAGGATAATATGTCCTGTGTGGCATGTTGGTGCTAGTGGAGGGGAGCAGGGTGAATAGAGAGGGTGAAGGAGAATGAATATAGTCAAAGTACTTTCGGTGCTTGTGTGCAAATGGAAAATGAGATGGAAAATGGGAGAGTAATTAAGGGGGTGAGCTCAATCAAGGTACATTGTATGCATATGTGGATATGTCAAAATGAAATCCCCTTGTAAAATTAACTGATGAAAATAAAAATATAAAGTAAGGGGGCTGGGAAGTTGGCTCAGTGGTAGAGCGCTTGCCTTGCATGCCAGAGGCCCTGGGTTCGATTCCTCAGCACCACATAAGCGAAAAGAAAAAAGCCGGAAGTGGCGCTGTGGCTCAAGTGGTAGAGCGCTAGCCTTGAGCTGAAGAACTGAGGGACAGCGCCCAGGCCCAGAGTTCAGGCCCCATGACTGGACCCAAAAAAAAAAAAAAATAAAGTAAGAAGAGGGCCATCTAGGATCTGGGTGTCGTGGTGCATGTTGGTCATGCCAGCTACACAGGAAGCAGAAATGAGAGAATTGCAGTTGTGGTTTGAGGCCATCGCTGGTAGCATAAGTAGGCACTAATGATGCAAAAAAAAAAAAAGTGACTCCTTAGGTCTAGCAATGAGCAATTTGCCTGATAAGTTTTCTTTTGGTCATTGCTAAAATCTCCAAATTTTCATTTTGACTTACATTATGAGGACTTACAACTCAGGAGAGGAAGAAATGTCACAGTTCATCTACTTTAATGTATGGTTGGTGCATAGAATATTGAATAACCATTTAAATTTGAATTTCAAATGAACAATAGTTAATTTTGGTATTGCTATAATTTTAGTATAACTATGTCTCAAATATTACATATTTACTTACACTAAAAATTATTGTTTATCAGAAATTAATATTTGATTGGATGATCCAGTTATTTCTTGAGAATGTACTTTTTTTTTTGGTGGTTCTGGGGTTTGAATTCATGGACTTCTACACTTACCAGGCAGTATAGGTGTTACTACATAAGTAATGCCTCCAGCCAAGTGTATATAACTATGTATGTATGTATGTAAATATATATATATATATATATATATATACACATACACACACACACGCTCTGTGTGTGTGTGTGTGTGTGTGTGTGTGTGTCTGTGTGCCATTACAAAAGTATGTGAGCCTCACATTCTTTTTGCTCAAGGCTGGTGCTCTATCACTTGAACCATCCCTTCACCCCTGGCTTTTTAAATTGGAGATAAGAGTAACAGATTTTCTTGCCCAGGCTGGCTCTGAACTGAGATCCTAAGATTTCAGTCTTCTGAGTAGCTAGAAACAGGCATGAGTCACTGGTGCTTGACTTAAGAATAGTATTTTTTGATAGGGATAAATACCGAAGAAAACACACGGGCAATGGGCTCCTGAGAGGAATAAAGATGAGCAAGTTGGTCTATGTACTGAAAGGAAGAAGGGCAAGTGAAAAAAAACAAACAAACCAACAAACCAAAACAAAACCAGCAAAACATCAAACTGGTTCTACTTGTCCTTGACTATTCCCTGGACTTGCAAATAAAGTAGTGATTAAAGATAAAGCTCTATTCCTTCTCTGAAAATGTGGACATTTTCCTACAGCACTTGGATCTGGTCCCAACACAGTGTTCAGTTGCTGGGGCAGGGTAAGCAGAGCTTCGAGGTAAGCAAAGAGATGATCAGTGCAGGCATTGGATACCTTGGAGCCTTGTAATCTTGCTTACACAACCTCCAGATTGCATGGTTTTTGGCTTCAGTGCAGCTGGGCACAATTTCAATGCACATCTATGGAGACCATGTCACAACAACAAAACAAACCAATGTAGCTGCGAGTTACATTAACAGCTTGAAAAAACAAGTCAACAGACTTGAAGACTGCTCTGGGAGCCCCTCCCTGAGAGTCAGCCTCTGGCAAAAAGGGAGTTATTGTGCCTCCTTTTAGACATCTTTTTTCAGCTAAGATTACTCTACTATGATCTACAGTTTGTCAGTTTTAAATTTTTTGTGTGTGTGTGTGTGGGTGGAAAGGGTTGGGAACTTTCATTTGCTTTATTGTTGATCAGCATTAGATCTTCCTGAGGTACAGCTCAGGCCTATGTTGCAGACAAATTTCTCATTCTATGACCGGATGGTATCCTGCTTAGACATCACACCCAATGCAATGGTACATCCTTTCAGGGGTTCTGACGACTCTTTGGTAGTCCCAAATACACTGAGCCAGATTTTACAAATCTTGTAATGCTTAAGACATTGCCTAGTTGCAAATTGGTGGCATCATCCCCTGTGAAAAGTCTGAAGTAATCTATTGGAAAAATTTTGCTTCTTAGAGAGAGAGTACATTTGTATATGTAAATTAAAGATAGTAGCACTTTTCCTATTACTAAAATAAGGACAAACAAACTTCCTAAAGTGTCCTGGATCAAGCCCAGGAGTATATGTGGATTGAGATTTTGCCAACATCAGGAACCTCCTGTACTCATATACTTTTTTATTTCTGATTTTTATGAAAGACTTGATTTATGTGCTAGTAACATCATGATGTGTGGGTCAACACATTGTGAGGAAGCCAATACAGAAAAAGAAAAGGAAACATTTTGCTCTGTAATGTGATTTCTTTAAAAACAAATGTAAGTATGCTTTATTTTGCATTTGGAATCTTTTCATTTCATTTACACATATTCATGGGCACATATTTTATCTCAAAATGAACTCCTTACACATACAGTACATTGTAACAAGTCCAGTTCTTACTTAGTTTCATAACTATCCATTTATATTTATAAGAGAACAACAATGAAAAGAGGAAAGCCATCTCATTTTTCTTATTTTTCTTTGGTTGTAGTTTTTGTTAAACTATACTTCTTCTGACTCATATCCTGGGTTATCTCAATTTGTACATGTGCCCAATTTTTTTTATTTTTCCATTTTCATTATTTTCTCTAGTTGTTTTTTTTCCCCTGTTATCTATCTATCAACTCCTGTTTCCAACCCTCCCCCCCAATCATCTCTTCTTATTTCTCTAGATCTTTGTGGAGAGGTACAACCTTCTCTTGGTATTTTACCAAAGGACTTTCATGACATTTTTCCTCAGATCTCCTAGGGTATATGGAACAATGTGGTAGCTCAAGAGAACTCCAGGGAGGGCGTAATCTGGAGTCTTGGCTGTGAAAGGGGATACATTATAATCCCGTCTGCTTTGTTGTGCCAGTAATGGGATTTGAACTCAGGGCCTTATATTCTTGCTTGGCTTTTTCACTCAAGGCTGGTTAGTGTTCTACCACTGTTCTACCACACAACCACTGTTGGCTTTCTGCTGGTTAATTGGAGATAGGAGTCTCATGGACTTTTCTGCCATGGCTAACCACGACCCTCAGATCTCAGCCTTCTGAGTAGCTAGGATTAGAGGAGTGAAACACCAGAGCCTAGCAAATTATAATCCCTTTTAAGTCTTTTCTACTCTAAAGATGTCAGGAGTCCATGAAGAGATGGATAACTCCTGGGAGTGGTGGATCAGGATTTGAACTGGATTCTCCAATTCAAATATTTTTGCTGAACTTAATAAATTGCAGCTGAAAAACAGACAAAAAAAACAGACCCATCAAAAGGGCTTAGCTTTTTTTTCCAGAGAGACCAAAAGATCACTATTGTCAGATGGTCAGAAACTTTTAAATTATCTGGTGGAGATTAAGTTTCACAAGAGAGAGTAACAGAAGAAGGATTAACTCCTAATGCAACTAACAGGCACATCTTGGTTTTCCTTGTCAGTATAGCAATTTAAAACCCTCCCAGGGGAACTAGAGTCTATTGATAGTGGTAGCAACACCTTTTCTTTGGATTCCTGTGGTGAAGACTTCATTCAGGGTGAAAAAGTTTCTGCCTCTATTGACATTGAAAAGGGAGGCTAAAACACTGTATGTCATAAGCAATAAACAAATTTAAATATGCTTGTTTTCTTGAGGCTATTTGTTGAGAACAGTGTCTATTCTGTTCTGGGTATCTTGTTCAATGAAGGTGACTAATGATGAAGAAAGCTAGATATAGAACTCCTGTCTCCTGAAGTAAGAAACAGTGTATTGGGAAAGACAGGCACTATAACATAACCACACAAATAAGTTAAAATTGTATCAATAGTAAGTGCCAAAATAAGGAAGGATAGGGAACTATTAGAGCACAGAATAGGTGAGTTTGACACAGGCATGAAGTGAGAAGAAACCGCAAGAAGAAGAGTTGTTTGGTTGGGGCATGGAATGAGCAGTTCCGTAGTGGCAGAGGCCAAGGGCCACTGTGATAGGAAGGATGGAGAGAAAGGACCAGAAGAGTTGGAAGACAAGATGCATGAGACAATGTGAGGATGGGTAGCTAGGAATATATCAGCTAGAGGCCAGAAGACCATAATATGGATGATCATGGTCTTTAATTATAAAATTAATAGGACATTATTAAAATACTTTGAGAGTGATATTGTAGGACAAGTGATCAGACTCACATGTCAAACATATTTACATAATAAGCATCATGTAAATTATTAGTGACTTCAAACACTTAAAACTGACTTTCTGTTTTTTGCAGTAGTGGGATTTGAACTCAGGGTCTTGTGCTCACATGAGTTACTTGCTAGTCTGATGTTTTGCCATGTTAACCACATTTCTAGACATAGTTTTTGCTCATTATTTTGGAGATGAAGTCATACAACCTTTTCTGCCTGGCCTGGCTTTGAACTTCTAGATCTCAGGATTCTGAGTAGCTAGGATTATAGGTGTGAGCCATTGGTGCCCAGCTGATAACTTATTTTTAAGAAATGGCTTTCTCTTCTGACTTACTTCCTAGGTGGTTGTACACCTTGAACAAGTCCTTCATTTTCCTCACAGCCCAAGTTATCCTATGTATAGTGCCCTAATCAAATTTCCTGGGTGGTTATGATGCTCAGTGGAGGCAATGGATGTAAAACTACAGTGAAAGTTTGCAATAACTAGTATATGTCTGAGACAAGCAGAAAAGGTCAGATAAGATGAAATGAACTCCAAGATAAGGACACAATTGTTTTTCTCTTTCTTGCTATTGTTTCTAATGTATTTATAAGGTGATTTTTTTTGTTGCTTTGTATGTCCCTCCCCCATGGTATAACCCCTGTTTTCACTGTATTTGATGTTGGTATGATTTGGGGAGAGGAAGGGAAAAAACAAATTGTTTAAATAGGGATACAGATGGACCCATTGCAACAATGAGATGTACAAGATGCTATGTTGAAAACAAACTTTGCAACTTTGGCGGGGGGAGGGTGTGTGTGTAGTCCTGGAGATGGGAGGGCTAGGATGGTAGGGGAAAAACAAAGGAGGAGGCAACAATGCTTGATAAGAAATGTACTCATTACCTTGCTCATGTAATTGTAACCCCTCTGTACAGTATTTTCACAACAAAAAACTTATTAAAAAAGAATAATAAAGATTAATTGTATAATTTTCAGAAACTGTACACAGTCAGTATAAGAAAAAATGCCTAAAGAGATGTCTTTTGCTAGACATTATATAGTTCTGTATCACATTTTTACTGTAATAAACTTATTATTGACCTATAGAACTATAAAATGGTTGTTGAATCATAATAAAGAAGATAATATTGAGAGGGTTTTTTTTGTATTTCAGGGGGATGTTCATATAATATATGCACAAATGAAACAGTTTTTTTTTTTTTGGGTGAGTACTGGGGACTGAATTTAGGGCCTGTGCTTGTTAAGCAGGTGCTCTACCATTTGAGCCATGTCCTTGGCCCCTTTTTGCATTTCTTATTTTTCTCAATAGGGTTTTGCTTTATGGCTAAGTTAGCCTGAGCTGCAATCCTCCTACTTTCACTTCCCATGTCGCTGAAGATGCATGTTACTGCGTCCAAGCATTGAGTCAGATGGAGAACTACTCTACATTTCTGTATGTATAGTTAAAATATTATATATTTTAATACTTGTTTACCTGTGTACTTGAAAATCCATTAGAGTAGTTTTTAAATGTTCAAATCCCACAATTAGCTCAACTATAGTGATTATTTAAAAATGTACATCAAAATATCAGGCTTTTTTTTTTTTTTTCTACTTATGTGGTGCTGAGGAATGGAACCCAGGGCCTCATGCACGCAAGGCAAGTACTCTACCACTGAGCCACCTTCCCAGCCTGGCTTTTTATTTTTCTTTTTTATGTAGAAATTTACATTTTAAATTATACCTTCATAAAATTAGAAAGGGAATAAACACAATGCAGAGTGGCAATGACAACATTCAAATAGGGTGGTAAAATTGTCTAGGATTTGTTTTTGAAGTTTTGATGTACCTTCTCAGCATCTAAGAAGGGGTCCGCTTCACTACAAGCACCTCCTGATCACTGTCTCCTGAATAGCTAGGATTGTGAGCATGAGTCATTAGTGCCTGGCTTCACTCTGCGTCTCTCAAAATTTTAAGTCTATTTGTTTTTGTCCAGGCAGTCATATCACACAACTTGAAACCTATTAATAAAGAATCAAATAAATTGCCAAACACTCCAAAAATCAAATTTTAATTTTACCTCATCTGGGATACTCAACTGTTGGGGTTCATATGTTAACTGAATATAAAAAGCTAAAAAAGTTGATGCTGAACATTTAATCAGTATGTAAATCTTTTATTTCCAACATATAAGTATAGATATAGGCTTAGCATACCAAAATAAACAACATGCATAGGACTTATGTGCAAACAGATTTCCCAGAGCTAAAAAAAAAATATTTTCATTCTAAAAGCCTGGTGTGGTGATACACACACTCTGGAAGTAAGGGAAGGCAGAAGAATCAGAACCAGGGGTAAAGCCAGCCTGGACTACATATCAAGACCTTGCCTCTTATTTGGGACTGGTATCAACTACATAGTTGTATTATATTATCCTATAAATTTCATTGAATTATAGGCACTCAATTACATTACTTTATAATTTGAGAATGAATTTAATTTGTAACAATGATCTATAATTTGATAGTTTGGAGAATTCTGGTTAGCTTAAAGGTGTGAGTTAAGACAAAGAGGTCATCTTTTATTTTTACCATTAAAATATTCTGCTTCCATTTTTCAAAAGGGCTCATATGAAGTTATATAATTAATTCCCCACAGGTAAATAAACGGTCATCATTGGAAATGTTCATTTAACCTTATGGAAAGTGCCAGCATTTGCAATTTGCCTAGCTTATTCCAAATTAAGCATTATTTTCACCAATAGATTATTAGAAATAAGAAAAATTATAAATAATGACCAACAGATGCATATGCTAACTTTAACTTTTTTTAAAAAGAAATCTTCCAGAGAAAAATACAATCCTTGAAAAATCTTAACATAATTGCACAGTTATAATAATTAAACTGGAAACAATCTTTTTAATTAGTTTAAAAATTAGCTAGTGAAAGAAAATGCAACATATCCAGGGAAAAGATAGCTTAAAATGAAATATTGCCTTGCTGTAACTGTTTGAGGTACTATAAAAGAAGAAAACCCCTAAATATTGTTTATAGAATGAAAGTCTTGGTTTATTTGTTTTGAGGCAAGGTCTTGATATGTAGTCCAGGCTGGCCTTACCCCTGGTTCTGGTTCTTCTGCCTCCCCTTACTTCCAGAGTGTGTATATCACCACACCAGGCTTTTAGAATGAATTTTTTTTTGTAGCTTTGGGAAATCTGTTTGCACATAAGTCCAATGCATGTTGTTTATTTTGGTATGCTAAGTGAATTTCTATACTATCACAGAATAGTGAAAAGGGAGTTGTGGAGCCTGAAAGCGTAGACTCAAATCTTATTTATCAGCTATAAGACCTCCAGGACCTTGGGAAATTACTTAACCTCTTCAACCCCTGTTTTTGTCATTTCTAAAATGGAGTTAGCAATTGTCCTATGTCATAGGATTACTGGTGGGATTAGGTTTCATAATCTGAAAAATCCTATTTACCATCATTATTATTACTTAGTTGTTGGAGAGAATTTTCTGACTTAATTAATATAGCTTTCTTAATTTTAGTAATGTTTGGAGAAAGCTCTTTCCCACCTAGCTCTTTCCTACCTCCCTATTCATGTTCCTCCTGAAGGTCTGAGAGATTTTGAAACTCTGTGTGCTGTGCTGTGCTGTGCTGTGCTGTGTGTGTATGTGTGTGTGTGTAGTGTGTACAATGATAAAAGATTATAAAATAGGACATGCTATTACATAGCAACAGGATTGGAATACTGCAGGTATTAAAAATAGAGTAAACACACAGGCAACAGAGTTAATTCTGAGAAGTCACTTATATTGATGTGATCTTGGTAAAGCTCTCACATCTCAGCTTGTTTACATTAAAAATGTAAAATGCTGGCACTGGAATAAATGTCTAATTTCCTTTCTGAGCTTCAGATTTGTAACTTTCATTTTTTCCTCTGAAATGCCTTTTGTATATAGCTGGTTCCACTTTAGGATGACGTGTGTTCTTAGACCCTCATAGGATAGATCAACGTAAAAGTGAACATCTGTTTTTATCCACTTAGATTGTCAGCAGAAACAACAATATAAAGGTACAGGCATCCAGAAGTGTAGTATGCAATATCATATGCAGGGTTCATACAGAGGCACTACTGGAAAGACAAAGTGAGGCGATGAATAGAGGGGCCACCTGGGCTCCGTTAGTGCTTACTGTTCATATGGCTTTACTAACTTCCTACTGTCTTTTCTTAGGCAACATTTTCCAGACTCACGTTGCTAGCAATTGCTAATCTGTTGACATTTATTTTCATTATTTGCCATCTCTCCATTTATAAAAAGTTACTGCTATTTGTCACCAGGGTTGAGCACCAACAAGGATCCATGATACCCAAGGCACTCTGCTGGGCGCCAAGTAAATATTTGCTAATGTTCTAAATACCAAGGTCTCTTGAGAACTTAAGGGGAATGTTGCTTAAGCAAGGGGGAAGGATGGACCCTGCCATGGTGTCAAAAACTTCGGAGCTCTGGTCTGAAGATATCTAACCATTGTACCATTTCACCACCTTGCACACTCAAGTTGTTACTATGTTGGTGGCTGTTTTTCCTTGAAGGTGCTTTGAAATATTTTTATGTTGAAACTTTGGAGAAAAATAACCCTGCTCTACTTCTCTTCTTCTGGTTTGGGTTCCCATGTGTGTTTAAAAAGGGAGTCATGAAAAACCTAGGTCTGCAAGGGTGCAACGAAGCATGCCTTTGACCTTACATTGACTGCTGAGCAAGTTGCTTCATGTTTTCTGTTTCTGACTGCCTCTTTTCTGTCAGCTCTTTGGAAGTACCCATAAAACAAAATAGGCTCATTAAAAATGAGAGGGTAAGTGAAGTTGGCAGTTGCACCTATTCAAATAGACTTTCCTCTTTAGATGTTTACACTTAAAGAGAAAAGAAAAATAAAAGCCAATCAGAAAAGGAATGCCTGCTTATCACTGGCTATCTCACGGCCTCCTTTTTGGGGTGAGGTCAGCCAGGGTGCTAGAAGATGGGGGAACTAGCACTTAACTGGTCCTCAAAATTAATGTCATAATTAAAAGCCTTGTCACTCTCAGTTCATTCACTAGATTTGCATAAGGACTAGGACTGATTATCTCCAGTAGGCTTCTCCTGCTGTGTCCTCTGGTCAACAAGGGCAAGCAATTGTTCTGACCTGTGGATTAACTCTTCCCATCCTCAAGTTCTGTTCTTTCATGAAACTTTTCCCCACAAATTTGGCTTCTTTTCTGGACCTACAACATCCATGTTTTAATGAGCTGAAAAGGATGCCAAGATTCACAGATGATGTTTTTAACCCTCAAAATCTTATAGCCAGTGAATGAAGTAACCTGTGATGATGTTCAGTAAATCACCATTCAGTGTGAAGTAATTTGAACTTATCCTTGAGAGACGGAAATGTTTTTGTAGTTTGTGGTGGTAGGAAAGGATATTGCAAATTTGGGAATAATTTGAACAGAGGCTGAGGGGTGGCTCTAATCAATCTATACTTTTTACAATCCTTAGCTTACCTGGCATTATTTGATACTAGGACATCTTGAAGTGTTTTCTTGGCTCCTGTGACTGGATCTGCTGGATGACCTGCTGCTTTTCTGATGGCCCTTTTTCAATCACATCTTCAGTTTTCCATGACTATATAAGATGCTTTGCCTATGTCTTCAGCCGGGCTGCTCTCCTGATGTGTAGCCCTATACTTTTTTTTTTTTTTTGGTTCCGGTCGTGGGGCCTGAATTCTGGGCCTGGGTGCTCTTTAGCTCAAGGCTAGCGCTCTACCATTTTGAGCCACAGCGCCACTTCCGGCTTTTCTCTTTTTGCATATGTGGTGCTGAGGAATCGAACCCAGGGCCTCAGGCATGCAAGGCAAGCGCTCTACCACTGAGCCACCTTCCCAGCCCTAGCCCTATAGTTTTAACTGTTTGATGTTCACACCTATATAGCTAATTCTTACATAAATATCTTAAGTTTTGCATGTTAAAAGTAAACTTATTATCTTTCCCCACAATCTTTATCTTCCTCAGTTTTATACTTCAATGAATTGTGTTAATCTGATTATTTAAGAAACACATCAGAGACAGGGAATGATCTTGATTCCTACCTTCCCACCACTCTCTGGATAATAAACCATAAAATTCTTTTTCTTTGGGTCCGGTCGTGGGGCTGAACTCTGGGCCTGGACGCTGTCCCTCAGCTCTTCAGCTCAAGGCTAGCGCTCTACCACTTGAGCCACAGCGCCACTTCCGGCTTTTTTTCTTTTTGCTTATGTGGTGCTGAGGAATCAAACCCAGGGCCTCAAGCATGCAAGGCAAGCGCTCTACCACTGAGCCACCATCCCAGCCCAACCATAAAATTCTTTATATTTAATTTTCTTCATTTCTCTTAGATCTGTCCTGGTCTTTCTACCTCCATTGCTATCACCTTGGGTCAACTCACCATTATATTTTCTTTGCTTTAATTAATAAGCTTTTTAATTGTGCAAATACCGTACAGAGGGGTTACAATTACATTAGCAAGGAAATGAGTACATTTCTTATCAAGCATTGTTGCCTCCTTTGTTTCCCCTTACTATCCCTGCCCTCCCATTCCCCCCCTCCCCCACCAAAGTTGTAAAGTTTGCTTTTAGACATAATGTCTTGTACATCTCATTGTTGCAATGGGCCCATCTGTATCCCTTTTTAAACAATTTGTTTTTTCCCTTCCCCTCCACAAATTATACCAGCATCAAATACAGTGAAAACAGGGGTTATATCATGGGGGAGGGACATAAAAGGCACAAAAGAAATCATATTATAAATATGTTAGAAACAATAGCCAGAAAGAAAAACCATTTGAGTCCTTATCTTGGAGTTCATTTCACCTAACATCAACTTATCTGACCTTTTCTGCTTGTCTCAGACATATACTGGTTATTGCAAATAAGGGAAACCATGGGGCCTATGTTTCTTTGGGTCTGGATTACTTCACTTAATATAATTTTTTCCAAGTCTTTTGCCTACAGTGACTACTTCAAACTTTGCTCCAACTCATTTTTCTTTACATAACAGAGAAATTTTTCTAAAACACAGTATGATCACTATATGATCATTATGTTGTTGTTATCCTTAAATCCCTGTTGGTGTCTCCTCATTGACCTAAAGGTGGTATCTAGATCTGTATATAAGGCTCCTTTTCCTTTCCCCTTCCCTTTGCTTCCCTTCCTTTCCCTTCCTTGCATTGCCTTGCCTTCTTTTCCTTTCTCTCTCCTTTCCTTTCTCCTTTCCTGCTCCTCTCCTTTCCTTTTTGCTGCCTTTTCTTGCCACAACATCTCAAATCTTCTTGAGTATCAGTCATTTCGAAGTTTTGAGGTTACAGTTCATCTACTCGTCAAGTTCTGGTCATGTTCTTCTCTATGTAGCACATTGTTCTCCTTGTTTTCTGATCTCATCTGGGAAATAACTGCTGTATTATTCTATTTTCTTTCACTATAACAAGATACCTGAAGTGAGAAACTTATAAATAAAAGTTTTATTTAGCGCATAGTTTTGGAACTTGGACGTTTAAGATTGAGCAGCTCCACCATGATAATATATTCTATTTATCTGTTTACATGTGTATGTTTCTTTATGCTGATACCTTCCTTAGAGTCTATAACATTTTAGATAATAGTTTTTGGGTGAATGAGTTGTGAAGTATGGAGTATCTTTAAGGATTAGCAAGCCATCCAGTTTGACTGGAATATAAGATAGATGAAGATAGAAGTCAACAATATGAGGAGGTAGAGGTCAAAGGAAGGGGAATAGATGAATGAAGAGAGGAAGGTTGGGTGATTACAATAATATTCAAGTACATATGTGAAAAATGAACCAGGTAACTTGAGGGGATGGGTAGAGTAGGAACACAAAAAAATGAGGGAATGGGTAACATTGGTAAAGATTTATTGGACTCATAAATGACATATTGAATTGAAACCCCTTTGTACAACTACTTAAAGATAATAAATAAAATAAAATAAACATAAAATAAAATAATATGAGAGAAAAATAGCTGGGAATCTTACACTGTAGTCCCTGAACACAAATTCTGAGGTGCAGATTCTAGTGCAGGAAATTACTTGGGGAAGGTTTTTGAAATCAAAGTCTAGGAAAGAGTGAGAAAGGCAGGACGTGGCAGAGGGGGAAGACACACAAGGGTCCTCTGCTGATCCCATGTGGCATTCAGAAGCTGGGGAAGCATCGAAATTTGGGACAAACAGCTCCTGTTGCCAAGGGCAATTTTTGGAGAGCAATTCAACTGTGACCTGTCAGTAGTCAACATTGCTGACATCTTGGGGAATAAATGTCTCCATATGGAGGAATCTGAATTGCACATCAAAGCATCTATTATAGTGGACCTAGTTAATGCCAGGCTGAAGAATTTATACTTTATTTGATAGGCTTTAGGATGCCATAGAAGGTGTTTACACAGAGAAATAATGTGAGTCAGAGCTGTATTAGGAAGATTAATCTGGTTGGGTGTTTAGATTGGACTGGATTGGAGGTGGGAAAAGTGGAGTCTGAGAGACCAGTGGAAGACTTTTGAAATAGTCCAGGCAAGGAAATAAAAGCCTAAACAAGGGAGCTGGCAGTGGAAATGGAAAAGGCAGGCAGTTACAAAGATACAACAATGCTAGAATTCACAAGTCCTGGTGACTAAGCATGGGAAATATGGAAAGAAGGAGACTTAAAGTGATGATACAGTGTTGAGACTCACTGAATATAAAGATGATGATTCTGAAAATCAGATTTGTGTGTAGATTTGTTCTACTTACAGTATGATGGTTAGTTGGAAGTTGAGTAATTTGGGGGGAGGGAAAACAAACATAGATGAAAAGTTATATAATGATATGAGAATGATGATGTAGCTGTGTAAGCATCAAATCAGTGTAAAAGCCATTAATTCTGTTTTTAGATCAGAAAAGGGAGAAAGTACTGTGACTAAGAAATATTCATACGATGTGGCATTTAAATGTGGCAAGTAAGGGATAGGCCTGGGATTTATGGGGGAAAGGGAGATAGGAAGGGGAGAATAAGGACATTCTAAGTGTTTTAATGGTCTGAGCAGAGGCAGAGTGGCAGGAAGGTGCAGTACCTATTTAGACCATGAGAAGATGGGTCTGGTTAGAATAGAGGATTATTTGAGAAAATATTGGTTTAAAAATTAGAAAATTAATTGTGGAAAAATTGAAATGACAGGCCAAATGACTAGTAGGGTAGAAGAGTTTAGCAGGCCTTTTGTTAAACTTTGCCTCCGTTTTTTGAAATTTGATCCTATTTCTCTGAGTGTAGGTCCATACAAATCCACAGGGCTAAACTTTCCACGTTGAACAGTTGGTGATTTTACACATAAGTGGCTATCATGTAGGATACTAGGTTATTGGTAGTCATTTTCATGAAGCTTATACGAATATACATTAGATGAAATCCCAACATGCATGTGTTTCTGAGTTTTTGCTTAGCTTTCATGAATTCCCCCGCAATCTATGGCCTAATTGGTCAGATGGTTTATTGGCTCGCCCTGAAAAGTAAATATTGTGTATCTGCAAGTGTAAAGTCAGTATGTATAATCTAGCTGCCTAGTCACGCCTGCCCCAAACACTGTTGAAAAGTTTGACCAAGGACTATAAAACTGTCAAGAGCTGAGGCCCAAGTTTGCTTCCACACCAAATAACTCACTATTGAAGCTAGTGGGACGATAACAGGACATGCATCTGACTTACTGAGATTCCTTGTTTGTTACAGAAGCATCTGGCCGAGCCAAATAGCTTTGTATTGCATCATTTTTCATTTATTACTTTTTATTTATCATCTACTTTGATTAATTAGACATGGAAACTTGCCTACCCACCTCTGAACATTCTTACTGAATAATATGGCTATATTGATATAATTTTAGAGATTTGAAAATGGAATCTCCAAATTGGCACTCAGACCATTAAAAATGAACCAAAGGAACAACAAAGTGTCATTGGTATCTTTGAATAGATGTTTAAGTTCACCTTCTTCCATGGGCTGTTATGAGACTTCCTACTGCCATTTTGTGATAGTCACAACATCACTTACTTTGTTTCCTTTTTATAATTTTATCATGGTGCTTGAAAAATCTCGGGAAAATGATGACAGTTACTGCTTGGAAAAAAAAGATGATCCATTCATCTTCTGAGGGGCATCTGGGTTGGTTCCATATCTTAGCTATGGTAAATAATGCTGCAATCACCATTGTTGTGCTGATAGCTTTAGTATGGTCTTGTTTGTGATCATTCGGGTAAATGCCCAAAAGTGGTATTGCTGGGTCATAGGGGAGCTCTATGTGGAGTCTTTTGAGAAACCTCCATACTGCTTTCCAAAGTGGTTGAACAAGTTTATACTCTAGATGCAGTTAAGTTGCAACTGCTATTCAATAGCTATGCATTAATCAATGCATACAAAAAAGTATAGTATTAACAAAATAGTATACTGTTTCTATCCATTGTTTAGTCTTGTACACTTAAATATACATTCCAATCCATAGAAATACTTACTGCACTAAATAAATTTTTTGAGGCTGGCCTCAAACTTCAGCTTTTTCTACCTCTGCTTCCTAGGTATTGGAATTACAGGCATATTCTCCATGCCCTGTTTAGGATTTGATAATATTTACATTTTATATTTAATACATCTTTGGTTATTGGATTCAAAGAAATGCATTTTGGTAATCCCAAGAAACATCATACAAAGGTTATATTTCAGTTGTAATTAGAGATTTTCACTGCTTAATGTATTATTTTTAGGTCCTTCCTGAATTCACACTAATTTTCATGGCTGCCTTAGTCTTCTCTATTACAAAATTTTCACCTCTCCCCTATGTGTCTTGCTTAGGTATGGAGTCATCTTGTTTTGGTACTAGAGTCATCTCTAGTTCCCATTGTGTGATGTTAGGGGTACTAAGAAGAAATCTTTAAACATTAAGTTAACTGATTTAAATTTTTTTTTAACTCAAGGTCTTGCTATTTCAGGCAAGTACTTTACCACTGAGCTGTATCTGTAAAGCACATAAAGCATTTAACACAATGGGAGGCTACAATGTATAATATATAGCAGGTGCTTAGTAACTTTGCTATTATTATTGAATGAATGAATGAAATAGAGGGAAAAATCCTAAAATTCACATGGAACTACAAAAGACCCATAATAGTTAAAGTGATTCTGCATAAAAGAACAATGCTTGGAGGTATTACAATAGCTAACTTCAAATTGCTCTACAGAGCCATTATAATAAAACTGGCACAGTACTGTCACAAACCAGATATACATACCAATAAAACAGAACAGATGACCCAGACATAAGCCTACATGATTATAGCCATCTCATTCTTGACAACAATGCCAAAACATACACCACAGGCATGCATGTTAGAGACAGATTTTTGTCGGATGGTGCTGGGTAAGTTGGATACCCACATGTAGAAGACTTTCTATTCACAGTTTAGAATTTTTTTTTTCATGAAGTTAAATTTCCTTTTTTTTTTCTTTTTTGTTGGTTGTGGGGCCTGAACTCTGGGCCTGGGCACTGTCCCTCAGCCCTTCAGCTCAAGGCTAGTAGTCTACCACTTGAGCCACAGCACCACTTCCAGCTTTTTCTGCTTATGTGATGCTGAGGTATCAAACCCAGGGCCTCATGCATGCAAGGCAAGCACCCTACCTTCCCAGCCACCTTCCCAGCCCCAGGAAATTGAATTTTCAAAGGCTTCTTCATCTATCAAAGTAATCTTGTAAATTTTCTCCTTTATTCAATTTTCTGTGTATGTTTATTAATTTGCATATGTTGAATCATCTTTGCATTCCTGCACAGAAACAAAATTGAGTGAGTGTGTGTTTTAATGCACTGAAGAATTCAGTGCACAAATATTCTATTGATGATTATTGTGCCGGTATTTATCAAAGAAATTGGTCCATTGTTTCTATTGGTTGGGTCCTTATCTGGTTTGAGTATAAGGGTAATACTAACTTTATAAAATGAGTTTGGTATCATGATATCTCTTTCTAGACTATGAAGTAGTTTGAGAGACTTTGATATCAGTTTTTCTTTAAAGATCTATTGAAATTCAGCAATTAGTCCAGTCCTGGATTTGTGTGGTTTTTTTTTTTTTGTTATTGTTTTGGTTGGGGGACACTTTACTGCTGCTTCAATCTCATTCCTCTTAACCAAGTTATGGAAGAGCCTATGTGCTCATCAATAGAAAGTGGATAAAGAAAATACGGTATTTATAGGTGTAGATTTATCTATGTATCTATGTATCTATCACAGTAAACACACATACATACATATATAAAGATATATGTATATATATTTATGTAAACAGAATCTGATTCAGCCACAAAGAAGAGGAGAACTAGAGATCATTATGTTAAATTAAATAAGCCAGATTTCAAAAGACAAATACCACATTTTGCTGTCATATGCAGAATCTAGGTTTGTTTTTTTAAAGAAATGAAAGTAGAAGGGTGCTATAAGGGAAAAGGAATGGAAATAGAGAGTGAGAGTGAAGTAGAGGGAAATGGGGATGAATATGAAAAATTAAATACATGTATGAAAATGTCATAATGAAATCTATTATCTTTTTCTCTTCTGCCAGTTGTGGGGAGGAGCTTTGAAGTCAGGGCCTATGAACTGTACCTGAGCATTTTGCTCAGGGCTAGCACTCTGCCATACTGCTACTTCTGGCTTTTTGATGATGAATTGGAGATAAGAGTCTCATGGATTTTTCTTCCCTGGGAAGTTACTATGACTATAGGTTTTAGCCCATATATTCTTTTACAATTAATATAATAATACACACTTTAAAAGTAAGACAAAAACAGTGAAATATTGCTACCTTGAAATACACAATTGCTATTGACAAGACTAAATAATATCTGTATGTGGTGCTGGAAGTGTAAAGCAAAGGGCCTTCTCTTATACCTTTTTCTAACTATTCAAATATTTCAGGACCTAGCTTAGGCATTTGCTATATTTTGGAAGTTGTATTATAAAACTAATATTGACATTTGGTTCCCAAAGTGTTGAGAGATCTTCAAAGTAATAGCATGAAAAAGTAATGCTATTGGGCTGGGAATGTAGCTTAGTGGTAGAAGGCTTGCCTAGCATGCATGAGGCCCTGGGTTTGATTCCTCAGTACCACAGAAAAAGAAAAGCTGGAAGTGGCTCTGTGGCTCAAGTGGTAGAGTGCTAGCCTTGAGCAAAAGAAGCTCAGGGACAGTTCCCATGCCCTGAATTCAAGTCCCAGGATTGGCAAAGAAAAGCTATTAAACGGTATTGAAAGGTAGATTTAGGAGGTAGAGCCTACTGGAAGCAATTGGATGAAGGCCATCCTTACAAAGGGAGTGATATCATTCTCACAGAATGTTGCAGAAGCAGATTTGTTCCTAAGAGAATGACTGTGCTTATAAGAGTAAAGCCAGCCCTTCCTTAGTCCCTTACTTCATCTCTGGCCATATGGTCACTTTCACAAAACTCTTGTAGTCATTCCTGTCATGATGCCATATACCATGTTATGACTGGGTCAAAAGGTCCGTATCAGAGGACAAATAGAGGGAGATACCTCAGGTGTATTGTCATAGCAACAACAAATGGACTTAAGAAAGTATCATTTTCTCATTTTCACAAAAGCACCATTGTGTATCAGCACAATGGAATCTTTGGGTTCTTATTACCAGGGATATATCTAGGCTTTGGAGATTCTCTTCAAGAGAAGCAATGCAAAATTATAAGTACAAAATTATGCACAAAATAAATTTTTATATAGACTCGCAAAAGAAATCACCATAAAGTTGATAAATATGGAACAGATTACAATGTTTGGGAACATATCTTTTGGTACAAGGGTTTGAACTCAGGTTTTTTTGACAAGCTAGGAAGAGTGCTACCCCTTTAGCCACACTCTGAAACTTTCTTTTTTAAAAATTAATATAGGCTCTTGTAGTTTTTGACTGGGGCCAGCGTTGAACACTGATTCTTCTGCTTATGCCTCCTGCATAGCTGGATATGGGGTCTTATTGACTTAAAAAAATTTAAATCTGGGCTGGCCTTGAACTGTCTTCCTTCAAGAGAAGCTGGGATTACAGGTATGTACCACTATTCTAGCCTTCCTAACACTTCCTTATGATAATTTTTTTGTCTACATTTGGCTACATACTCTGCCTAATTATAATAATCTTAAATCATTATAGATATAATAAAAATTGAGTGATTTTCCTCATATGGTTATATATTTCCATTGATGGTTTATAAAGGTTTCTTTGATGTCATAAATACTTATTATCATGTCATAAAAAGTTTTAATGTCAAATCTATTAAATTTGTGTCATGTAAAGTCTGTATGAGTTTGGATCACTCTATATTTTCTTATACAGAGGCTATTTTAATACTCTTTAAAATGAACGCACTTGTGAGGCAGTAGTTCTTAGAGGAGAAGAAAATTTTAGTAAAAGAGAGAAAGAGAGCTGGGAGCTGGTGGCTAGCTACTCAGGAGGCTGAAATCTGATGATCTCAGTTCAAAGCCAGCTCAGGCAGGAAAGTCCATGAGACCCTTATCTTGAATAAACCATCAGAAAATCGGAATTGGCACTGTGGCTCAAGTGGTAGAGTGCTAACCTTGAGCTGAAGAGCTGAGGGACAGCACACAAGGCCCAGAGTTCAAGCCCCACAACTAACAGATAAAAATGAGAGAGGGAGAGGGAAAAAAAGAGGGAAAGAGAGGGGAAAAGATGGGAGAATGAGTAGTGAAAGGTAGAGGAAGAGTTTTAGAATATGTGATAAGAAGGCAATAAGCCAGTGAGTAAAACAAACTTGAGCGGTCAGTCACCAAGCGTTGCATTCACCTCTTCCACTTTCTCTCAGCCATGGTCTACTGGGGCTACAGCAAAAGTTTCTAGCTTGTTGTAGTGTATCTAGGCCTCATCCCCTTGTCTGCTTGAGGGCTCACCCATATATAGGCAATTCTTTCAGCATGGGCAACTCTTATCAGAGGGATGGGAGTTGCTAGGTAATTAGTTTCAGCCTCTTTGGCTTCTGGTAGAATATTTACTTCTGAGTTGAGTTCCAGAGGATATTTCAGAGGATCTCAGAAAAAATGAGCTCCAGTTGCCTGTAGAGATAGCTTGCTCATTAACGCATTTCCTACGATCTCTCCTTTCCTTGACTCACTTTCCCTACTTTCTCAAGAGTGTTCAAAGTATCCAAATTTAATTCTTGCATCAAAAATTGTTTTGGGGACCATGCAAACCAAGACACCTGATTTTAACCATGTGTGAGTAATTTGCCACTTAAAGAAACATGTAAATGTTAAAACACACTACCCCCCACCATAAAATATTGTTATTAAAAGGAAATAAGCAATTTAGAGATACATAAAGAACTCATTAAAACCCATCTATTTGTGTAATAGGCATCTGTTTAAAGATAATGCTGGTTTGTAGAAACTAATTTAGTTTCTATTAGAAGATAAAAAAGAACTGAATTACTGCATTTGGGTCTTAAAATTCTCCTGAATTTATATTCCAACTCTGGCTTATTAAAGAGGTCTGTGCTCTATTAACATACACATGTGCTTACAATATAAACAGCTTAACTAGACATCTGTGTTGACTACATATAAGAGGCAGTTAACTTTTTGCCTTGTTTCTGTTCAATGATCTTGATATTTTAGTCTGTTGGCCAGATGAAACAAGATTGTTTTTTTTGTTCCAGATGTGTCACAGTTTTGAGTTTGTATTTTGCAGGTGCTCCCCCCAGCTGGGAAGATGGAAACTTGCCATGTTTTAGGGATGATGATTCAGGATAGAAATATAAGTGTGTTAAAAATAATTCGACATATTAATGGAAAGTTTGTCCCTCATCTCCTGCTTATACATAACGTGTATGAGCAAACCAGCAGCTGGTCTATATTTTAAAGGGAGAGTTAGAAAGTTAGGAGCACATATAGCTATTCAAAATATAAGCAACTGTTTGAAGTCATGGAAACAAAGTTTGACAATAAGCTTTTATTTGTGAAGCTTCTCTCAAAATAATAATCCCACTGGGCTATGTTCAGGTGGTCTTTTGATATTGAACAATCTCTTTATTCCATGATTTGGTGGTGGAAATGATTGCATTTATTATTTGTAGAGTCTGTTTTTAGCTGTTTTCTAGTCTCCTATATCTATGTGTTTAAAAAATAGCTTTTTAGTTTTGACTTATTTAAACATGCTGCAAAAGATTTAAAGACTCAAATGTTGACTGAGTTATTAATTAAATAATATATTTTACTTCAGGCCTCTAACACAAGAAAAAAAGGTAAAAATGTTTATTGTATACATTTTCTTCTTGAGTTAAAAAAAACTCGAGGAATATTACCCATGTCCACGAATGACAGTGTTCTTTACATAAACTTCATACCTTCCAGTGATTCTTATGACAGGATCTAAATGTTTCATTCAGCATTAGACCTCTCTTTCTCTTTCTCTCTCAAAATTCTCCATGCAGAAACCTTTAGTAATAGGTTTTTATTTTTTCCTTTTGATAATTGCTGTCATGACAAGTTTAGTAAGATCTGTATTATTGGTTCTTGTATTTCATTGGTAGGGCTTAGGAATATAATGTATAAAACACTTCTGTCTCTCTGGAGTTAAAGAGAAATAATGAGCTTTAGATTGAAACAGTAAATCAATATCAGGTTGGTATCTATGTTGTTTTAGTTCCATTCAAAGTACAGTGACTTCCTATCATGGGCCTTGCAAGGCTAGCTCATGATGTAGAGTAGAAGTTTGGAAGGAAAAGTGTTGCTTGATGGTGTTGAAATTTAGAATATGGTCAACGAAAAAAATCTCTAACATAAATCTCATGTAAATCTTGTGACTTGCACTTTAGGCATACTAGTCGGGCTCAACATCCTGTGACATGAGCAAGTCTTCAAAGCAAGAAGGCTTGACAAGATGATATCTAAGTTCTAGAATCCCATTATTATCATTAAAAAATAAAGTTGTATAATAGGAGAGACTTTTATATTCAGAGGGAGTGGAGATTACAGGTTATGAAAGAAACTGTTTAAGGGACAAAATCTGACAGTTGAGGGAAGTTATCTTGTTTTGGGAGGAATTAAGCAGCAACAAGCCTTTCCTAACCATTGTCAGTTTACTCCATCCAATTAGAGAGCATGGAAGTCTGAGCTCAGACTACAAGCATTGAGATGGGGAAGAGGTGCTAATAACTTGATCAGTCCTTGTTACCAAGACTCCTTGAGGAAACAAACGGTGGGAAGCCATGACTGGCATTTTTTTCTACTTGGTAAAACAGGGAGAATGACTTTTAGTTTAACATGATGAACCATATTTCAATTAGTATCAGTGGAAAAAAGGAGAAATATATAATTTAATGAAGTGAACAATAAAAGAAATATTTTATGTTGAAAATTTAAAAATTTACAGTGGATTTGGATTATTGCTTTTATTCTCATGTTATGAGCCCACGTTGTGAAAAATCTGCCTTTGAGTGGGAGCTGTTAATTTTTTCTTCCTCCAATGTTCAGTGCTTCCTAACAGCTACTACATTTGAAGAGTACTCATTGTGTGAAAGATGCGTCTTCTCTTGATGCACTCCTAATGCAGGAACTAAAGCTATAAAAACACCTTACTTAAATATCCTCATTTTATACCTATGACACTGAGATTTGAAATGACTTGTTCAAAATCTCTCCGCTGGTAAACATTAGAATGGACACTAGATTCCTGGTTCTTTTATACTACATCACTGTTAAGAGGTGGAAAGAATCACCATAGAAATGTCTCAGTAAATTTTGTTAAGATAAAAAGGATAATGATGAGTGAGAATGAATCATTTCTATAATTCCTGACTATGGGAACTGGTTGAGGTCAATGACTTTCAAGGGGCACAGAAAGATGGAGTCATGAAACAAAGTAGGGCTTTCTCTTAATGCTTGGATATGATTTTGGATGGTGTCTTTAGCTTCCATTCCAAAGTACATTAAGCTTTTAATTAAGCATGAAATTTTTGTGTGTAGTGAGGATGGTTGTACCTGTTAAAGTTCTCATGTGACAGCTTCTCAAAGCTATAATGTTTTGTTCCTATGAATTAATTTTGTTTCTATGTTTGTATACTTGCTATTTAATAGATCAGTTAAGCTGTGAAATTAGTGGATGGATAGTAGATGGAATCAGTTTCTTTTTGACAACCAAGATAAAAAGAAGTTATAGGTGGAAGCTGTCTATCAACTGATGTCCATCGACTGATGAATAAAGTATTATTCAGGCACAGAAATGAGTGAAGTACTAAAACATCCTACAATCTTGTTGAACTTTGGAAAGATTATGCTGAGTAAAAGAAGCCAGACACAAAAGACCATATCCTGTATGATCCTGTTTATATGAAATGTCCAGAACAGACAGATTTGTAGAGACAGAATATAAATTAGTGACAGCTCCACTGGGGTTTGTGACAAAGGAAAGGGAGGAGTTACTGCTAAGGGATTTGACCTTATTTTCCAGTACAGAAAATGCTATGAAGCAAAGTAGTGTCAATACTCCTACCACATTCTGGGCTGCTATGTGCCAGTGAAACACTTAAAACCATATGCACTAAAATGGTGAATTTCATGTGACATGTATTTACCAGAGTTAGAAATAAAAAAGGAGCCAGGACACCTACATCAAATACAGTGAAAACAGAGGTTATACCGTGGGAGAGGAACATATAAAGAAACAAAAAAAAATCACATGGTACATTGTAAAAACAATAGCAAGCAAGAAAAAAAACACTTGTGTCCCTATCTTGGGGTTCATTTTGCTTAACACCATCTTATCTGGTCATATGTACATAGCTTTTGATCTTTTCTGTTTGTCCCAGACATATACTAGTTATTGCAAATAAGGGAAACCTTATTGCATATGGGATCTTGTATATACACTTCTCTAATTTGGGGAGGGGAAGGGAAAAAACAAAATGCTTAAATAGGGATACAGGTTGACCCATTGCAACAATGAGATGTACAAGACACTATGTTGAAAAACGAATTTTACAATTTAGGTGGTGGGGGGAGGAGGAGGGAGTGTAGTTGTGGAGGTGGGAAGGGAAGGGATGGTAGGGGAAAAACAAAGGAGGAGGTAACAATGCTTGATAGGAAATGTACTCATTACCTTGCTCATGTAACTGTAAACCCTCTGCACAGTATTTTTACAATAAAAACATATTTTTTAAAAAAAGGAGCCAGGAACTGGTGGCTCATGCCTGTAATCCTAGCTACTCAGGAGGCTGAGATGTGAAGATTATGTTTTGAAGCCAATTCTGGTTAATAAAGTCTGGCGCTGAGGCTCAAAGTGGTAGAGTGCTAACCTTGAAAAATGCTAAGGGAGAGTGCCCAGGCTGAGTTCAAGCCCTATGACCGACAAAAAAACAACAAAACAAAACAAACCCCAAAATACAAAATAAAATAAATAGATAAGTGAATAAATAAACAAAAGAAATTGCATAAGTGGGTGTCAGCATCTCAGAACTCTTTATGTGACTTGTGATTAGGAACAGGCTTTGGGATAAATGAAAACCATCATTTTGGGAGTCAATGGTTTTTGTAGGCTCATATTATATATTCAGTGTTGGAGATGGGGTGGAGGGCCAGGTTTATGCATAAATATTTAAAAGATTTTAGTTACTTATATAGTTCCCTGGAGACTTAAGAGTAAAATACCTTCTAAGAAATTCTTAGTCTATTTTTTTTAAATGTTACCATTCTCAGCTCTCATTTGAGAGTGATATCCAAATGTAGAAAAATCACTAGACTGATTAAACATGGAGAGGCTTCAATCAAGCCCTAATTTATGTGTACTGTAGGTAACTCTGTACACAGGCAAGAGTGGTCCTGCTGCACTGGGGGCTAATTTGTTCTGACCTATTCTCTCTTTACTATTTCTGTGCCTCTGTAGCCTTGCAAAGCCCATCCCTCCTACACACAAGGACTTTTTGTTTAAAGTCTGTCTCTTGGTGAGCTTTCTGACAATTCTTGCACATTTAGTAAACTCTCCGAGAAGCTTTAACAGTGAGGTTACCTGGTGACAGAGGTTATTCAATTGTATTTTGAAATTTGATGTAGAAAAGTAATTGGCTGTACATAGTTTTAGTGGCATAACCTGAATAATTTTAACAGCCTTTCTGTGTCTTCATCGCTAGTTACACACATACACACACACACACACACACACACACACACACACACACACACACACACACACACACACACACACACGCTTTTTCCCAAGACATAAAAATTATATTGGCTGTTATTTGCTACATTAAAAAAAAGCCTCCAAAGATTGAGTGATCTTCTAAATGAATATTTATTTTTATTAAAAAATATGACACATTAAAGTGAAGCAGTTACATTTTAAACAATGAAGAAGGCATAAACTTTATTCATAGGCTTGGGAGGAACGATGTGGCTTAAGTTCATGGTCACCCTGAATGCCAGGAAGAAGAACCCTCTCTGTTTCCTTCCTCTGTGAGCAACCAATATAAAGATGAAAAATTTACTCTTAAGCTTGAGAAGTGTTATGATTTGACTCTTATTTAGAAATTAAAACTTCTCCAGTAAAATACTTTTTCTTTAGTCTTCATTTTGTAACAGTCCCAAAGTTCATGAATGTATATTTGCTGAACTTGCTGCATCAAGCTAACTCAAAAATTGTTTATAAGTTTTTTTTACTTGTTTTCTCATGTGCTATTCCCCCAATGGAATATTTTTTAGGGGTTATATGATTTATTTTGGGAATGGGGGGCAAATTTTTGCTTATTTTTTCTACTGGTAAGATTTTTGATAAAATTTAAAATAGCCTAAAGAAACCAACATATAGTGCAATAGTGTTATTACTGTGTCATAACCACTTTTAAACTGATCATGCAAATAAAAACACAAATATAGTAGATCCCCATTTTTCTAAAGAAATATATTTTATTGACTTATTTTCCATTTTGTTACAAAGTGGTTCAAAAACTCATTCTTGCCTTGCTTGCTATTCAATGTTATGACAACTGCTTCCTCTGAGATGGTTAGTGGAGCTCTCCTAGGCACCAAAGACCATCATTGCGTGGTATCATTTTTTACAGGAAAATAACCTATGCTTAGACCTCTTGAAGAAGACCAGGTTAGTGGATTAATGTCTAATTTACACATAGTCATAAAGATAAACTTTGAATCTTTACAGATTAAACGCCCACTTTATACCATGGTGTAATTGTTTGAATTATAAGTGAGTGTACAGAATAGAGATATAGATATACTAGATATATCTATAAATAAAACAATGCTTTAAGGTAATGATACTCTTTGGCTTACGTAAATGCCTGTGGTGGATTCTTAGGAAAGGCTAAAATGCAAACGGTCCAACTATTATTGTCAGTCTTAACACTGAGCTTGTGCGGAATGTCCCTATGCTGCTGACTGTCAACATCTCCAGGTTCACGATATACTCCCTCGGTCCTGACAGCGACTTCACGAGCACAAGCATGGCACTCACAGGACTTGTTTGCTATAATGAAAGAAAGAAGAAAGACTGAGAGAATAATTCTTCTTGGATTAGTGTTTCTGTTATTTGTTATTGTACGTACTGTGAGAATTAGAGCAGTAGTGGGATAAAACAGCTTCTCCTTAGTGTACTTGGTTTGAATCCTTTTTTATCATTAACCTTTGTGTCCACCTATGTCATTAGCTCAAGTTATAAGAACTTGGCTCTTCAAAATGGTTTTCTGTCTTTTTTTATTTTTTTTAAAAAACCCCACACTTCCCATTAACACATGTTAGTGTTTAACATTTCAAATTGCTTTTGATTTGTTAACGTTTCTCTACCTTATGTTGACTACTTCAGCCTTTTTAGAGAATAGTGATCAGATGGGAATCTGATCCTCTTTAAACTGGCAAACAAAGTTGTCATTTTTCATGTTAACATTGTACATCTGTTTACATCCTAATGGATGAAGAGATAGTTAAATAGTTAATTTCAATAGAGTGTGGCAAATGAAATATAGGAATACACGGAATATAAGGATAAGGATGTAAAATAGAGGGTAACACTTTCATGAGGCTTTCAGATGCTTGAGGAACATTGAAATAGTCTGAAAGACAGGAAAAAGAAGAGAGTTATCTTTCTCCTCTAATTTTCCAATAGCAAGTGGGTTATTAGATAATGTAGTTCTTTCTATATTTTCATGTATGTGTGTGTCTGTGCGTTTTAATCATAGATGACTATTTTCTCCATTTCTGTTCCTTCTCTACTCCAATCCTGTATATACACTTTGGGCAGCTATTATTTTAACATGAAAATCCAAATAATTTTTTACTTGAAAGCCTTTAGATATTCTATGAGGCGCTGTGTCATCTAAACCCTATTCATCTCTAAAGGCTCTTCTCAGGCTATTCTGCCTCTATCACATGAGTTCTAGAAAAACTGGACTTCTTTATAGTCCTTTCGTTTGTTATTCTCTAATTTATCCTGGAGCTTAAAGGTACTTCTTCAGTGGCTCCAAGACGACTACTATCTTAGTTAGATCTACTTATTTATTACACATTTGTTAACAACTCTTCTAAGCACTTGTTCATTTTACCATAAGCTTCAGTAGTGCAGGAAATGGCTTGGTTGTATTCATTGTTATGCATCCAGAATCTTCCTTTGGTAGTTTCCTCTTGTAAGTAATAATTGTAAGTAATAGTAATACTTTGAAGGTACTGATTGGATTATTTAAAGAATATGTGAGGTGCTGGTGACACACACCTGTAATCCTAGCTACTCAAGAGGCTGAGATCTGAGGGATCAAAGTTTGAAGCCATACTAGGTAGGAAAATCCATGAGACTGTCTGCATTAATCACTAAAAAGTCAAAAAGAACTGTGGCTCAAGTGGTAGAGTGCTAGCCTTGAGCAAAAAACTTCAGGGTCAGTGCCAGGTCCTGAGTTCAAGCCCAAGGAATGGCACAAACATTTTTGGGGGCTGGAGACATGACTCGAGTGGTAGAGTGCCTGTGTGTAGCATCAAGCCTTGAGTTCCATTCCTAGTAATCCAAGTAAATATGTAAAGTATTTTTGAGCATTTGCTATATGCTAGGCACTATTATATGTGCCAAGAATAGAAAAGTGAACACATGGGTTTGTTTGGTTACCATTACAGTGACACAATTAAGTGAGTAATATGCAAGGTGATGATAGGGCTTTGTGTAAAACCATGGCTCAGTAAAGAAACCCATGTACTGGGGACAGATGAGACCCTAACTCAATTTCATGTATGACTCCTTTATAATATGTTCTCCTTTTAGGAAAGATCTCAGTATCCTCCTAAAAGAAATATAAGGAGGATTCCATATCCCAAATATCCTTTAATGGTTACATCAGCTCTCATGACTACCAAGTAACTTCTTTTCTGTTAATTTTTTGATATCTTGAGACCATAAATGAAACATACTTGGCCCCTTCTTTATTCATTGATGTTAACTTTTGCTTCACAGTAATACTGAAATTTGGTGAAATCAGTACATTGAATGTCTTAATTTCTAATAGCTGCTAGTATGGAGCTGGGAATATAGTAGGTGCTTAACTAAGGTCTGCTGATAGATTATTATTTCTTTGTGTGTGTGTGTGTGTGTGTGCGCGCGTGCGCGTGCACGCTGGTATTAGAGCTTGAAAACTCAGGGCCTCTTGCTCTCATTGGCTTCTTTTACTCATGGCTAGTACTCTCTCTCTTAAGCTCTGCATTCAGTTCTGGCTGCTGGTTCAGTACAGATAAGCGTCTATTGGTTTTGTCTCTTGGTTGGCTTAGAACTGCGATCCTCAGATCTCAAGCTCTGGAGTAGCCAGGAATATAGTAATGACCCACAGATACCTAACTGTTAGCCAATTTTTGTGCCTAAATTTGTACAATATAAGTAGAATTTCAATGTGGAAATGTGATAAGATTTTTTTCAATTATTTGATAAGTAGTCTTGAAATAGAATTTTATTATTGTGAGTAGTTTTTAACCTTCAAATAATTTAAAGTTTTTTAATGCTAGAATTATTAAAATTGACAATGCCTTATATAATTCATGAAAAAAGGATTTTACTGGAGAAAAATGTGATAGTGTAAGGTCGGCTCCTGGATGGCAAGCAGACTCCACCCTCCTCGCAGCAAAGTCTCTACCCAGTACCTGCATTACCTAGGCAACTGACAAACCTGGAAGAGGTCAGATCTGCATCCCCTGAGGTCACATCTGAATTTGATATGGCCACACCTTTCTCCACCCATACCCTAGATAAGGCCTAGCCCAGGCCCACATGCCCTCTTTCCTAGCTCTCTCTCTTCTCAGCTCTTTCCCAGCTCTCTTAGCTCTTTTCCCAGCTCTCTCTTTCCCAACTCTTTCCCAGCTCTTTTTCCCAGGTCTTTCCCAGGCCTTTCCCCTCCATGTGGAGGGCCAACATGACCTGGTGCCAGCCTGAATGATGAATAAACCTAGCCCTTACCTGAATACCACGTGCGTGATGCTGTTTTCACTTGGCTACCTCTTTTTAAAAACTTAACAATTAGTATTTATAATGGAAAACAATAGACCAATAAATGCAGATGTGAATACAAAGTAACCTTCCAAGTGCTGTGTTTGCTGCAGAGGAAGAACATGCTGGGGTTCCAACAGAGCCATGTTTGGGTTGTTTATTGATTCTGCTGCTCAATGATTCTGTCAGGAAATTTTATTTTCTTAAGTCATGGCTAACAGTTCAAAATAGAAAGTTATTTCTGAAGATGATTGTTAAGATAAATCTATTTTATTACCATGAATTTACCAATAATGTCTGGATTGGAATTATTTAGTTGAGCTATGTAAATCTCATTTAGAGGAGATTTCTTCAAATATCTAAAATACCTCAAGTTTAAAACATCAAGTCTTAGAGTAGTTTATATTTTTCATTCAATAGATTATACTTGCAGTTAAGTTTTTCTCTTCAGAAGTTGGTCATGAGAAATTAACAAAAAAATTTCTAACTTACTGACAAAGAAATGGAATCATGTTACTCTTGAGTTGGAAGGGAAGAAAATATATCAAAGAACAAGAAAAATGTGTAAGCATAAAAAATGTGTAAACCTTATCACAAGAATGAATGTCCCAATGTACTTTCATATTCTCAAAATGAAATATTTACTTGAGAATTTGATTGAAAATGAAGAATGCCCAAAGGAGTTTTGAGAAAATTGTAACTGGATGACTAACATCTTTAGCATGAAACAGTTTCCGTAATCCTGCCATCACGTTCATATGAAGCGGTGAGCTATATTTAAAACGTGTCAGAATTTTAACCTAAAATGAACTTGCTGAGATTTTTGCGCAGAAAACTGAAAGGCTGAAACATTGGAGTTAGGAAGATTAATTTGTAAAACTCTGGAGGAATTGGGGAGGTAATGGGAACAACTTCAAGGCCAGGCAGTGGGAGCAAAGATAATCCAGGAGACATTGTAAAAAAGAAATGACAGAATTCAGAAATGAGATTTCACATGGCCAGTTGAAGGCAAAGAAAAGACCTGAGAGAGCTCACAATGTCTGTCTGAAGTTTGCACAAAGGGTGCAACTACTGACATAGTGCTCTGTGCAGGGCAGTGGGTCACATCTCAGAGATTGCAGGGTCTAATATGTGTGCAAATCTAAACTTTCCTGCAAATATAGCAACAAAGAATTCATGATTTTTGAAAAACTCTCCAGAAACTTAAGCAAATGTTATTAAATTAAATGTTATTGATTTGTGATACTTACTTGGGTTTTGTGTGTGTGTGTGTGTGTGTGTGTGTGTGTGTGAGTGTGTGTGTGTATGTTGGCAGTCACACACAACCCTATTAGAGTGTGCAGCTTGGAATAAGTGTGTCTTTAGGGAAGCATTTAGTCTCTTTGAGTCTCACTTTTCTTTTCTGTGAAAGGTGATCAATATTAATACCTGGAGTATTAAATGAGATAATGCTTACAACATAAAGCTCTTTAAATACTAGCTTCCCTCCCATGGGTATACTATATGACAACAAACTGCTACCTTTTTCTCAACACCTAATGCCTCCTCCAAGATACTTACTCGTAGGTAGAACTCCCCATTTTCATTTCCAGATTTAATCCGAAAAGAATTGATGGTGTTGGCATAGATGGTTGTGGCCTGTATCTGGAAGATATCTGATGGCACAGACCTATCAGATCGGATGCTCATGTACTTGTAGACTATGGACTGGGGCAGCTCTCGGCACATAGCGTTTGAGACTGGGCAAACACATCGGCTGCAGAGACAAACAAAAAGTATTCACTGGTTTGGCTTGGGAAAACCAGAAAATTCCTACTTTCAAAATTTCTAATGATTCTTACTTCTCTGATGTTAGAACATAGGGATCTTGACAAGGGTTTCGTGGGTAACAACGGAAGCCACCATGATAATTCCAGCACATTTCATCCTCTCGGCATTCATTGGTAGTCTCACACTCATTTATATCTGTAGAGACAAAGGGTTAAAAAAAACAATGGATCGGGCTGGGAAGGTGGCTCGGTGGTAGAACGCTTGCCTTGAATGCCTGAGGCCCTGGGTTCGATTCCTCAGCACACATAAGCAAAAAGAAAAAAGCCGGAAGTGGTGCTATGGCTCAAGTGGTAGAGCGCTAGACTTGAGCTGAAGAGCTGAGGGACAGTGCCCAGGCCCAGAGTTCAGGCCCCACGACCGGAACCCCCCCAAAAAAACCCAAAAAACAAAAACAACAACAACAAAAAACAATGGATATATGAAAAATTTGAGTGGCAGGTTCTTGTTTGTAGTAAGGAGGTATGCTCAACTGGGTGGGATCTGAAGTTACTTTATGACATCAGGACAGATGTAGCTGAGGCATCTTGGTCAGATTAATGTGTCAAGTCATAATATATTATCAAGAATCAATTGTTTATTTCTTTTTAAGAAATATAGTGTACTGTTTGCAGTTATTTCTTTTGTCTTTCGTTCCCCACCCGCCCTGGTTTATTCTCTGTGGTCACTATTTCTGATTTTTGGAACCCTTTGCCTTGTATATAAGTTTATCTGATTTGGGGAAGGAAAATGGAATCACAGAAATGGTGGGACAAAAGGTGAACCAAAAGTTTCCACATAGAGCTCCCCTATGACCCAGCAATCCCACTTTTGGGCATTTACCCAAATGTTCACAACAAGACCATACTAAAGCTACCAGCACAACTATGTTTATTGCAGCATTATTTACCATAGCTAAGATATGGAACCAACCCAGATGCCTCTCAGTAGATGAATGGATCAAGAAAATGTGGTATATATACACAATGGAATTCTATGCCTCCATCAGAAAGAATGACATTGGCCCATTTGTTAGGAAATGGGAAGACTTGGAAAAATTATATTAAGTGAAGTAAGCCAGGCCCAAAGAAACCTAGGTCCCATGGTTTCCCTTATTTGCAGTAACTAGTGTATATGTCTGAGACAAGCAGAAAAAGTCAGATAAGTTGATGTTAGGTGAAAGGAATCCCAAGAGAAGTATTCAAATGTTTTTTCTTTCATGCGATTGTTTCTAACATATTTATAAGATTATTTCTTTGTTGCTTTGTATGTCCCTCCCCCATGGTATAACCCCTGCTTTCACTGTATTTGATGTTGGTATAATTTGTGCAGGGGAAGGGCAAAAACAAATCGTTTAAATAGGGATACAGGTGAACCCGTTGCAACAATGAGATGTACAAGTCGTTATGTCGAAAAACGAACTTTACAACTTTTGGGGGGGAAGGAGGAAGAGGGGAAGGATATGGGGGGCGGAGGGGGAGATGGGAAGGGGGGGAGATGGGAAGGGATAGGAAGGGGAAACAAAGGAGGAGGCAACAATGCTTGGTAAGAAATGTACTCATTATCTTGCCCATGTAATTGTAACTCCTCTGTACGGTATTTTCATAATAAAAAAAAAGAAATAAAAAAAGGTGAACCAATGCAACAACAATACTCACTAGACACTATGTTGGAAATGAACTTTACAACTTGTGGGGGGGAGTGTAATGGGGTAAAGGGAAAGCAGGAGAAAACAAGGGAGGGGGAAACACTGTTAGAAAAGAAATGTACTCATTACCTTATGTAACTGTAACCCCTCTGTTCATCACCTTTACAATAAAATAAAATAAAAGAAATCCCAATTGTTCACCTGTTGTATTCAAAGCCAAATGTGAAACAGTAGGTCTTACAGAAAAGTGAAACATAAACAAACAAAAAAAACCAACAGTTCTTGGCACCAGGGAGATGCTAATTTAGTTGCAAAAATAGATGTGGCAGCATTTACTTATAAAATAAAGCTGAATTTAAAAACAGGTAGGTAAATGCATTAGAGAATTTGAAGAATTGGTTAATTCTGCTTTGAAGATTAGGAAAATCCAGTGATGGAGTAGGCTTATCAACTTGCCTTGAAGGGTGATGGCTAGATGTAATTTTCATGCGTAAGGTGGGGAAGCCTTCCAGGATAAGAAAGCAGCTAGCGAAACCCACAGAAAGGACAGCTGAAAGAAAAAGGCTAGAAATGTTTTAGTAAGCAGCATGCAAGGACAGTTGATACTCTGCGAGAAGACTGCCAGATTCAGAGGAAGCACAGTGGAACAGGAGGTATAAAGTAGAGCATTTAAGGACTCTGTGGAAGAAGGGGTTGTTGATAGTAAGAGGTACACCAGGAAAAGGCAGTACCTAAGAAGCAGAAGGGGAATGCTCTGGGAAGGAGGGCTGTAGGTAGGCCTGGGTGGATAAGGACTGATTTTAGATTTGGCTATTAGGAAATACTAGATGACATTTGGAAAGACAGTTTACTAGCAAGTCATACTTTTTTGTGTGTGCCAGTACTGGAGCTCAGGGCCTGGGTGCAATTACTTCTTTTATATAGTTGCTGCCAGGCAATTGAACTCAGGCCAGGACCTGAGCTTTTTCACTCAAAGGCTATCACTCTATCACAGCTCTGCTTTCAGCTTTTTGGTGTTTATTTGGAGATAAGAGTCACACAAACTTTCCTGCCCAGGCTGACTTTGAACTGAGATCTTCAGATCTCAGTTTCTTGAGTAGATCTAGGATTACAGGTATGAGCCACTGCAAGTCATACTTTTATAACAACAGTAACAATTAATATCTACTTCTCTACCCAAGTATGTCTTCTTTTCCATTTTATATTTATCCAGTTCAAATTCATTAATTTTCCCGTTCCACAAGTAATTTACTGAGTCATTGTTATAGGCTATGTAAAGACCAGGCACTGAAATATGCTCTCATACATGGTCTTACCTTTTAGGGCCTTTATTACTTTCTGCTTGGCATTATTAAATTCTTTGCATTAAAAATCCTATTAGATTATTCATTCTTTTGGAGTAAGGGCTTCTATCACCTCTTAATCACCACCTAGTATTAATGCACAGGAGTTTTTAGCTTTGATAAACATAAGGTAATTAAGCTGCTCCTTACATTTTAGAGATGAGCAAGAAAGATACTAGCTCCATTTTAAATGAAGGAAAAACAAGTAAGTGACCAGTTCAGGTTTGCATAGTGATAGGCATCTTAACATTGTAAGGAAATAAATAGGAAAAAAATTCTGTCTTTGATGGGAAAAAATTATTTTAGCTTCTAATTAGCAAAACTTATCTGTTATCCAGGAAGAGAATGGAAAAGCTATACACTTTCCAAGTGTCAGTTATAAGAAGTCTTTTCTTGGACTGACTACAACTGAAGGCAGAAAACCTAGATTCCTCAGAAGTCGCAACTGACCCCTTTTATATTTTCTCCCTCCCCTCCCTCCTTTAAAAAATAAAGTATTTAGCTACAGGGAAAACTGAGACTGGTTTTTATAATATGTAGTCCAACAGTGGCATAAGGAAACAATGCTGAAACTTTATTACTAAATAATTACTTACAATAATTTAGAGCCTAGCATAATTAACAGCTTGATCATTCTCAAAAGTTTTTCAGAAATTAATAGTATTAAATATTAGATGAACATATGTCTGCATGTATATTTTATCTCCTCTTTTCTTTTCCCTCCCATGCTTCCTTGCTTCTTCCTTCCCTCCACCTCTCTCTCCCTCCCCCCCCCCACACATGCACACACAGTACTCATTTTTGCAAACCTATGGAAAATAGAACAGTTATTTCATATCCAAGACAAGCTTTTTGGAGGAAGGAAAATCAAAACCTTCAATTTTACTTTCAACACAATACTTATAACCCCCATATGTGATTTCAGTGTATTTTCTACTTTAATAAGATATAAATGATTTTGTATATCCAGACTAGAAAATTCAGATCCCATTGTACACTAATTTGTTTCCTTGTTGATTATTAAATTCATTTATGATCAGAAACATAGACCATTGCTTTAAGAACTCCAGAGAAATTGGTTAAAATATCTCACTAACATTTTCCTGAATTAGGTTTAACATGTAAACCCATTGGAATGCAATGCTTTGCCATAATTAACATTTATATAACATGTATATAAATATGTTTATTATACAAATAATGACATTTTGTCCTTGATGTTTTCCTTTATTTAAACAAAAGATTTTACTGTCCTTTTATGCAATCTTTCCAATTCTGATTGGACCCTCTAGAGAAAAGTTAGTATTACTCATTTACATTGCTAAGTAGATTTCATAAAAACACTAATTGTTCAAGGTTTGCAGATTATAAATTATTTATACATGTTACTTTTCATACTTCCCTTTTTCCAAACAGAGAAAACTGATGCTTAGAAAAGTTTGATGATTTGTTCAAGACTGCGCAGAATCCTATTACTTCTCCTATGTTTTTCCTGGCTAAAACAGAACACTTCACGTGTATGAAAGCAATGAACTTACCCTGACATGTTCTACTTCTCACCACTTGATATCCCTGGGGGCACATACATGAGAATTTTCCAGGTTCATTGACACATTGATATTGACACAGGTAGCTTGATGTTCTGCATTCATCAATGTCTGTGTCATTAGACAAAAGCAAGGACACCATGTTGAAAAACTTGCATGTTACTACTTTAGAAATAAATATTTTAAGTGAGCTGAAGAGAGTAAAAAAATTACCGACTGGAAAACAGAAGAAAAACAAGGTTTTTTTAATCAGGAGCTCAAGGGCTACATCTAATACTATCAGCTCATTTTCCTCTCTTCACAACATAGATAGTTTCTCTCACATCAACTTCATGGAATCTTTGCCAACAGAGTGGCCAACCCTGGGGCTAATTATGCTAGCTGGGTACAGAGACTGAACTGGCTTATGGTGGATGCTCTTCACTTTGGCTCTGCAGAGCCAACTGGAAGCAGATTTGTGTCTGCCTTCTCAGGAATTGGGTGACTGCTGCTAAGGTTTGAACTTCAAGACCATCCCTGTGCAGGTTTCTAGAGGTGAAATCTTGACAGGATCCAGCCTTTAGGGTAAAAAAAAATGCTTTGTATTTCTGAACAGCTGTATTCCTACACCTTGCTTTGAAGGGCAGAACAAGACATCTTAAACTGCATTGCAGGCAGTATAAGAAATACTTTCCCTTTTTTTTTTTTGTAATGTTTTGACATGTCCTCGGGTCTTCTCAAACCTAAGTATGCATACCAACTACCTGACATTCTTGTTAAATACAGATTCTGACTCGGGAAGTCTGGGTTGAGGTCTCAACTTCTGAATCACGAGCTTCAAGGAGATGCCCATGCCACACCTTGAGATGCAAACCACAAGATCTTCCTTTCTAATGATTATATCCAGCCTGCCACTAATATTTCAATCTTGTTTTTTTTAATGGCTTTCAGTAGTATGTTTAAAAGCCAAGGTTATACCTGAAGAACATGAATTTTATTTTAGAATAGAATTTCCAGAATAGAATTTCTGATCATACACACGAGATAAAGCAAAACCAGTGACAAAGATGACTCTTCTTGCACATGATTTGGAAAGCCTTTTACCTTCACAGTTGATCCTGTCACTGCTCAGCTCATACCCTTGGTTGCACTGACAGATGAATGAACCAAGGACGTTGTAGCACTGCTGAGCACATTGGTTGCTGGCATCACATTCATTGATATCTGCAAGGAAAGTTTTAAAAAAATATATATCTATCTTTGAACTTATCCTCCCTTTTTTTGTACCCATATCATCTGATGATAAGTGAATAATTCCCCAGCTGAATTCTTTGCCTTGCAGAAGCTCATTGGAGAACATCCATTCAGTTTCATATTTGTTGGAACGACTTTAAAGGTCTGTCATATCCTTGTTTTAGAAATACAAGAATATTTTTTCCCTAGGAATGACAGTTAGTTTTATGTTTGATAAGTCTTCCCAAAAGAATTTAATGCTTCTAATAAATACACATTCCAGGATCTATTTTCTTTTGTTGTTTAGCTTCAAAATGCCAGGTCTATAAATAATTGTTATAAGACACTCATAGTGATATAGTCTCTCAGCATGCTGTGGTGAAGATTTATCTATGCTATTTATTACTTTTTAAATGGTTTCTGTTAAATTCCATTACAATTATAACATATGCCTTTGAGACCCATAGAGAGTTTTGCAATGCTCTAAGGCACTGAAAATATTGTGAAAAAGCATTTTTTTCCCTGCACTAGATTTTTTCCATGTCAGGCAAATTTTATAATTGTGTGCTGTGACACTGCATTCTGAAAGAGGAGAAGCAGCATGTAAAAACTCAGATGCACTTTCAGTGGAAAGTTAATGTACTTTAACGTCCAGCAACCCCTTTGGCACCTTCAGCATGTATATCATACACTGTTGACTAACTGATGAATGTATGTCCATCCATTGATCTGCACTCATAAAAGCATTTGTTTTTGATACACTCACAGTGTAAAACTAAAACTGGGGTTCAAAAAGTTTTCCATTCACATCTTGATGTGTTTTGAGAAACAGATTAGCTATTGTTTTTCAGCTTTATGATTGCTTAATGGAATGATGAAACCAGTTCACTCAGAAACAGAAAACTAGAAATACCATAGTATGCAATTAAAAAAAATTGCTGTGAATTGATCTCAGGGCCTCATGCTCAGCAAGTGCTCTGCCACTTGAGCTTTTTTGTTTTAGATTTTCTTTTTTTGGAAATAGAGTCTTACTGTTACTATTGCCTTTGCCTAAACTTCCCTTGAACTATATCAATCCTCCTGCCTCTGCCTCCTAAAGAGCTGGTGTTATAGCATGCTCTACTATGCCTGGAAGGCCTCTTTTTCTCCCTCCCATTTTCTTTTATTAGCATATAGTAATTGTACAAGGAGGTTCACTGTGATATGTCCATACATGCATATAATATGATTTGATCAAATTTACCTCTCTATTCTGATTATTTTTTCCTATTCCTCACCTTTAATAGGTTTTATTATTTTATTTTTACACATGCATGTCAAATACTTTGATCATATTCAACCCCCATTCTCTCTCTCTCTTTCTCCCTCCCTCCCTCCCTCTTTCTTTCTTTCTTTCTTTCTTTCTTTCTTTCTTTCTTTCTTTCTTTCTTTCTTTCTTTCTTTCTTTCTTTCTTTCTTTCTTTCTCTATTTCCTCCCTCCCTCCCTCCTTCCCTCTCTCCCTTCCTCCTTACCTTCCTTCCTTCCTTCCTTCCTTCCTTCCTTCCTTCCTTCCTTCCTTCCTTCCTTCCTTCCTTCCTTTCCTTTTTTGGTGCTGGTCCTGGGGTGTAAAGTCAGGGCACGGTTGCTCTCTGAGCTTCTTTTGCTCCAGGTTAGTGCTCTACTACTTGAGTCACACAACTCCATTTCTGGCTTTTTGGTAGTTTATTGGAGGTAAGTCTCATGAGCTTTCCTTCCCAGGCTGTCTTCAAACTGTAATCTTCAGATCCCAGCCTTCTGAGTAGCTAGGATTTCAAGTGTGAGCCACCAGTGCCCATTCCCCCATTCTTTTCTTACAGACAGAAATCAATCACAAAAGGCTTACCTACGCAGGTATAGTTGTTTGCTGCCAACTGAAACCCAGGATTGCACTGACAATAAAATGAGCCTGGGGTGTTCATACATCTTTGGTGGCAATATGGAGGCACTGTGCATTCATCTATATCTATGTGATCAAACACACACAGAGAACCAATTATTGACTTATCAAGTTCTCATCAGAGGTGATCTAGAAAGCATTATCTAGGGAAGACCTCATTTAAAAAAAATAATTCTTCCTTTTTTCCTCCCATCTCTATTCTTCACTCTTCCCTCTGCTCCCTGTTATTCCATTCCTCTCTCCCTTCCTGCTAAAATTAGGGTGTTTGTGTTTCAGAAATACTTTGGTCAGTATTGTGTAGGTAAGTAAGATGTTAAGAATAGAGACTGATTGCACATCCTGTTCAGTGGTAAAGAAACCTGGATAGATAGGGTGAATCTTGTTAAGACCATTTCACATACATAAGAATGTCAGTTTGGGGGCCAGGGCTTATTTAAAATGAGAAAAATTAAAAAGAGCAACTGAAGAAAGGAATGATGTATACAAGACTGAAAAGAGAAGTGGGTTGTGCTCAGCTGGTGACTATGACTAAGCCATTTAAATACTCATTCTCTTGGTGTTCTGCACAATGTGATAGGAAGGCTTGCCATGTGTATCTTTGGAAGTTTTTGTGAGGGTCAAATGAAAGAACACCATGGAAGGAAAGGATGCTAAACAAGTGACCTATTGAGAATGTCCTTTTGACATTTTGATGAAGTGTTCCACCCTGTGTCCTTCTCTGATAAATATTTCCAACCATAAAATGCTCAGCTGAGAACTTGCAGATTAGGATCATTGTTGAAGCATAATAATGTGTCATTAATTCAGACTGCACATTGTGACTACGCCAATATGGCATGTGCAATCTAAAACAATCATTATGCATCTGCAACAATGTAAACCTTTATAGTTACCCTGCCTTATAGTAAAACAAACTAAAGGAAAGCTATGCTGAGTTCTGTTGGAATTTTTAAAAAGAAAGGCAGTGTGATCAAGTGGCCTCTGGGTAAACTAAGTTTGAATCTCTGTTCTGACCAGTACAAGGTTGGTCTTCTCAAGTTTCTACTTGTCTATTCTGTAAGTGATCATGCAAGAGAATTGCATGATGTAGGTAAAGTTTCTGAAACAGAGCAGGTATATACCCTTATTCAAGGTATATACCCTTATTCAAAGGGTATATAATTGTGTGTGTGTATGAGAGAGAGAGAGGGAGGGGGGTTGAACTCAGTGCCTTGTTCCATTGCTTGGATTTGTCTGCCTGGGCTGGCTCTGAACCTTGATCCTCAGATATTAGTCCCCTGCATTGCTAGGCATGAATCACTGACACATAAAAAACTCAAGATTGTTTTTTAAGACCTCCTGCTGGGGGGCTATGTCTCCCACATATCTACAATAGATTATTCTACCCTATTCATTCTCTTAATCTGCTTCATATTTCTGTGTTAACCTTGACATCATGTGATACCCTTATTCGCTTGTCTCCCCCATAATCATTCATGTAAAATTAAGAACTGTCTCCTTTCCCTGAGTTGTAGAGATAGTAGGAGAGAGATTTTTGTCTGCTCACTTCCTAATGCTTAATTTTTGGAATAAAAGCTGCATAGTAGGTGTTCAACAAACATGATTTGAATGAATGGAAAATTAATACTAATTAAGAGCAATTTTAGTGTAGTACTTTCTCATACCACCTAGTGTCTTAGGAAGATAGCAGTATTGGATAGACCATTTGTCATTTATAATAGCCTCAAGGGAACCATGGTTTTGTGCGATATGTTCAATTCTATGGCCCAGCATATGGGTCACAGTCCTTTATATATATATGGTGAATAAATGATGCATATCTTCTCAACCAGCAGATTCTCATCAAACTTATTTGTTAGCACTGTGTTTGACACTGGAGGTTTAGCATGATAGATATAGGTCATGAGAAAGATAGGCATGAAATAAATTACTTCATGAGATGGTAAGGTCCATATTAGAAAATGATACAGAAAGAGGGGGAGAACTGTGCTACCCAAAGTGAAGCCTATTGACTGCTGCTGGCTGGTGGTGGCCTATTGGGACTAATCTACAACTAAGTACAGAAATTTAGAGTACGTGTTTAGAAGTAGAATCTGACATTGCCACAACATCTGTATTATACTTTACAGAAATATTGGTCTGAAAGATTGGAATTTAAAGAATACCTGTTTATAATTTGGTGAGGAAGAAGTAACTAATTATATTTGGAAGATTTCCTAGAGGAGGTAACCCTGAGTTGGGATTTGCTAACAGGCAATGTTCTTGTGCTGAGAATTTGTGTAGAGGCATTGAAGTAGGATGCTATATATAGGGAACTAGAATTAGAAGTAGTTGGGACTGGAGTAGGTAACACTGTGGGTCTATGGAGTTTCTGCACATTTGTATCCTAAATCACAGCTTCTGTCTGCAAATACTAGGCCTTCCTCAAGGGCATTGGGCTTCAATGCCAGCATTTAGGCACAGGCTATGGCAGGCAGAACTGGTCCAGGGCTGAAAAGGAACTCAGTGTCGACATACAAATGTTAACCGTTCACATTCTCATACAAAAATTGATCCTGGTTGCCAGTCCCCACCTTCTCTCCCTCTGTTCTTAAGAGAAAGTAATGGCTCTCCATTGGTCTGTGGTAAGAGGTGGTATGTAAATAAATGGATGGAGGGAGTCAATTATAGAGCTGTAAGCTGCCTGCTGGGCATACAGGATTATGCCAGAAATGCTTTGTTTTACTTCATTATTTGCCAGTTGGCCTCTTCATGATGCCTTCTTCTATTCATGTGGTTATGGGCACTCTTCTATACCATGTGGTTATGGGCACTCTTCTGGGACTGGGGGAGTTAAGAGCGGCACAAGCCAACCTGGCTCCTGCCCTCAGGGAGCTGATACTCTCGGGCCCTCAAGTCAAGCATGCATTGTTATGGGCCTGAAGGCATTCTAAGCATAGCCATATATGAACTCCTGAGATTGGTATTTGTATTATCCACAGGATCTATGTGCAAGGCAACAAGACAGAGAGAATTTAAGAGAGTTAACCAAGTCCTTAAAATAATTAGGGGTGGGGCTATGATTCTACCTCACTATTTACCTTATGATCTATGCTTTGTGGCAGTGAATTATGTCCAAGCAGCAAGTATGTTAATGCTACACTCACTCATACAAAATTATTTCTATTGCCTTTTGATCCCATTTTCATATGCCAGATTTCTGTTTCAGTTTAATCTGTAACTTTTAAATTTAAGATTAGCTCAATTTTAAAGGTTTCTTGGTTGTTGGAAAATAGATTATTAGTATTTCAATAAAAGAGAAAGAGAAAGCAGTTTTAGCTATCATTTTGTGTATATGAATGCTTTGTTTTGAATGTCTGAAGATACTCAGGATAGGACATTGCTTTGCAGTGCTGAGACTTACCTACACACTGTTCTCCTCGCTTCTGATACCCAGTAGGGCACTGACATGTGAAAGAGCCTCTTAAGTTGATGCAAACTTGGTCGGCTCTACAGTTGTGCGTCCCCGCAGTACACTCGTCGATGTCTGCCAAAGACACCCAGCACAGAATTTCAGTTCCTTGTGAACACATAGATTGTTCTCTCTGTTTTAATTGTTTTTATGGTTTTGAAATAAGGCCTTGCTATGTAACCCAGGTCTCAAACTGATGATCCTCCTAACCTCAGTCTCCATGAGCTGGTATTATAAGGGATATAACCACCATGTCCAACATGATCATATTTTTTCTTAAGCTGAATTTTAACCTTAAAAACATTCTAATATTGGTAATATTGGAAATGTTTAAAATTATTACAAGTGCTCATAAAATAATTTCAGAGATGCCACTGTATGCATCAATGATAATATACTTAGCTCAGCTTCTGTGGTTTTGTTAAGACATGAAACATTTCCAATGTGACTAACTACTTCTCTGAGATGGTTTTGTATTAATTCAAATCTTCTACATCATGACATTAAGTTAAACAAATAAAAGCATTACACAATTTTGGTGTTCTCTAACAAGTGAAGACTAAACTTCATTGAAAAATATCACAAAACCTATATTCCTGGACAGCAAATTTTTCATAAAACCAAGACAGATTTAGAAGGTCTTCAGTATCATTGTGGCAGACCCAGGATGGTACTTCGGAAGAAAGAGATTAAAAGATTAAAAAAAGAGCTATCATCAATTAGATCACTCAATTCCTTCCTTCCCTTTTAGAAGCTAAGAAAGCCAATGCTGGTGGCTCATACCTATAATTCTAGGTACTCAGGAGGCTGAGATCTGAGGATCATGGTTGAAAACCAGCTTGGGCAGGAACGTTGTGAGATTCTTGTCTCCAATTAACCACAAGAGAACCAGAAGTGGAGCTGTGATTCAAAGTGGTAGAGCACTTGCCTTGAGCAAAAGAGCTCAGGGACAGCACCCACGCCCTGCATTTAAGTGCCACAACTCACACACACACACACACACACACACACACACACACACACACACACACACACAAAACTCAGAGAATCATCTTTACTATTGTTTGGTTATTCTTTTTTTTTGTTTGGTTATTCTTTTTCCCCCATTTTTTGAAAGAGAATTGTTACTATTCAATGTTTTAGTGTGAGAAGTTTAGGTTATAAATACCTAAGGAAGTTGTCTTGAGATAGCAATTTTACTAAACCAAGTATGGAAGTGATAAGATTCTACCAGACAAAGGGAGAAGAGGTGAAAATTACTTCCTATGACTATAAGGTGGTAAAGCACCTTCTTCCATACTTCTTTGAACTTGGCTCTAAAGTTTTAGCTAAGTCTTTGATATAGTTTTTGCTTTGTTTTGAAAATTATTAGTATCATCACTGGTATTTTCAAGTCAGCAATCACAATCTAGGTACAGTGCAATGGTGCAACAATTTTGCTGTGAAATATCTGCCCCCTTTTGTCTTTTATTATTTTCTCTTGTGCACTTGATGAAAACCTTTCTACTGGGGTTTCTTCAGAGCTTTTTATAACTCGCTAATGCAGAAATGACAGCAGAATTCCTATTGTTTTATGTCAAGAACATTTGCCAGCACTTGCAGTGATAACAGCCCTGAGAGATATGGCCATGTTAGACTCAGATGTGGCAAATTTTCTCTGTCCCTGCTGGCAGAAGATCAAAGGTTTGGGTTGGCTGCTACGTTTCTAAAGAGGTCTCCCTTGTAACTGAGGCTTTTCTTCTTGAGATATCTCTTTACAAACTGCTTATTGATGTCCTGCAATTTCCTTTCTATTTTTCATCATTTATTTGAAGTCTGTTTTGATAAATAAGCTATTTCCAGTGGGATAATAAGTAGGTTTTAAACATGCAGATCTATGCAATTTTTTTATTTTTTTAGTGGAGGGAGCGCTGGTACTGGGACTTGAACTCAGGACTTTAAATTCTTGCTTGACTTTTTCACTCAAATCTGGGACTTTACTGCTTGAGCCACAATTCAACTTCTAGCTTTTTGCTATTAACTAGAGATATGAATCTCTTGGATTTGTATGATATGGCTGGTATTGAACTTTTTTCTCCTTTTTGGACAGTCCTGGGGCTTGAACTCAGGGCCTGGGCACTGTCCCTGAGCTCCTTTTGCTCAAGGCTAGTGTCCTACCCCTTGAACCACAGCACTACTTCTGGCCTTTTCTGTTTAAGTGGTACTGAGGAACTGCCCCAGGGCTTCATGCATACTAGGCAATCATTCTACCACTAAGCCACATTCTTAACCCCGGTTTTGTACTTTGATGCTCCGATCTGATCTTCAGCCTCCTGAGTAGTTAGAATTACAGGTAAGAGCCACCATTACCTGGCTGCATCTTTCTTCTTCAGGATCAGATCTACTTAGCTTTTAATAAGGATTACTTTTATTATTGTTGAGTTAAAGTAATTTAATAAAAAACAAACAAAAATCCAAAATACTACTCCCTCCATTGCCATAATATTTTTTTTCTTTACTCAAAACCAAGAAAGCTGCAATAGGACTTGCTTCATGAAGCACTGACTGATGGTTTCTCTGGGATGACAGGCATACACCACCCCACCCAGCTTTTTTCATTGGAGATGAAAGCTTGTGAACTTTTTTGTCCCCACCACACCCAACTTCTTTCTATGGAGATGAAATCTTGTGAACTTTTTTTGTCTCAGCTGGCCTGGAACAGCTATTTTCCCAATCTAAACCTGCCATGCAGCAATGGGGATGCCAATAATACGCCATTGTGTTCAGCTCTTGATTGGCAAAGGGTCTTGTGTGTGTCCTTGAACTTCCTTCCAATCTCAGCCTCCCAAGGAGCCAAGCTTATAGACAGGAAACACCAGCATCTTTCTAGGCTTACTTTTTTTTTCTTTCTCTCTAACTAACATATGCTCTGTGCTGTAGACTTAAGCTTTTTGAGGGTGAATATAATTTTTGAAAATATATTTCTAGTGTCTAGTATAGTACATGAATATGGTGGATTTTAATAAATATTTGTTTTAATAAATTGATGGACAAGTCATTACTCCTTTGCTGAGAACTGATGAGTTTATGGAAAGTAGAATCAGTGTTTTATGAAACTAAAAGAAGGCAGAATAATGAGCAAGATCTGATAAACACAGTGAAATGGGCAAGAAATTAGTCCATGGGAATAATGTAAAGCAATTGAGGATAGAAAGTATAGAACTTAAGACAGATGAAGCAGTATCAAAAGTAAACAGCTATGGAAGTTTGCCAGAGGAAGAAGGTTCTGAGGCACAATTTGAAGGAGAGATATGTGGATTGGCAGGAGGTAGGCAGCAGTAAGAAGGAAGGTCACATTAGAAAACATTGACCCAGCTGCTTTGCAGGAGAGAAATGGCAGAGAGCCTTAAAGAGAGATTAGAAAAGTCAAAAGGAATACCACAGCACGCAGCTTAGATTTATGCTGTCATGGCCTACTGTTAACACAAGCAAATAAAAGAATAGAATGTGCTTCCTAAAATGTCATAATACATTTCATCATTCAAATATATTAAGAATAGCTAATGGCAATATTTAGCCATTTTCTCATTCTTCAAAAATGTGCCCACAGACTACCTTTTTTTGATTTATACTATTGTGGGTACCCTTTTGCTGACTTTGGCAACCTCAGTTGCTTTAAATAATCCTGTTTGGTCTCTGCTTAATTCTCACTTCTAGTCTCTTTATCACACTGACCCCCTGGTGATGGAACCACATATTTGATTTTCTCTCAAGCTTAATAGAGGAGATGATGTCCACATGATTGGACACTATAATGTCCATTGAGTCTCTGCTTAGGCCTAGTTCTCTATGTTTTTGGCTCCTTCCTTTTAATCTGACTCATATTTCCCAAACCCCTGACTCATGCTGCTTTCTCTCTCTTATGCAACATTTTAATCTTTGCAATGTTCTTTCCATAATTTGATAAGTTACCACAACATGGAGTCGTGTTTTTATGGGCAAAAATTATCTGCAACTTGAATTCTGTACAACTTAGACTATTCTGCTTTCTGCTGTATTAAGTTTACAAATATTTCAGAACTTTTGAATAAGCCAACAAATATAAGTAAAGGCAATTCACTGATAAAGGGGAATGAGACAGAAATTAGTTTGATTCTGTCACTTCCTATGTGCTCTAAGACCATGATATCAATGAAACCTTTTAAGTACAAATGACCCATTGCCTGGAGATCTGATCAGTTTGAAATATTGATCTTATTTTTCAAAATAATCCTGGAAGGTAAAGACTATCTGTATAAGAGCTGAGGTCATTTTTATTTTACTATGATTTATTAGTTATGGCTATTCTAATTATGATCACAGTAATATAATTATCTTGATGGCAATCTTATTAAGAAGATCTGTATAATACAGTATTTTATATAGGTAGTTTTATATACAAATTTGTTAAAATTCTGAAATAAATTGGTATAAAATAGATAAATGCACAGCAATGTTAAAAGATCTATTATTTGATTAGGAAGTCAGACCAAGAAATATCTCATTTAATCCTAATAATAGCACTTTGCAATAAGTGATCATATTATCCACAATTTATAGATGAGGAAGGAGAATGTTACCAATGTTTAGATCAGTAAGGTAACAGAATTTCAAATCCAGGGTTTCAACTTTGTTTCTGCAGTTTAGGTAGGCACAAAGACTTATTTACTAAGAGCTCGGATAGCAGATATTTTGCCTTATATATTTATTTTTTCCCCTTAGCATTAAACCTCCTAGCACCTTGATTCTTCCCTTGAGTCTTTCTTTGACTTAGAATAACATTCATGGCCCTCCAAGTTTTCTGTTTCTCTTCCTCATCTTTAGCCAATTATCAACAATTTTTGTCAAAGACTTTCTAGTTCCCTTGCTGCTCCCTTCATAGTACTGGAATCAGATTTATCTGGGCCAAATGCCCAGTTCTAGTTAGCTTTTCACCCTTCTGAAATTATCAGCTAGAATTCACCCAAGCTAAGCAATTTTAGTGGAGAAAAATAAATCTGATATTAAGTAACAGAGGAGAATTGTCATCATAGATGGCTAGCAGTAGATTTATAGTCCTAGATCCTTATCATTTCTGGAAAAACACATTGTTAATGATTTGGTATGCTTTAAATGATAAACAAAAATATTACCAAAAAGAGTGATGCATCAAGTGTCCTGGAAGTCTTTAATAGATATTGTACTGTGTTCTGTCACAATCTTTTATTTTTTTTTCTTCTTTCTTTTTTCTTTTTTTGTCAGTTGTGGGCCTGAACTCTGGGCCTGGGTGCTGTCCCTCAGCTCTTCAACTCAAGGCTAGAGCTCTACCACTTGAGCCACAGCACTACTTCCGGCTTTTTTTTTCTGCTTATGTGGTGCTGAGGAATCGAACCCAGGGCCTCATGCATGCAAGGCAAGCACTCTACCACTGAGCCACCTTCCCAGCCCCTCTGTCACAATCTTGCATGCTGCATATGCTTTTGCTTTTCAAAAACGATGATGGATTTGTATTGAAAATGAATACTTGGCTCACCTAGTTTCCTAAGTAGGTAATAGTACTCATTTTCAAGGTGGCTGGATAAGTTAAAGCATGTCCTTCATGAAGGTGGGAAGAAAACCAACTGGTGTGAATATATGAATGATCAATGTGTAACTCATCTGTGCTACACATAAACCAAATGAACCAATCGGTTATAGCTGAAACAAATCTTTCACATTAATTCTTAGAATGTTTTTTAAAAAAATAGTTGTGAAGTGTCTTCAGAGCCATAAGAAAATATGTTTTCTATGGTCAATGGTTATTTCTTGTCATAGGTATTTTTTGGCATATCTATGAATATATTATACCCAGCTAAACTCTCTTATTTCTTTCTTAAACTTAATTGGGAAGCTGTATGTTGGTGGCTCATGCCTGTAATCCTAGCTACTCAGGAGGCTGAGATCTGAGAATGGCAGTTTGAAGCCAACCTGAGCAGGAAAGTCCATGAGACTCTTATCTTCAATTAGCCACCAGAATCTGGGACCTTACAACCAATCATCAATCTGTAATATGTGGGGTAGGATTGTGTATTTTACCTATCAGTACCATTTGTCTTTGTTTCAGTGTGGCTCAGCACCAGGAATTAAAGACCCTTTATGGGAAGGTTCAGAATTTATACAATACAGCCTGTGGATCTGTTTCAAAGTTTATGGCCTTTTGAGGAATTTTGTTCCTGCCTACTAGGGTATACTTCTGTACTGATATCTCAGTTGTATTTTCTTGGTGTCTCACCACATTACTTTTCTTATCCCCCATCCCCTACAAACTTCCTGGCTCCAAATCAAACCCTGGAGAGTGATGAACTGAATGGACAACAACTACATTTGACTAAATCCACCAAGCTCTGCAGGAGCACTGTGATTTGATTCTTGGCTTCCCTCCCTGTGGACTTACAGCCAGATTAGTCAGTCTCCCTAGCCCAAAGCTTACTCCTTCAAGCAAATCATCACTTGAAGTCACAAAAGTCCTTGGCTATAACAATACCAATCACAAGTATGGCTTGGTGACCTCCTAATTATATGAGACCAATTACATTATACTCATTATACATTCAACAATAAGCAGTTTTTATGCCCACTAAGTTGAGGCTTTCTGAATTTGGTGAGTGTAACTTGGCAAGACTTCTCTAACACATTAACTGCCTGAAGCTTTTTCAGTAAAGTACCTTTGTGCCTTTTGCCGTTAGCATAGCTACCTCTTCATGTGTAGTTTCCTGCCCATTTTATCTTATCTTAATTGTGATATTTTTACACAAAGTTCTCCATATGTTTTTCTGAATTTCAAGTGGACCAGAGGGATTAACAGATGGATGCTAATGGATTCAGTAAAAGAATTTTACTAAATTATTTTTTCTCTTCTCTTTTTTGGTGCAAAATTGCAATGAGATACACTTCTGGGTAATTACAAAGGCTTACCTATTGTAAGACAATAATACTAAGGTTTGGGGGATTTATATAATATTTATAATGTAAATACAAGAGAATAATGGTATATAGGTTGGTAAGAGGGTAAACTGAGTTTGCATTTTTTTAAGGTCATTGTTTGGTCCAGAAAGTGATAAAATTCTAATTTCCTCTTTTTTTTAAATTTTAAATAATTCACTGATGCACATTCAAGTAAGGATTAGGAAAAATACTTAGGGAATAGAACATAAAACTAGAAAGTTAATAGAAAAGTAGAATCCAACAAAACACTTAATCAATTTAGAATGGAGGCAAGAAAAGGAAGAGAAGGAATCTAAAATTTGTAGCCTACATGGAGGCAAATAGTAAAATGGTAGTTTTGAGCCTAAACATACCAATAGTGATATTAAATATGAATGAGCTATATGTTCTTACTAAACAAAACAAGTTGTCAGATTGATTAAAAAGCAAAACTTGTACTATTTCAAGTGACTTAATTTAAATATAATATAAAAATTATAAGAATACTGATGGGAAGTATTCCATGCAAATAGTAACCAGAAGCAAGTTAGATTTGCAATTTTAACATTGGACAAAATAACTTTTAAGTATAAAAGATATTAGAGACAAAAAGGAATCCTAATTTATAGCAACAAATGCCAGCCCATAGAAAGTCTAGAGTCCCTCCCTTTCTCTTCGCATCATTCTTACCTTTCAGCCTGTACTCTTCTACAAGAATCATGGTCAATATGGGAATGGACTTTGAAGTGGTTTTGAAGGGTTTTGAAAGAATAGTGGTAGAAGCTTAATGAAGTTACATTTTAGGTAAATGTAAGAAAAGATGTTATGGTCATTTGATTTTTTTTCTTGTGTGTGTGTATGTGTGTGTGTGTGTGTGTGTGTGCGCGCGCGCGCGTGTGTTTGTGTGTGTGTGTGTATGTGTGTGTATGCCAGTACTGGGACTTGAACTCATTGTCTGGGGGCTATGTCTGAACTTTTGTCTCAAGGCTAGCACTCTACTACTTGAGCCACAGCTCCATTTCTGGCTTTTTTTTTTGCTGGTTAATAAGATTCTTACAGGGCTGGGAAGGTGGCTCAGTGGTAGAGTGCTTGCCTTGCATGCATGAGGCCCTGGTTCGATTCTTAGTACCACATAAGCAGAAAAAGTCAGAAGTGGCACTGTGGCTCAAGTGGTAGAGTGCTCGCCTTGAGCTGAAGAGCTGAGGGACAGCGCCCAGGCCCAAAGTTCAAGCCCCACGACTGGCAAAAAAAAAAAAAAAAAGAGTCTTACAAACTTTTCTGTTCCTGCTGGATTTGAGCTGAGATCCTTAGATTTCATTTTCCTAAATACAGATGTGAGCCACTGGAGCTTGGCACGACTATTAGAGTTTTAATGTGTCAGGGATCAATGAGCTTCCAGTCACTGGGAATATGCGAATGGTGCACCTTGGATCTCATCAGTGGGTGGGAATTGGGCTACTTATCTATGTTTAAAAAGGATGTTAAAGGTGATGCATGCAAATGTGTCACAGTGAGAATGATTTTTTAAATCTGGATATTGCATGTCAAATGTCATTTTATTTGACAATTACTTTTTCTCTAGCTTGATAGTCTGGGCAATAGATGAAATACAGACACTGCACCCATCCTAATATAGAAGATTGTGAAGATTCAACAAAATTGAACATCTGTACATTTTCTCATTAGGCATACAATATACACAATATATCTTTGTTTAGTTTTTGTGAAGTTAATTTTTATAATTTATTTTCTAACATCTGACAAACTCATTTGGTGATAGAGTAACAAGGAAACATGTCATCCTAAATTGCTATTTATTCCCTCCCTTCTCCTTGAGCAGAGAAGTGGATAAAAAATAATCTGACTTATTGCTCATTGCAATGTATAAGTATCTTTCAAGAAGGAAGACGTTTCACTCCTTTAGAAGGTTGAGGCATAATGTTATCTAGTGACTAAAACATTAAATATGGACAACCATCACATTGTATGTGAGTCTTTCACAAGGTATCATTAAACCCAAAGCGATTAGATTTCTTGTTTTTATGTCAAATACATGCCATCATTAGCATTTTCCCAAATTATTCATAAATTATCCTATAAACTTAAATGTTATTTTCTGTTAAATTGTGTTGATATAAACTGTGGGACTCCTCCCCTTTCTGGTTTTTTTTTTTTAACTTTCAGTGTTGTAAAGAAGAGTAATCATGAGTATTCAATTAACTTGTATTAGTTGGATGAGTGCTTATAGGGGATAATGGAAGTCCTGTTTAATAAAACTATTGACCACATGAGTGTGTCAAGTCTAAAGATTTCTGAAAGCTAGCATGTAGACTATTATCTTTATACTTTTGAGCAAGTGTGTGTGTGTGTGTGTGTGTGTGTGTGTGAGAGAGAGAGAGAGAGAGAGAGAGAGAGAGAGAGAGAGAGAGAGAGAGAGAGAGAGAGAGAGAGAGAGAGAGAGAACAAGTCCTAGGACTACAACTCAGAGTTTAGGCGCTGTTGACTATGAGTTTCTTTTGCTCAAGGCTAGTACTCTACCACTTGAGCCACAGCATCATTTCTGGCTTTTTCAGAGTAGTTTATTGGAGATAAGGGCCAGCCTGGGCTGGCTTCCAACACCCATCCTCAGATCTCAGCCTCCTGAGTATCTTGGATTACAGATATGAGCCACCAACACCCGCTGTTTTTGGATTTATAATGAACCTAGGGCATTTTAAGTATTACATTTCCTTCATGGGATTATAAATTTGGACTGTGTATTCTCTGAGATGTCTTTTGGTTTCAAGGATCTGAAATAATTACTTTGATGATTTCCTGAGTGCTGTTGGAAAAAAGTATTCCTTTAATGAATTGAATCTCTTTTTTCTTCATGGTGTAATGAGCTTCCTATGGAAATATGAAAATAGTATACCATAAATCATCATTGGTTCCTGTAAAATCTAAATAATCTACTTTCCTTTTCTTGGGTCCAGCATCACAACTCCCTATTTCATCCTCTGTTCTATTTCATTTTTTAAGTAATCTTCTTTCCTCTAATCAGTAGGATCAAAGGATAGTCTAAAAAATGAATTTATCTTTCTGGACAGGATTAAAAGGCTCTGTTAAGTAGAGTAGGATGAATAGAAAGTTCTCCTCAACATTTAAATGCACTGCTGTTCCTTTAAAGTTACATACTTGTTAGGAACTTAGAGTAGCTTAAAGTCTGTTTGGTAATGTAAAATGAAAAAAATCTCTAAGGGAAACATATCTTATAAATGGTTTCTGGTTTTGTACAGAAAAAGGGAAGTTGGACCTATGCCAGTTATGCAGTTGATGTGTTAAAGGTAGATGCCAAACTAATCCAATTTTCAAGAGAATTTCTTAAGATGAATAAACACAGATAAAGAAAACCCTCTATATTTTTAGATCTCTTAATATATACTCTAAATGGTTACTGCATACAGTACATCCAAGGCAGTCTATTGTATTTCAAATTTTCATTTTGGGAGAAAAGTGAAAAGATTGAGCAATTCATATTGTTAACTTTAACATCAGCTTGGATTATTTGCTCTGGAAATATAATGATTTGTTCATAGAAACCTTTAAATGTTAGTGTTGAATTTCTGGCATATATTGGTTAAATGGATGATGCATGAGGCTGCCAGATAGGTGTTAAGAAGTCCCCTGTCAGTGACCTTTAATTTCTGAGTTCATTTTATTTTCAGAAGTAGCTAGGTTATTTTCTCACTGCTAGTATTTTAAAGTTATTAATTATTTTGAGATTGTATTTTGTATTTTGTATTGTATTTTGAGATTGTGGGGCCTGAACTCTGGGCCTGGGCACTGTCCCTCAGCTCTTCAGCTCAAGGCTAGTGCTCTACCACTTGAGCCACAGCACTACTTCTGGCTTTTTTCTTTTTGCTTATGTGGTGCTGAGGAATCGAACCCAGGGCCTCAGGCATGCAAGGCAAGTGCTCTACCACTGAGCCACCTTCCCAGCCCCTAGATTGTATTTTTGAGCCACCTTCCCAGCCCCTAGATTGTATTTTTCTATAGTTGCTTATGCTAGCTTTTATTCTAATCTTGTTATAAAATAATAAATGTTTATCTGTAACTTATTATAGCCTAAATGAGAGTTAAGGGAGGACTTGATCTTTTCAGCAAGTATAAGAACTAGAGAGTAATTTTTTTCTTATGCAGCTTACTAATGTAATTATACATAAATATGACAGGGACAGAAAAGTGGATAAGACCCTGTGATTTAGAGTTAAAAGGGTCTCTGTTCAAATCAAAACAACATCATGCTTTAGTTATGTGTCCTGGGAAAGTTTCTTTGCCTTTCAAAATTTTACTGCTGTATCTATCAAATAGAAAATACCAATTTCATAATGTTATTGTGAGAGGTAACTGAAATAATATACAACGAAAACGGTATTGGTATAAGTACTCAATAAAAAGTACTTGGTAGAAAAGTTTGTCAGTTGGTAGTGTGATATTTCTGTTGATACAGATGAAAGAAAGACATAATTTGTGGTTTAATTTTCATATGCATTTACATATAGCTAGACATTTTATTATTATTTTTTGCATAAGATCATGTTTTGAATATGGTCCATCATGACTGAAATCTAGTCAGGAGGAACATTATAGCATTGCATGACCTTCCTTTCCTTTGACATATTCCAGATGAATGGATGGATACAGAAACAGGCAAAGTCAGCCTTTCTTTCCTAGTTATTTCTCACTGGGGAAAGTGGAAACATTCAAACAAAGCGATCTGGTAAAGCAAAAGAAATCTAGCATCTTTTGTGTTTCATAATGTTTTGTTTTAGGAAAGGACTATTCATGGCCATGGAGTATTAATATTTATAACAGTGTTTAGCAAACAAAGCCTTAACTCGAGCTCTGATTAGAGTCTAAATATAATTCCAAGTGAAAACTATTGTGTGGATGAATTCTAGCTATTAAAAATTATAAAACTGTAAATTTAAGCAGCAATTTTTATGTCCTGTACCAAGGACATTATAATCACTGTCTTTCAAGACAGTAATGAAATAAAGCTCAGAGCTAGAGAAAACTGGGGAATATTTTCAAATATCATCAAAATAACACATAAGGGCAGAGCAAGGTTTGCTGGGCCTTTATTCTATGTACCAGGCTCAGAGATACAACTTAAGATAAATGGATTGGATTCATTAGATGCTTGACTTCTCAAATGAGTAGGTCCAAAACACACCTGTGGACCTGTTCTTAAAGAGAATTCATAAAGTTATATCATATAGGAATTTGATTGGGAAATAGTTTTTATTTTTTTAAATGCTTTGCTAGTAATCATAGTTATAAAAATTGCTTTGCTAATAATAGAGGAAAATCATGGCATATTAGAAAAGTAGTCTTTAAATTTAGCATCAATTAGATGTACAAGGAGATTTCATTTTAACATGTCCATTTATGTATGTAATACATCTTGATCAAAATCACCTCTAACATTATTCTCCCTTTTCCCTCTACCCCCTTCTTCCCATCATCCCATACAAGACATGTATTAACCTTCTAATATTCTTTTTAAAGTGTATGTTAAGTGTTCAAGGGTGTTAAAACATATTCTATTGGGAAGATATTTTAGTTTGTTTGAATGCTAAAAGATCCTCTCTTAATGCTATAGATAAGTTATATGTATATATAAAATCACATGTGCACATATGCACATATTATTGTCTCTTATTTGCTACTACAATGTACAAGAGAATTAACAAACAAATGAAATAATTTAGATCCTGGAGAAAAGTGCCTGGTGTATGGTGATAGTGTGACAAATTAGCCAGTAGCTAGACTGACTTTCCCAGTTGTCTTTCTATCCTATCTGTCCTGCATTTCTCACTTTTGTTCTTCCTCCTGTTGAATACTCAGTTTTGTGTCACCCTTCAGACAACTCTTTTAACTGAATATTTCTGACTGTCACATTTCAAGTGGTGTGAGGACTGGAGATTTGTAGGTGCTTCTGTTCTGGCCTGGGCATATCACCCCCATAAGCTCCTCAGGAGTTTGGCAGGGCTGACCCTTCTTTCTACCTTCACATTCTTAGTGATGCTGAACTGTTGCCAGGCCCTCAGTGGTGCCTCATGACACTTTTGATGGCAAAAGGCCTTATGCAAGCTTGCTCTGACCAACAAATTCTAGCAAGCTCCATTAGGAAACCAGCAGCTGTATAACTCTAGGCACAGAACAGCTCGTAATAACTTTATAGCCTTAACTAGTTGAAGGTAGCAATTGAACTCTCCATTACATTTGATATTTTAACACTGTTATATTACAAAGAAGCAAAAAATTCTTAAATAATATTTGATGTTTCCATAGGACTTTACTATTAAATTATCACTGTCAATTAGAGAATGTTATGCTAAGTGAGGTGAAGATATAGCATTTCTTTGTAACCTATGCAAATCACAAATTCTAATTTTGTTTTTGAACCAGTATTCCAATAAATTTTAGTGCAAGCTCTAAAATAGAACAGACATCAAAGAGAAAAAAAATCCTTGAAGCCTTACAGTTAGTGTCTGTGTGGAGAAAATTAGTAGGGGCCTGAAACCACACAGTAAAAGCTGAGTAGATTTATTTTTTTAAGGCTGGGTTGGTTTCTACAGTTTTCCTTTAACTAAAATATTTTCGTCATTATTTGATAAAATATTAGGCTTACAAACAGACATGCTGTTTTTTCCCCGTGAAATCCATATTTAATACGTCTAGTTCCTGCATTATAAGTATAAAATAAGACCAGTCTTGTTACAAGAAAATTATGAAATCATTAATAAATTATAATTGTGAAACAAAGAAAAAGTAAGCATTGTATTTCATGGATTTAATTCTTTTGTGAGCCAATAGGATGACTTCATTTGAATTTGTATTTGTAAGTTTCATTGACACAAGGCATCCTTGTGTCATGTCTTACCATCTTCAGGATGAAACCCAGTGTTTTTTGGTTTTTATTTTTAACATGACACACAAGGCCCTTCATGTTTCCATTTCTGCCTACTGTCACATACTGCACATTGCAGTCACACAAAGCAACAGGCCTATTCCCTTCTAATGCCCTCTACTTAGCAATTTTAGCAAGTGTTTCTCATTCTACCTGGAACATTCTTTGTCTTTTCCTCTTCTTCCAATTGTCTGAAGTCTAATACTCACAATCCTCTATAACTGAGACCTCAATGTTACCTTCTCTAGAAAGTCCCCAAAACAGGACTCAAAATGCCACATTCTAATAATTCCTGTCTGCTTCCTCAGACTGTGAACTCTGATGAGGGTAGGTCCCACAAGCTTTCACCCTCACTCTCTCAAGCACCTACTGTGTTTTGTACACAGTACTTACTCAATTCAGGCTTATTGAATAATCTCACATTTTGAAATTATGACTGAGCATCTAGCAATAGATCTTTGTTGTTTTGGGCTCTCTCCATCTGTAACAAAATCTTTTCCTCATCAGATTCAAAAATAAAATAGTAAATCCAGACAACTAACACATCATCTCCAGTAGACCCTGGTCCCTGTGAGGGAAAGTACAGGCCTATTTACGACATTTTTCTGAATGGAAACTCAAACAGGTCAATAAATGGATAAACCATGTGTGTCTACCTTTGTGAACTAGCTACAGGTTGGTCTTTAAAGGAAAAAAAAAACAGTCAGTCCAGCTTTATTGAAGTGAGATTTAAATTCAGCTAAAATTCCTTGGGATTATTCTTTGAATGAAAGTGTATATTCTTATCTTCTTCAATTCTTCAATAGTTCAGCAGTCCAGTCTTTTATCTCTAATTCCCAAAACATAGTTCCTCTTCCCTACCTCTTTTTTTTTTTTTTTTTTTTTTTTTAATGTTGGCCCTGGAGTTTGAACTTAGGGTCCGGGCACTGTCACTAAGCTTTTTCTGCTCAAGGCTAGTGCTTTACCGTTTGAATCAGAGTTCCATATCCAGCTCATTTTTTGAAGTTCATTGGAGATAAGAGTCTCATGGACTTTCCTGCCTGGGCTGGCTTCGAGCCACAATCCTCAGATCTCAGCCTGCTAAGTAGCTGAAATTATAGGAATGAACCACAGGCATTGGGTAATTGTCTTATTTTTAAGTGAAATTAATTTTTGACTGGAAAATGTATTTGCCCTAGGTATGCCAAGAGAAGATTATTAGGATTATTCCTGATTCATGCTTATTTACAAATGAAGGTGGTGATGGGAGAAAGACGGGCTTTTGGATAATTGCCTCTTGATATAATTTCTGATAATGGTAAAAGCCCAATAATTAAGAAATGACTCTTCTTACACTGAGTTCATTGCACTTTGAAGGGTCATAGCCTTAATATTAAAGTGAGAGTAATTATTCTTAACAGTATATGTTTAGGCATGGTTTATAGTTGGAGATTTGCTTCATATTCCCATAATCATACATTACAGCAAATGAATACTTTAAGAATATGCAATAAAGGCTTATTGTTTAAAAGATCACTTAAGGGCTTGCTTATTTACCTCTTAATTAATTATTTCATGAGGTGTGGGGGCTGAAATCACACCATTGTATTAATTTATAATTAATGCCCACCTTGATAATGTCTGTGAATATATTGCTAAGGAATATCATGACCTTTTCTGACCTACTTGGAGTTGAACTGGTTTAGAATCACTCTTTGATTCAGGAGAAACACTCACATGTAAAATAATGAATGTGCTTATCAGAAATAGTTATAAATGAAATATTATGGACCTGAAAACAACCATTGCTACATTTTATGCCTCTTACTAGCATTGTTACTATATGTACAATCTTGAAATGGATGCATTTTTTGAGAAATTCACTTCTCTAAATAAATCAAATAGATATTCACATTCTCATTGACACCCCACTCTAGTTCTATTAGCTGACAACACATTTAACTCTATGTATTTACTTATTTTCCTGCTCACATGACAACCATCTACAGGTAGTGTTTATATTATGTCACTCCTTAATCAAGACCTTTCTTTACATCAATACTAAATTTGAAGGTTTTAACCAAGAATTAAAAGTCCATCATCTAATGACTTTTTCACTCATATTTCATGTTGTACCCACAGGGGCCTCATTTCCCCTAACCCTAGCTGTATAACACTCTCACCATTACAGTGTAGCCAGGATGTCCACAAGCAAACCCTGCGCTTCTCTTGTTAGGATTCTTTACATCCAGTTTATCAGTCATGACATCTGCTTTCTTTGAAAAGTCTGAACTGGCTACTGGGTTTCAGCAGCCGATTTCTCTTCTGTGTCCTTCATTTTGTTGGATAACAACTCTACTACATATCTCAACTATGTTTGTTGACTCACTGAGCTGAATTACTCATATCATTTGATTTTAAAAGAACTGTTTTGAATCTTTGTGTGCTGGTTTATAAAATAATGTATGTAATCCTTGTTGCTTTCCTGATACCAGATTTTTTGATGGTTGGTTAGAATATATTCTATTTTGATGTTTATATTGGCATGTTTAGATGTCAGGTTTAGTCTTCTGAAGACAAAGTTCAGCCATTTTTTTTCTTTTTCTTTTTTTTTTGGTCATGGGGCTTGAACTCTGGGCCTGGGCGCTGTCCCTCAGTTCTTCAGCTCAAGGTGAGCACTCTACCACTTGAGCTACAGCGCCACTTCCAGTTCAGCCATTTTGTATCAAACAGCACAACCAGTGTCTGTCACTTTCCATACATAAAGTTCAGTGGAGAAGTTATATGCAAGATTTGATTTGCTAGTTCTTCCTTGTAGAGTTATAATGGAACGATTACACAATCTGATTAATAGTAATATCTTATTTTCTCAGATAGGCTGAGAAGTCATCACAAAAAAAAAGGTATGTGCTGAAGCATCTAGCACAGTTTGAATATACATTAACTGGATGAATCAGTGAGTGAGTTCATGAATAAAGGTCTACAAATTGAACAAATGTGTGCATAGCTGGTATAGACTTGAGGGTATTCATGGAAAAATATAGCCTAAATTTACACTAGTAATATTGGGTTCTAGCAGAGAAAGAGGCCTTTCTTAAAAACGAAATCATTCAATATTTAATTTATCCTTAAGTAATGATCCAGCAAAGAAAGGGCCAGAAGCAGGTTCTTTTGGTTCTATCATGCCTCAGTTGAACCCTGCATGATTATGAACTGAAGGGGACACAGTGTCCCCTTCTTTCTACCGTAAGAGAGATCAAGATCTCATGCTTTGGGAAAAGAGCTCTTTAATGCTTTTGTAGACTGCCTCTCTGAAGGACTAAATGAAATGCAGAAGGGGAGATAAAAACAGAACAAGCCTTATTTAGAGAACATGTATGAGTTCTGAGGGGAAAGTCATTGCTGAGTTTCATATTTTTTTTTCCTCCTCAACCTTTGAAAAGATCAACTCTGGTTTCAGTTTAGTTTTTCTTTTTTTTTGCTTCATCTTTTTTCTCCCCAAAGAAACCTACATGACCACTTCTTCAAATTTGTTCCAGATGGATTTAGTCATAGGATGATTGATTATCCATTCAGTTGTGAGCTATGTGGTTAAGCTCAGAAACCTACAACAAACTGGTTTGGAGCTGTGTTTCATGGTAAGTGGTAGAAAAGATAATCCTTAACCTGTCATTTTAGAGTTAGTGATGAGGAAAGAGAAATTTAGTGGGGCTAGAGTGTATTAGAAAATGAATAGCTGAATATAAGGAAATTTTAAGTACATAACAATGCCCTTCCCCTCAAGGTAAAGGGAACCAGATCTGACCAGGAATAGCCCTGAGGAATGCCCCAAGTCTGTTGTATGGACTAAACCAGCCTCCTCAGGATGCTCTAGGCCTGAGGCTCAAGTGGCCTCTACCTGGTTGTGAAAGCCATTCATCCCCACCCCAACAGGCCCTTAGACATCAGAGACACCTGGACACATTTGGAAAATAATCTAGGGGAGATTGATGTAAGGGGAAACCGTATTGCATATCACATAGGGCTGTATTATGTACTTTTTTTTTTTTTACTTTTAAAAGCAACTTACAAATTTTTGGTCCATTTAATTTTTTTACCAAAAACAAACAAACAAACAAAACAAAAAACAGACAAACTCCTTTCCTTTAGATTTTCATTACTATTTATAATAACTGGGTTTTCTTTGGGAGGGGGGCTATTTCACATCATGCTACTAGACTTCTGCTAGAAGAGAAATTCACTCTTCATGTTTTTTCTTCTTTTGACTCTTTAGTCGTATTCTTTTTCCCCTCAAGTATTATTTAACTCTATTAGTGCCTGCTTGTTGACAATGAGTCCACTATTTTGCCTTTGAGATTTTGGAATCTCAAAAAAATTGTGGTAGACTGTTCTATATGAATTTTTAACTCTATCTATTTATTGTTATCTTAGGTTATATTCAGTACATATCTCCTAGTAAATTTCTGAGGCAACAGAAAAATGTTAGTGCAGCTAAATTAAGATGATGATTTTAAGAACAGGCTATAAGAAGAAAATGTGACCAAAGCAGTATTTCTATTGGGGAGTTGTACATTTTTCCATGATTTTCTTAGAAACACGTAAATACCCCATTGTCTAGAATAAAACTCATAAAGAACAGTGTCTATTATATTTCTTCTGTGTTATAGGCATGCGAGAACATGTTAATCTGAAAAACCAAAGGACATTTTTGTGCTTATTCATAGAGCTTTTGTCTCAGGGATATTGTTTGTAGAATGCTAGAGTAAAAATATGATAAAAAGTTTTAAAATCAAGGGAAATAAGAATTTTTTTTGCAGGGTGAATTTGGAGGAAATTGATAGCATTTGTCCCCTCCCTTACACTGATAAAAGGAAACTGCCCATTTGGGAATTTTTTTTTTTTTTTACTTCCACTTTCTGCATGGGGAGCAGAAAATGTTTCTCTCTTTGACCCCATTTCTCTCTCTTTTATCCTACAAAAAAAAATCCTTACAAACACTTTTTCTTTAAAAAAAAAAAAAAAAGGAAGCTGCCTTTGGGGAAGGTTCTTTATGGAGAAGAGTTTGGTAAGGAACTGTAGATGGAAGAATTCAGGAGGAGGCAAGGCAGGAAGGGCGTCTTGCCAACTGTCATTAGTGAGAGAATAAGGAAGTAGATTCTTTCCAGTTTAGCCTTGAGGGGACCAAGTCTTTGTGAAAAAACCAAAGCTAGAGAGCTCAGGTCAGTCACATATCAAATCCAAACCCAGAGAAACTGTGAGGCAAATATTTTAAGTTGCTAAGTTTTGGGATAATTTGCTATGTAGTAACAGATAAACTGACACCTCACCTTCCTTAGGGTTCCTATGTGATAACTAATAATGAAGCATCATGTTTTGGTTGTGAGTTGGTTTAAGTACAAGCCTGCAAAAAAATCCAAAATGTGAAATGAATATACTTATAGACTTTAAATAAAAAGTTCTTTGCTGAAAAACATGTTCTGCAATGAAATCTTGACTCAAAAATAAATAGATAGATGATATAGATAGATAACAGGCTGGGTGTGGTAGATCACACATGTAATCCAAACTATTTTGGAGGCATAGATTGGGGGGATTGTAGTTCAATGCCAACCAGGCAAAAATTGCCCAGGGACCCCATTTGAGATAATAAAAAGCTGAGTGTGGTGGCTTGTTCCAGTTATGTAGGAAGTGTAAATAGAAAGATCATTGTCCAGGGCAGCCTAGTCATAAGTGAGAGACACGATCGGAAATGGAACCATGGGGAGGGCCTTAGGTGGTTAGAGCAGCTGTCTAAGGTATAAGGCCCTGAGTTCAAACTCCCATATTACTCATAAACAAATAAATGAATATCAAGAAAGCAACAGAAGATTGGTCACAGTGCTATTAACTGTATATTTTAAAGGAGTTTATATCAATAAATGTGAATGTAAGTTTACTATGCACAAAATGAAAATAACTCCTTTCTGGACTAGGATCAAAATGGGCTGTGACATACACCATAGTAATTACCCATGCCCCTGCCTGGGGTAAGACCACAGGGATCTATCTTTTAAAGCTTCAGTGATTTTGTACAGACTTTCAGTAAACAACCAGTACTAGGAGAGAACTGTTTTGTCAATAAAGCTTTCAGGTCATTAGAACTGTCTAGTTGTCTGTTTCTGAGTCATTAATACTATTATAATCACAGAATGTACCTGCATTCCTTTCAGGGCAGATTTTAACTTGTTCTGGTATGTTCTCTTGATAAAATGCCATCCAAGAGGCAAAGAACAACTAAGAACAACAGTTTAAATGCTAGCAACGGATCAATCAAGAACCACATCCCTACCACACTTCCCTAAGGGGCATAAGCTAGACAAAATTATATTTCTCTTCCCTACCTTAATTATTTTGAATAAGAGCTGGAAAAAAAAGACAACTCAATTTAACATCTGAGAAAATTAAAACCTCAGGGAGGTTAATACATTTAATACAATCCACAAATCACGTAGAGAAAGACCCAATGGAAACCTTTGTCTCTTGCTTAGTTCCATGAACTTTTCTAACACTCGTTCCTGCCAAAGACTATTTTCTGGAATCCTCCTGGGCATTCAAGCATAAAAATATTCCACTAAAGGAGAAAATTCTATTAATTAGTAGGTGGAGGAAATAGTATTTTACAGTTGTAGTGGTGATAATATAACTTACATTGGAGAAAACGAGTATCTAACCCAGAGAGAAAACTACCCTTTTGAAAAATTCCCACACATAAACTTGATTCTATCCAGATTATAACATGATACTTACACTATAGTTTGTTACTGCAGAAACAAAGCATAAAAGTCATTAACCAGACAGGGCACCAGTGGTTCATGCCCAAAGTCCTAGCTACCCTGCTCAGTAGGCTGAGATCTGAGGATCATAGTTTGAAGCCAACCTTTAGGTCCAATTAACTACAAAAAGAAAAAAAGAGAACAAAACCAAAAAGAGCTAGAAGTAGAGCTGTGGCTCAAGTGGAAGAGTGCTAGCCTTGAGCAAAAAAGCTCAGGGACAGCACCCTGAGTTCAAGTGCCAGGACCAACACACACACACACACACACACACACACACACACACACACACACACACACACACACACACACACACACACACACACACACACACACACACACACACACACACACACACACACACCATATCACTTTCTTGGTGGGAAGCACATGGTCACTTATAGGAGGATGTACTCTTATGTAAAATCTGTTTTGTTCTCATAACTCAATGTTGCTTCCATGGCATGGCCCACTGATTACCCTCCTCTAGGGGGACCTTTCTGAAATTCTCCAGCCCCCCCTTTTCAGCTCAGAATCCTAATCTAAGTGTGAAAGCCCACTTCTCCACCCCCACCCCTCAGGTGTCCATGTAGGCCACACCAGGCCAAGGCTTTAACCCATGCAATAGGTTCTCAGAACCAGGCCATTTCAGGCCATTACTCCAAACTCAAGGCACTTCTTGTTGCTTCCTGAAGTTCCTTGCAATTCTCCAGCTACCTTTGACCCTGCCTCCAACTAGGACCTTGCTAAAGTCCGTCCACACCTAACCCCATTATGCCTCATGTCTCCTGACTCTCCTCAGTTCACCACAGTGTCTCTCTTCAACTTTCCACTAAAGTTGATTTAGTGGGTTGAGTTCACTTTCTGCTCTTTCTTTATTCTAACACCATTATGACTCAGTTTTCTAACATACTCTGCATACATCAACAAAATTGAGTGGATTGTTTTAAATGTTCAGTATAAAGTCCCAACCCAGATACTCATCTAAGCCAGAATTGTGATTTTTAAGAAGATCTTCAGGTATGTGGCCAAAAGGGAACCCTACTACATTGTTGGGCTTGTAAACTTGTTCAATCACTTTGGAAAGCAGTATGGGTTCCTCAAAAGACTACACATAGAGTTCCTCTATGACCCAACAATCCCATTTTTGGGCATTTACCCAAACAGTCACAAACAAGGCAATACTAAAACTACCAGCACAACTATATTTATCACAGCATTATTTACCATAGCTAAGCTATGGAAACAACCCAGATGCTCCTCAGTAGATGAATGGGTCAAGGAAAAAATATACATATATAAAATGGAAGTCTATGCCTCCATCAGAAAGAATGACACTGTTCCATTAGGAAATGCAAAGACTTGGAAAAAAATCGTGTTAAGTGAAGTAAGCCAGGCCCAAAGAAACAAAGGTCCCATGTTTTCCTATATCTGCAATAACTAGTGTATGTCTAGGACAAGCAGAAAAGTTCAAAAGCTATTTACATGTGACCATATAAGAAGATGCTAATCGAAATGAACACCAAGATAGGGACACAAGAGGTTTTATCTTTGTTGCTGTTGCTTTTAATGTACTTATAATGTACTGTGTGAATTTTTTTTTGTTTCTTTGTATGTTCTTCCCCCATGGTATAACTCGTTTTCACTGTATTTGAGTCCTGTGTTCTGCATCTTGTATATACATTTTTCTTATTTGGGGAGGGGAAGGGAAATAACAAAATGCTGAAACAAGGATACAGGTTGACCCATGTAACAATGAGATGTACAAGACACTATGTTGAAAATGAACTTTACAGCTTGGGGGTGGGGGGAAGTTGTGGAGGTGGGGAGGGAAGGGATAGTAGGGGAAAATCAAAGGAAGGGGTAACAATGCTCGATAGGAAATGTACTCATTACCTTACTCATTTAACTGTAACCTCTTTGTACAGTATCTTTACAATAAAAATATATATTAAAAAAAGAAGATCCCCAGGTAATTTGTACATTAATTAAAGTTTAAGAGGCATAAGCCAAACCTATCATGTACAACATACAGGAAATTTAAAAGATGTATTAAGCTGAATATTCTGCACTTAAGAATTCTTCTAGCAGATGTTATGAAAACAACAAAACTGATTCATTTAGGTGTCTGAGTCACCTCAGCAGAAGAGCCAGGAAGTCCCAAGCTCTGCCTCACCATTTCCTCACAAAAATGTATGGTAAATATTTTTTTGAATTGATGAATGGGCTTCAAGTTGTTCTTTTTCAACTTCATGGTGACTATAGTTACCCAGGTGTGAGGGTTGTGGCTAAGAGATGGTGAGAGTTATTTTTATGTGTCAATTTGACCAGATGTGTCAATTTGCTCAGATAGGTAGTGAAATATTATTTCTCAGTATGTCTGATTGTGTTTCTGGAGAGATTTTCAATTGGTTGACTGAGTAAAGCAGATGGATTATATCTACTTATACTAGATGTGATCGAATCCACTCAGGGCCCAAATAAAACAAAAGCTAGAGGAAAGGTGAATTTGCTATTTCTCTTCTTGCGCTGTAACATTTATCTTGCCTTGCTTTGAGACATCATAGCTCTGGCTTTGGTTTTTAGGTAGGTGAAGTAAGGATATCTAGGATGGATTACATCTAGCCACACTATGTTTGGTCTAATCCAACTAGGACCCAAATAAAAGCTAGAGGAAAGGTGAATTTGGCCTCTCTTTTCTTGAGTTAGAACATTCATCTTGCCTTGCTTTGAGACATCATAGCTCTGGCTTTTGCTGAGGCCTTTGAACTCTAAGACTTACGCTAATGGCTCCGTACCTCCCAGACCCTTCTCAGATCTTTAGACTGGACTGGATTACCCCCCTGGCTTTCCTGTTCTTCACCTTACTGATGGTATATTGTGGGACTTCTTAGCCTTCTAAATCACATGAAACTATTCCCACAATTAATCTCTCATGTTTCTCTCTCTCTCTTTCTCTCTCTTTTTTTTTGTTATCCTGTTGGTTCTATTTCTCCAGAGAGCCTTGACTAGTAGAGAGGTTTACACAACTGTGACAGAGAAGAAAAAAACAACAAGCAAACAATCATTTCTTTTCCTCTAAGAGAACATGGCATTTTTTTTCCTGCTGAGTAATGGCTTTGACATAACAGTGATGTGTCATTTATTAGAATACTTTTTTTTTAATGGTAAATTTAGATTCATCAAATCTGTGAAAGGTTTGTCTGAGTTTGAATCTGCCCTGATTGGTCTCCTAATTCAAGATTCACATTGAAAATGATTGCCCTATTGCTAGCAGTAGCTCTATCCATTCCTTGGAATTTGACTTTCAGCTCTGAAGAATATTTCAAATATTATTTACATTAAACCAAATCTATATAGTATTCCTTATTGAAGTCTTCTTTATTTTCTTGTCAATAAAATTTGTATCCTTATACTTATAAATCTGAGGCCAGAAATGCTATTTTATAAAGAAAAATACTAAGCTAAAACAATTTTGTGGTAGATTCATGATACTTTTGGTAATGTGCATGTCTTTTTGTTCCCGATTTTAATATCATAACTAGGTTTTCCAATAGTAGTTCTTTAAACCTCTCTACCAAATCTAATTATTACAACTCTTCTACTATTTATGGCCAGGTTTTAAAATGGCAACTAATACTCTTGGCTGTTTTTCTAACAGAGTGATAGTCTGAGATTCTATTTGAGGTATTAAGCATTCATTATAGTTGGTTCATTGGAAACTGGCATACCCTGGTATGCTGACACAACTCATTCTTCTGCTTAAATTTAAAAATCATTGAGAAGTTCTTTTTTCCTTTAGCTTACTCAGAGTTAAAATCTAATTTACATGCTTTATCTATTTAACAATTTCTTTTTTGAATGAGTTACTACCAAGCCACTACTTGGTTTTTTAGGACTACCATTAACAGTTTAATTTGTTCCACAACTAAATTTCCATTTTTCACTTAGCTTCTTTTTCTTGTTAGTCTCTTTTCAGCACCTCCAAACACCAAAGGAAGAGGCCTTAAAATTGTAGTTCAGAAGAAAGCTCTGTATCTTTACCAACCAGTCTGGGAGGACATTTTTCCTCAGCTTCCTCCTTGGATTAGGGTTCATATGATACATGAGGTCATGAACTGTTTTAACAAAAAAGGCCTAAAGCTTTTACTGCAAAGTTTAATTCATCATGAATGACTGGAATTTTCTGCTTGCTGGTTGAGTGGAGTTTTATTCCAAACTTCCAACTTCTAATCACTATTGTCTAAAGAATGAAAGAAAGAGCTTGGGGATTCAGTGCTAGGCACTGATAAATTATTATTTTCTAATCTACTTCATGATGGTTTCCCCCTAAAAAAAAGCCAATGTAAACAACAGCTAATTTTGCTAAAACTTTAGTATAAAATACAAAATTGGGTTAGGTTAAATCTAGGTATTAGTGAAGAAATAACTGCAGTGCTTCAAAAAGAAGCCTCTGCTGGACAAAACTTCAGAAATGAAACCTATTTCAACATTTTCTATATATTATGTTTTACAAGAGAAAATAGGATGTAGTAGCTGTCCTATTCTCTTGGCAATGGTAAACCACTTACATCTCAAAAAGAGTTGTTTCAGAAGCAACATCAGCTTTTTTCAGTGTAATGTTGGTACATGCTACTTTCCTAGCATATGTATATGTGTTTGTGCACAGGGATGTGCATTGATATGTGCTTGAATAGGCATGAGTATGTGTGGGTATAAACAGCTTGACCACACTAATTCTAGGCAAAAAAGCAGACACAGGATTCTAGTTGGTCTTTTAGCAATCTCTCCAGGACTGTGTCTTCTTTTTAGAGGAAGTATCTGCTATCACAGACTACTTAGGAAAGTGCTGAGATATGGAGAGAAAGCCATTTTATACATAATTTATACATCATTTTATACAAATTTGAATGATATCAGAGATGCAAATTGTTCACCTATCTTACTTAGAAGAATGATTAAAGCTGAGCCAATTCTGTAAGAAGCCTTTTCACATCAACTATTATAAGGATTCAACTCAATTCTGAAAAACTGGAAGCTGAAATAATGGGATCCTTAAATCTTCAATGCAGAGGATGCATTCGTATGAATATATACAGTAGGAAGACTTCACTGCAAAATGTTTCACAAGTGAAATCTAATCATCATTCCCTAATCCAGGCTCCCATGGACCTACTTTCTAGGGAGAGCACCGATAGGACTCCTTGAGTTATTTCCTATTTTAGATTGTGTTCTTTGGTTCCACTCAAAGGAGATTCTTTATAGCACACAGCTGTTGGGAGTAAAAACGTATTTTACCACTCTCTCCAGAGCATTTTAAAGATTTAACCATATGTACAAAGGCAATTCTAACTCTTGTTATGATTCCCATATTAGGTAGGCAAATATAAGCTACTTACACAGTTTCCTCCCTTTCTTCCTTCCATCTTCTTTTTGTACTAGGGTTTGTACTCAGTGCTTCCTGCTTGTTAAGAAGGCACTCTACCATCAGAGCTATACCTCAAGTGCTTTCTGGCTTTATTTTTTGGACAGGGTCTTATATTTTGGCAGAGGCTGGCCTTGGACAATAATCCTCCTGCCAAACTACCACCCCTGGTTTATGGAGATGTCCCTAACATTTTGCTTGGGACAGCGTTGAGCTATGATCCCCGGGGTCTCCACTTCTGAGTAGCTAGGATTACAGGCAAAAAGCCACCTTACCAACACAGTTTTTATGAATCTTTAATTCCATTTTCTACTTCACTTTAATTTCAGCTATAGTTCAAGTATAAGCTAGTTTTTTATTCTCGGGGGGAGAAGTCAGATTTTTTTTCTTCCTGGGCCCTTGAGATATGTTGCTTTCCTTTTCACATCTCTAGCAATTCAGTTCTTCCTATTCTGGGTCCAGATCAGCAATGATCTTCCTTGACTCACCTACACTCAACCAAGTGACTTTCCTGGACCCTAAAAGCAGACTTAAAAGAGGGTAATTCTGGCCTCTAGTCAAAGGGAATGTCCAAGTAAGACAATTGCTTTCACCTGTCTTCCTTTTGTTTTATTTCATAGACCTTCACCAAAAACCTTCAGCTTCTTCAATACTCAAGAAAACTCACATCAGAATTTTCAAGTCTTATAAAAAGAAAATACTGCATAATCTCACTAATATGTGGAATCTAAAAATCTAGACTCATAAAAGCATAGAGAAGAATGTGGTTATCAGAGTTTAGGGATTGGGTGAGGACAATGGGTAAACATTAGAGTGTATAAAGTTCCAGATAGAATGGAAGAACATATATATGTACATACACATTTATATATACATACACATACATAAATTATTTTATGCTGGTTAAGTGGCTTTTAAAGAACTTCATAGTTTTCAGTTCAAAGTTCCTAGGAATAATATTACCAGTATTAAAAGAATTTTTTTTTATTATTTTTAATCTAGAATGTAAAGAGTAGGTTTATGGATCTTTCTTTGAAGTAGTTTAAGATTAAAATTGGAACAAAGTATCTAAAACCTCCATTATTAAAGGGATGGTCTGTTTCAATAACTATTCATTGACTTCACTGAAAGTTTGTACCACACACTGTATTGGCTCATTTTCAAAAATGGTTAAGTATGGATGCTTCTATAATTAAAAATGATTTATTCCTAAAAACAACCAGAAGCAGTTTTTAAGTATCTTTTCAATACTGAGATAACACAGTTCTGGAAGACGTTTAGTCAGGGCTAAAATCCTGGGGAGAGTTAGAGAGAGTTACTGAGGATGGAACCAGGTACAGATGTGTGCTGCACATCACTTGTCCTTTTTGACTTCATTGTGTCTTCACCTGGACTTTGCTGCATTCCTATCAGAAGCAATTTCACCTGGGACTTTTGGGAGACTGTTCTGGGACAGAAGGGACATACACACAATGCTCCTCACTTGCTTTGCTTGGCAATAGCATAGTTATTCCTGCTGATGTTTACATCTTTATTCCAAATCTTCTTAACATCTCATCATTCTTTCCTAAATACTCCATTCCAGGGAGAAAACACAGACTTTGGTGCTTAATCACATTTCTATGGCTTCGTCTCTTTTTCTGTCTATATATATATATATATATATATATATATATATATATATATATATATATATATATGTATGTATGTATATGAAATTGAGGGACTACCCAGTCACAAATTAGACTTCTACTTTTGATCTTTTGATAACTTATCAAATACTTCTTGTGATATTCCATGGATTACTTTACTGGATGGTTTATTTTATTGATAACTCATAGGTTAATCATGCCAAGTTCCTCAAAGACTATGACCATTCTTTCCATTTACTTTCACCCTCACCGAGTTCCTTCCATCGACTTTGATTTTATTGATCACATGAAAAAGTAGTTATTAAGCTTGATTAAATTTGTTGAACATTAAATAGATGGTTTTGAGTTCTGTCTGATCAACTTTACCCTTGGCAGATTGCCTATTTTATCTGGACTAGTATAAATATATATTTGGAAGGCAGTTGATATTTTATAATTTGACCCAGTTAAGGAAAAAAAATCTCAAAATTTCAAGTTAGTTATGTAATACTGTTTCCCTGTCTCTCCTTCCTTTTATGAAATTGACATCAATAAGCTACCCATGCTGCTGTCAGTCCCTTGGCACTCAGCCTTCCTTTCTTCACTTCACCATACTAAGTGTTTACACATCATTTACCTTTAAACAACACACCTGCAATTGCTTCTAAATTCTTTTTGTTGTTGTTGTTTTGCCAGTTCCAGGGCTTGAACTCAGGGCCTGGCACTGTCCCTGAAAATCTTTTGCTCAAGGTTAGCACTCTACCACTTCAGCTACAGTGACATTTCCAGCTTTTTCTGTATATGTGGTACTGAGGAATCGAACCCAGGGCCTCATGCATTCTAGGCAAGCACTCTATCACTAAGCCACATTCCCAGTCCCATGTCTAAAGTCTTGTAACGACAGTGTGTTCTTCTGCCAGTGTTTGAATGCAGCTTTCTCGATCAGTTTTATCTGAGTGTGCAGTTTTCAGTCCCTCCAGAATAAAGCAGCAGCTGATGAAATTCAGATGTGGCATGAATAACTTACTTGTACGTTCGTGCAAAAATCAAACACAGTTGGAACACATTTTGTTTGTTCTTTGGTTTCAAAGAATAAAATTGTGCCAGTAATTCAGCAAGTGAAAACATAGTTCTATCAAAAGGGGAACTTGTTGATTTCAGAGAATACATCTTGAGATTTTCTGTTGGACAGGGAAATAAAGAGCCAGTACCAGCTCACATTCCTGAAGTTACCCAGGCTTGCAATTCTACTCTAATCTGTTTCTTTGTGTTTGCTTGGGGAGAGGGGCATTCATTCCACAGATTAAGTGTTAACTAGTCTTAACAAGAATCCTCTCATCTTTGATGGCAAGTAAATCTTTGATTAAGCTTAAATTGAACAGAAGACATGAACGTGAATACTCTTCAAATATCAGAGGACTCACACAGTCTGAATGGAATGAGATGGGCATCTGAGCATTTGCTACTGGAAAGATTCCCATATGCTTTAGTGAATCAAAGATGCTTCAAGGTTAAAGTTAGAGTCAGTTTCCTATACTCTTGTGGCTCTACACAAAGTGATCCTCAGAAGAGCAATCCAACTGGGGCACTGGCCCACCAGTCATCCCTATAATCATAGCTACTCAGGAGGCTGAGATCGGAGGATCATGGGTTGAATCCATAAAGTCCACGGAACCCTTATATCCAATTAACCACCAAAAAAGCCCAAAATGGACCCGTGGCTTGGTAGAGAGCTAGCCTCCAGTTGACAAGCTCAGAGACAGCATTCAGGCCCTGCATTCAAGTCTCAAGAAGGGCACACACACACACACACACACACACACACACACACACACACACACACACACACACACACACACACACACACACACACACACACACACACACACACACACACACACACACACACACATACAAACCAAAAGCAAAATCAACAACAACAAAACCCAGCATTAATTCATGTCACAAGTTTGTACCATGGGCTTGAGCTTAGTAGTAGAGATCCTTATGGTAAACACAGGTATTACTTGGACTAATCATTATCGTGTCCAGAACACAACTTAGACTTTCACCTACCGGAAATGTAAGGATAATTTCACTTTTGCAGATTTTATAGAGTGATGCAAGGATCTCCTATCCTTGTCTTTCCTTTTTTTCTTTAGGTTGTTCTGGGAAGTTGAACTCTGGACCTTTTACTTGCCAGGCAGGTGCTCTACCACTTAAGCCATGTCTCCTAGCTCTTCCTGCTTATTTATTTTTGAGATAAGGACTTGCCTTTTTACCTATGCTGACATAAACTGCTATCCTCTTATTTACATTTTCCACATAGCTTGATGACAGGGGTATGCCACCACAGACAGTTATTGAGACAAAGTCTTGTTAACTTTTTGCCCAAGCAGGCCTCAATCCATAACACTTCTAACCTTCTGAGTAGCTAGGATTAGGGCATGAATCACTGAGCCTACTAAGGTTCTCTTACAATCTTAATAAGCCCTCTTTCCTCAAGATTGCACATGTGATGTTTTTGGTTCAGGGTTACAATCCTTACCAGGACTCATGATCACATATTTAGGAGTCATCTCTATCACCTCTATTGGTGATAAAAGTAAGGAAGGTAAAAGAAGGAAAATAATATATTATTTTAGCTTACAAAAGAACACATGATTTTTATGCTTTGTCTCTGCTAATGACTGTATTGCAGGGAAAGCATTTTCAGTCAGCTTGCTACTTTACAAAGCTGCTTCTTAAAAAAATCATTATGATCTTTCAGTAGTTGTACAAAGTGGTTTTGATTCAACATGTCAGTTTATGAGTATAGTATTTCTTAAAGTTAAGACTAGGTTACAGTATCAGTTCTCAGAACCCAAAAGGCATCAAAATCAAGGGATTATTAAAACATAGGTTGTTAGATTCCATCCCCAGGGTTTCTGGTTCAATAAGTGTATGATGAGCCCTGAAATCTGCATTCCTAGTAAGTTGCCTAATGGTGTTGATGCTTCTGGCCTAGGAATCCCCACCACTGATTTTTTTTTCAAAAAGTTTTATAGCATAGCATACTGCTGTAGTGAGGTGATCATACTGATCTCTTTTATCTTTTTACCTCAAACAGTTGTCATTCAAGGTTTCAGAGGAATTTTAAGGACATTTTTTGTGTATGAATCATATATTTACACATGTATTCTTCAAACATGCATATTGAACTGTCTTAAACTGATGAACAATTCAAGGACCATGGTATTTTGAATAGTAAATTATGGAATAATAGGTTATTCAGGAGGAAGTCAATCACTTCTATCACTTTGCATCATCTTTCTTAAAATTTTTCTAGTAATCAGAACTCCTATCCATTTATATAGCTTCAGAGAATTTGAAGACACTCAAAGGCAATTAACAACTAAAAATAATGAAGAAATAAGCAGGCTAAATGCCCATTTTACTTCCTTGTGAAGTAAATTTTTTAGGTTAATATCTTAATTTACTCAATTACAGTCCTGCATTAACAAAGTATCTATTTTTTTAGATCAAAGCTTTTCACTGGGCTGTGTAATTATGTGCAACAAAAATTAGGCATTCCCTCACAAGCAACCAGAGACCCTAATAGCATTAGTCCCAGCAACAAAGGGGCAGTGTTTGAAAGCCATTTGTTAAGGACAATGCTAGGTATGCTGAACCACTTGATTACACTATAATTTATAAATCTTCTTTGAATATGAGATCACTTAACTTTAAAAATGAAAGAAGTCAAAGAAAGAACCCTTAGCATTTGGGAAGCTGAGCATGTTAGTTCAAGTTTCTCTTTTTCAAAGTACACATATAGAAATTACTTCTTTCCTTTTCAAAATAGTGTTTTACTTATCCTTCTGTTTATGAAGAAGTATACAGAAGGTAATAGATGGTTCCCAAGAGAGTAGAGTTATTTTATGAAGTTGTTCTTTTAGACTTTATAAATCTTTGTTCGAGGTTAAAAAAATCTTTAAGATTTTGGTCATGTATCACAGGTAACTATAACAAAAATCAAAATAAAACCACTGAACTTACCATTGAAAGTTGAACGAAATAACTTTTGTAAACTGAAAGTTTATAACTGAAGCATTGTTACTTAATTTGGCCATGTGAAAATCTGAGAAGGTGCACTAATAATGGTATGAAGTGTTTCTAAGAATGTGGATGTGAATGCCTGGGTCTACTGTATAAGCTAAGTTTAAAACAATGTAAACTATACACTAGCAAACCAGTCAGTGAATCCCAACAATTACAAAAGAAGACTTTAAAAATCAATGAAGTATACACAAGATATAATTTGGGGAAGGGAAGGGAAATAACAAAATGCTTAAATAATTATACAGATTGACTCATTGTAATAATGAGATGTACAAGACACTATATTGAAAACAAACTTTACAACTTTGGGGGAGTGGGGGAGGAAGAGTTGGGGAAGTGGAGAGGGAAGGGATAATAGTGGAAAAACAAAGGAGGAGGTAGCAATGCTACTCATTACCTTACTCAAGTAACTGTAACCCCTCTGTCCACTATTTTTACAATAAAAACCACATTAAAAATCAATGAAGTTTGGCTTTTGAAAGATGAAAACAAAATTATAGAAAAAGTCTCAGTGCCGTGCTCATGTAATTGTAACTCCTCTGTACGGTATTTTCACAATTAAAAAAAAACCTATTAATTAAAAAAAAAAAAAAGAAAAAGTCTCACTGAGCTGATTACTAGTGGTTCATACCTCTACTCGTAGTACTTAGGAAGCTGATATTTGGAGGACTGTAGTTCAAAGTCAGCCTAGGCAGAAAAGTGTTCAAGACTCAAATAGCCACCAGAAGCCATGCTGGAGATTATGGCTCAAATGATAGAATACCACTTGAGCAAGTACAAGGTCCTGAGCTCAGTGCCTTAACTTGAACAAATGGTTCTAACACTAAGAATCCGTCATTCTCCACTGTGAGTTTACATGAGAATAGTTTATAAATGTTTGTCAGGTTGGTCAAACATTCTACTTGTCTTAGTGTGAGGCATTTCCAATGAAATCAGGATAGTGCTGGCTGATGGAGATGGTTAGACCCTAAGGTATGTTTTCATATCTCTCATTCATAATGTATATAATCAAGAGGCAATGCGCTCTAGACTTGGCTCTAAATTAGCTTCATTAAGCATTTGTACTCTTTATTTCTTGAAGCATACTTGTTTCTTTTTCCAAGTTATCTTGATTTAGTTAATAACAGCTTACTTGCCAGCTATGCAAAATGTTATACGTTTAATTTTTTGAAACTTCAATTAAGGAAATGAATGCCTTCAAACTGGGCAATAGATAGATACCTTTTATCTTTCCTATTCCCAAATGATTTTTATTTTTTAACAAAATGGGGCTCACACCTGTAATCTTAGCCACTCAGGAAGCTGAGGTCTGAGAATTGACAGTTCAAAGCCAGCCTGGGCAGTAAGTCTGTGAGACTTATCTCTAACTACCAAAAAGCCAGAAGTAGAGCTGTGGCTCAAGTGGTAGTTTTGAGCACAAGAGCTCAAGAACAGCATTCAGGCCCTGAGTTCAAGCACCTAGGATCAGCATGTGCTCACACACACACACATACACACACACATAAGTTATACATATGCATTTATATGTATATATGTATAGTGATTTCTAATTTCCTTTCAGGGAAATCACCTAGAGACTACATAGCAACCATATAGAAAATTAAATATGAGCCACCAGTAGGTTATATAATATACCTTATATTCATCCAAGTTCTTTTTTGGGGGGGGGTCCAGTCGTGGGGCCTGAACTCTGGGCCTGGGCACTGTCCCTCAGCAATTCATCTCAAGGCTAGCGCTCTACCACTTGAGCCACAGAGCCACTTCCGGCTTTTTCTTTTTGCTTATGTGGTGCTGAGGAATCGAACCCAGGGCCTCAGGCATGCAAGGCAAGTGCTCTACCACTGAGCCACCTTCCAGCCCCTCATCCAAATTCTTTTGGCACATATGAGTATGTCTTTGAGGTAGATGTTATCTCATGGAAATAATTTCTAAAACTTATCTATACATGACTCCAGGTATGTAAGTAACACTAAAATGATTTTCATGTAATTTAATAGCTGCCAAAGATAACACCAGTCATGTGAAACTCTCAGTGTGACCGGCTCTTTCACTCTCATTCTCATTTTGCAAAAGTTACCTGCTGATTATGATTTGATCTTAGGATACTATGTTATTATTTCAAACCTTTTGTTTGTGCCCAAAGCTGAAATGCCTTGGAAAATATATGTAAAAGAATAAAGCTATCATGTTTTCATTAAACTATTAAGACATAGACAGTTGGCTACAAGACATCTTTAGAGAAAAAAAGTATGCTTTAAAAAATCCAATGATTTTTAAATCATTAGGGGCTGTCTGTGATTTGTATAGTACATTCAAAAGCAGTTTGCTTGAAGATTGAAGCAAATTGCTCTCAGTTTTAGGTTATGTAATAATAAACTGTACCTGCTGAAAAATATACATGGAAAATAGAAATAATTTTTATACAAATATGACTCATATGTAGACATTCATTTATTCTAATCCAGCCAGCCATGATAAATGTGTTTGGCTTACTAGGCATAAGTGTGCAACATTTAAAAGGGAGTGGAGCTCTTTATTAAAACAGAAGTCTCCTCAAACTGTATGATGACGTCAGGAATATAGGTCCTTGGAGCACATTATTGTTTTAAACAGAGGTCCCCACAACTTTCACATTGGTTATAAAACATTATTTTGTGCTGCTGGCCTGGAATGAGAATGTCATACATCTGTAGGCAATTAGAAGAAGCTAAGACTGCATGTTTGATTAGCTCAATAATAAACGGGCACAAGTGTGACATGACTTATGTTAGTCAGATTCCCTGGACAGATTATACTGTTATCATATGAAATAACCCCCTTTTATCAACAATTAAGTAAATCCACATTTATGGGCACTTTGCAAAATTGTGAAGTGGGAAGAAATCCAACTTAAGCCTTAAGTCATCCAAAAATCTTTTAACTCTGCTTTCAATGGTACAGACCACAATCACAAATTTTAGAAATTGGCTGAATTATACAGAACAGTTTGGATTAGAACCACCCTATGTGCACCCAATAAACTAATATGTATTTACATCTTCCATAAGCAAGGTACATGATAGTTTAAGTTTATAACTAAAAGAAATTCTCAAGGAAGTAGGAATGATAATATTTCAATATGTGAAAAGTAACTTAATAAGGAAGTCTAAATATTTTCAAGAAATATCAAAAAAAGGTTTTATTTTCATTATTCATGGTTCAGTTTTTACTGTAACTAAAGTGTGTTGTAAGTCTTAAACATGTTTTGTCCTACAACTTCTTTATCTGTTTTAGGCATTGTTTTGAATTCAGCTATAAACTACTTTGGATAATGAGCCAATGAGTTATTTGTTTCTTTTACTTCCAAGTATCATTAAATATACAAAATCTGAAGGGCCAATAATAATTCAAAAAATAGAAGTCAATACTTAAAGAGATTCTAATAAAATTGTTTGATTTCAGAACATATCAGGTCTTCCAATTGAATTATAATTTTACATAACACAATTAAAAATTTGTATCTTTTAAATAAAATCAAGGCATTTTTATCAATATTCACCCAAATGTATATGTAAGAATAACCTCATCAGTTTATCTCCTTGACATAATCCTTAAATTGAGTATTAGAAAATCAAGCAGATGCTGAAACATGCATCATCAATATCGGAATTCTGACTCATGACAGTAACACAAAACAGATGCTCATCTCATGCTTCCTCTGAGAAGTGACACCATCACTTATTTAAAGAAAAAGTGCATGGATTAGCTCTTGATATGGGGTCATTAACACTGCACATGGAATATGAAATAAAAGCGAAAACACTACTTCACTTTTAAGTGAAGTAGTATCTAGTGGAATCGTGTAGAATCTAGTATCACTTATACAGAAGATAAAATGAAGCACTGGTGAATAGGGATGTCATCCCAGAACACAGGAAGGCGTGTCTTCCACTATTGCAGCTGCTTGAAGGTCCCAACTGTGTGAGGATCCTGCTCTTTTCTTCACTCACAACTGATTAGAAAGACAAAGTTCCTGGGACCTATCTGTTCTTTTGACAAGAAGCCCATCTTATAAAAGGAGGAGGGCTGGGCTTCTCTGACTCCCTATTTCAGTAGCATAATCTTTATACCAGGTGGTTCTGAAAAGGTTTGCTAAGAAGGAAAAGGGAAACAAGAATTCCTTAACACAGTCCAGTTAGCTAATATCTGAACATGTCTTGAAAGCCTGAGATTCTTACTACTTTGCTAACATGAGTCTACAGCTGTTTCTAGAATACACAGTGATGTGTACTCCTTATGAAAATAAACAGAAAAGCCAAGCCATGGTGCAAATGATAGAAGCACAATGTGCTCTAATGAGAGCTTTAAAAAAAGATCTAAATGTGAGCAGTTCAACCTCCTCCAAAATAAAGATAAAGAGAAACCTCATTTCTTTGTTGCCATATGAGGAAAAGAAGTAGTGGCAAGTTCAATGCCCATAGCACAATTTTGGATTCCCAGCGAATAACCTGACAGTTGTAAATCTGGCACCCTCCTGCCTGGGTTTGAAAGCCAGCTCCGCACTAGCCACCTGGGTGACCTCTGATCCGCAAACTTGGCTGCGTGGTAGAACCACGCTGGGAGCTTTAAATTACTGATGCTTGGAATTCACCCCCAGGGGCTGTTATTTAATTGTGCTAGGGTGTGGCTTGGCCACTGAGAAGTTTTAAGGGCTCCTTAGTGACTGTAAATAAGGAGAGCTAAGGTTGGGAACCACTGCTGAACTTTCTGAACCACAGTTTCCTCATTTGTAAAGTAATATGACACTCAAGTAACTACTTTTAGGATTATTGCAATGATTACCTATGCTAATTCAGACAAAGAACTGAGTACATTATCCATGGGAAACTGTGGATAAAAACCAACTATTACCATTCTTACCAGGAGCAAGAACTTTCTTGTTAGCATAAGTATATACTTACCTTGGCACAGGTTATGTTCACTCTGCTCATAGCCAGCTGCACACTGAATCCGGTGGGAAGGATTGGAGGGTATACGCAGAGGGTCAGCTGGGTTCCGGCGGATGACAAAATTATTTCGGCCAGTCTGCACTTCAGGGCCAGCAACTGCGGCAGCACTGGCCACAAAACCACCCCCGGGCATTACACCACTGGCTGCTACACTACTGGCAGACACACTCCCAGTGGTGGCACCTGAGGATGCTTCTGCTCCTGCTGGTATTTCTTGCTGAGGTTGTTCGTTGTTCACAATAATCTGGGCTGTTTTAGGAAGGCACAGGTATCCTCCATAGTGATTGACACATTTCATCCCACCTTTGCAGGCATCTGGGACAATGTCACATTCATCAATATCTGTGGTCAGTAATAAGAGAAGTCAGCAGTCTTCTTAGAGAGAAAATAAAACACGTAAATATAGGCTCACACCTTTTTGGTATAAAACAAACAGGTCAGGGAGAACACAGGAGATGAAGACAGAAAGCTATGTTTGGATAAGAAATCTTGGAAGCAGGCTCACCTTTGCACTGCTGTCTTACAGGGTCCCATTCATATCCATCAGTGCATTGCTGTAAAGAAAACATCAGAGATGGAGCAGGAGGCAACTGAATGTTTGCCTTAGAAGTTACTCTAAAAGTTCTTTCTTTCTTTCTTTCTTTTTTTGTTTTTGTTTTTGTTGTCAGTCATAGGGCTTGAACTCTGGGCATGGGCCCAGTCCCTGCACTCTTCAGCTCAAGGCGAGCACTCTACCACTTGAGCCACAGCACCAGTTCTGGTTTTCTAGTGGTTTGTTGGAGATAAGAGTCCCACGGAGTATCCTGCCCAGCTGGCTTTGAACTGTGATCCTCAGCCTCCTGGGTAGCTAGGATTACAGGTGTGAGCCACAGGCACCTGGCTCTAAAAGTTATTTCTATACCAACCATTCTTTTGCTAGAGTCTTAGCTAGATGATGGGATGGGAAGTCCCTTCCTCTATCAGGTTTGGTACAGTTGCCTATTAACCTTTTCTTGGATTCCCCTCCCCCCCCTTACTTTCTGTCTTGAGACTAATCTTTTCAACCTCTCTGGCTGTTCTTTTTTATCCCCTCCCCCCTCTCCCCCCCCCCCCCAGCCTTTTCCATACCACACATTTTACGGAAAAAGAAAATTCCATCAAGATATATTTTTTCTAACCCTGAACTCTTCCCCTCTCTCTAATCTGCTTGAGCATCTAACCACTTAATTGTTCTTAACTATCCTGACCTCCCTTTCATATACTAGCCTGTCAGCTAGCTTTAGTTCCTGTAGATCTTCTTCAGTTCACTCACTAAACAAGTCATCTGTCACGCACTTTCTCACACCAGGCATTATTCCAAGCCTGGTGAAGGTAAAGATAACAAGGAGCTTATTTCTGTCCTCAAGCAGTTCTTCATGGGCCAAAAGAGGAGATAGACGAGTCAACAAGTTGCAGCAAAATGTGAAAGTATGACACAGTGTGTGTGTATGTGTGTGTGTGTGTGTGTGTGTGTGTGTGTGTGTGTGCAAATTAAGTGGTTCTGCCTGATGTTGGTGTGAGGGCAAAAAAAAGGCTTTATTGGGAAAGTGTCAAAATCAATTGGATCCTACAGGATGAACAGAATTTTTCCCTGGAAGGGTGGGAAGTCTAGAAAGGAGGACTATTATGAGCAAAGGCACTACACTGTTCAAGAAGGAAGAAGCTACAAGTAGTTATAGGTGGGAGATGATGTTAACAAGGTTGACAGGGTCAGAACCAGGAAACCTTTCCTTGAGGTAGGGAGGAACTAGATTCTACCCCAAACATCAGTGATTCCCAAGCTTTATTATGCCTTAGAATGATCCAGCGTGGTTGTTAAAATGTAGATGCTTGTGCTTACCCACAGAATCTGATTCTCTGTATCTGGATAGGAGGCCTGGAACTTGAATTTCTTAATAAGCATCCTAATGATTACCATACAGGTTGTCTATGGGTTACATCTTAAGAAACATTGCTACGGTGATTTTTAAAAAAAGTTCCTGCAGACTTATTAGACTCAGGAAATAATTTGATCAGTTACTTATTTGAGAAAAGACTGGGAGAAAGTTGCTTCAGGAAGGACTATACCTAAGTAGAGTAAAAATAATCTAACTAGAGCTGAAAATTGTGCAACACAACTGGTGGTTAGCAGGCAACTAGCTGAAGGGAGGCAGAGAGAACACTATTTTGCTGATGGCTAAAATTTAGCAGGGTAACTAAACTCATGTTATCTCCCAGACTAATTGTCTTTTAGAGTCTCCAACACTGTCCAAGGTGCTACCACCTTTCTCATGATCCTGGAACATAACCTCTGATGTCTCCAGTCATTTTCCTTCAAGCTCTACCTACTTGTGATTGTTTTTCTCTATCATATTGGTATGAACCTTTTTGACCTGAGAAGAGGCAAGGTTCTTTATCTTCTGTGCACAGCACCCATGACAGGCATTTTTGCTTTTGGTTAAGTTGCTCCTCCATCTAAAATTTATGTAGCCACAAGCTTCTCATCTGGTATTATCATCATTTCTAGGTTCTTTCCACAATCCAATTCTATCTAATCTGATATGATCTGATCACCTGTTGGACTTTTCTTGATTATTTTCACTCCTAGCATTTTATTATGCCTCTTTTTTTTTTTTTTTTTTTTATACTGTATGCCTCTTTTTGACTCAGATGTCTCTTTGGACTTTCGAGATCAATCTGAGGCCATAACCTCCTTCAAGAACCAGCAAGGGATGCTATTTTCTCTAACAGGTTAGCACCAAAAATAATCACCTCTTTGCTTTTCTATTCTTTAGCAATTTGTACAATGTATGCAATAATATTATTGTGCTTGTTTATGAACTTTCAGTGTTCAGCAATGTCTTTCCAGAGTGAATAGCCTAAGGTAGAAGACTGAGTTTTCTCAGGAAACAAATTTAAATTCTTTTGATAACAGTGGGCAGTTGCTTATTCAGATACCTGTCTAGTAAGTAGCTAAATGAACCCTAGTTTTAACATGGAAAGGGAATCCGACATTTTTAATTTTTGTTTTTGTTTTTTTAATAAACACAAATCCATCCTTCCAAACAGGGTCTTTTAAACCATGCAAAAATGGCAGTTCATTTGAACAATTTTATGATAAATTGAGAAGACTTAGTGTTTGTCTAAGTGTTTCATTCATTACGTTAGCATATACAAATGTTGGTTGACTATTAAATTAGCCTAGACTGAACTTAGCTGTTGGCAAGGTCCACCTCCTTCCCCCTTTTTGTTTAGTTATATCATTAGCAGGAGGTTGAGGCCACTTAACCTCATCCTTTCCTGTAGGGATGAAAAGAATGTTGCCACTATGGGGTAATCAAGGGCTCAGGAGGCAGCTCAGTGGTAGAGTGCTTGCCTTGTATGTATGAGGCCCTGGGTTCAATTCCTCAGCACCACATAAGCAGAAAAAGCCAGAAGTGGTGCTGTGACTCAAGTGGTAGAGTGCTAGCCTTGAGCTTAAGAGCTGAGGGACAGTGCCCAGGCCCAGAGTTCAGGCCCCACTACTGACAAAAAATAAAAAAAGAATAATACACCAAGTCTACTAACTATGAATTATAAGGTATACACAATTCAAGAGAGAAAAGACTTAATCTTAGTACAAAAAAAGAGCATCATAGCTAGGAAAACCCTAGTTCTTAAAGCTATAGTGACTAATGTACAGGGAACTTTTCTGCTAAAAATGAATTAAAACTTAAGTAATTAGAAAAAAAACAGAGTATAGGATGAGCAATTGTAAAGACAATAAAACCTTTTATTAAATGTTTATAAAAGCAAATAGCAATCTAACTTTAGCTCCCTGAAAAGGTAGTGTGGCCTAAAGAACATAACATCTTCATTTAAGGTAAATGGCACATGTATCCATTTCTCTTGCTTTATTTATCTTCATCAGCAGAAATTACTGCATTCAACATTAAGAAAATATTTATATTATACTATTTTATTTATAGTTGGACAGAACAACAGGAAAGAATACTTGCCAGAGGAATACTAATGTTCTAGAGATAACATGGTACCAAAAAGTGAGATAATGTTTATTATCAGTAGTTGACATTAGCTCACTTTTAAGAGTTTTTCTTTCAAAAATTTTTCACATTCTTTGGAGTAAGATTAATTTTTAACATTGAGAGCAAGAAGAAAAATGTGTTTTTCATAGTCTAATCCAGGACAAATGTCATTCATTTCACAACTCTGAATGAGAATCAGAAAACACAAAATAGAGGTGCAAATAAACACACCCCCTATTGGAATAAGCTTTGCTCTGTTCTTGACACAACTATTCTTGGCAGTAGGAGGGAGTCAGACAATATTGTAAATATTATTAAATACTGGTTATGCTCAAGCAATTGTTAATTCATCATATACTACTTGGAAATATTAGCAAGGCTAACAGGAAATTCAAGATTGAGTTGTATGCATTGCATTTTAAATCCATTTTAGCAAATATTGCACCTGGTAATATACAAGCTATATCTGAAGGATCCTTCAATGAGTTATACTATAAATGAACAGTAGCCTTTATGAAAGGTCACTTCAAGAAGAATATATCACATGCACAAATGGAGGGTTGTGTTTATATGATGTTTAACATTTCATTTGGTTTGAATATATAATCCTGAACATGTATAAATCCAGGCTTCCCACTCCTTACACCCATTAATTTATTGAATTTGTTGAAAACATGTATGTTACTTTGATTTCAGTTTTAAAATCCTCATCTCAATTGATGATCTACAATGAACTTTTAAAGGATCAAAGGCTTAAATGTCAACTATGCTGAAGTGTTGTTGAATTTATGACCCTTCACATATACATTGGCAGGGGTGGATAAAGTCATTCTGTGTCCCACAATCCCGCTGAATGTACTTATCACAAATTCCATCACCCCTTACCGTGTATGTGATGGTTTCTTCAGTGTCCTGTGACTTGACCAGTGCCACAGTCAGCATAGTTAGGAAAAGGACTTTCAACATGGTGAATCTCAAAAGAAAATAGGACGAATGGATCTTTAGCATCTGCTGCAGGCAAATCACAAATTTTTCAATGACAAGCAAGAAAGGGAGGGAGGGTGGGGAAGCTTTGGACTCCAAGATACCCAATTTTTAATCCCTGTTCAACTTTCCTGGTCCAACAAACCATGCACAGAAGACCAAAAACCCTATGCACAATGACATTTCACTTTATACCATCGAGACATATACAAAGGACACTTGAAGTGCATTATATATACTGCATAGACACAAAGGTTAAAAAAATTGTTTAAGGGGAAAAATAACATAATTAATTTCAAATATCCCCCCACCTCACCCCCTGCAGTGTAAGGACTGTGCAAATCTCCATTCTCTTGAACATGAAGGATTTCTGTGTGCTCACCTCCAGCTGGTGAAATTCCTTGTACAGTTCAGCAAAAATACCTGCGAGCCAATATGAATATATAGCCTCAAACTATTTTGGAAAAAAGGAGAGAGGCACAGAAATGGAGGGACAAAGGGTGAACAAATGCAGCAGTGTTATTCACCAAATCCTGAAAATGGACTATAAAATTTGTGGGTGGGGATTTGAGGGAAAAACTGGGAGAGAGCAAGGGAAGGGGTTACTGTTCAAAAAGAGATGCACTCTTTACCTGATTTGTACATCACCTTAACAATAACAATAAATATTTTTTAAAATCCTCTTAAAGTGCCATTTCTACTCTGTTCTCTGTGCACAAGGAGCACCCCCCCACACACACACACAGGTCTGATTCCCTTGTGTCTTATTCATGCTTGGGTGCCTAACAGGTTACCTTCAAGATCGAGGCTGCCTAGTGCCAGAAGAGCAGACCGGGCTGTACCAGGTGGTACCAGTTTGAGGTCGGCCTGGTGCCAGCAGGGAGGACCCTTTCCTAACTGTAAACTAAACAGACGGAGCAGTCTGTCCTCCAGAACTGCCCGGCGCTTTGGTTTCTAACCAGAATCCAGGTGCAGCTTAAATTCGCACCTCTTTCGCTGGAAACCTTCAAACCCACGTTTACGCGCAAAACCTTGCCAGTTGCTGGTCTGCGCGGCGTGCACATAACGCACGTCACCCAAATACTCACAAGCTGACAGCTCGCATTCGCAGACCGCACACCTCCACCGCCCTCTCCCTCCGAGAGCCCTGCGCGGTCGCCAGCAGCTCTCCCGCGCTCCGCACTCTTCAGGTCACCCCACCTTGCTCCTGGGCTCACGGGGCTCCCACGGGCTCTGGGCATGCGCTGTGCCACCTGGGGTCTGGGGCTCCTACCTGTGCGGCCGCGCTGTGCGCTCTGGCCCCGGGCAGCAAGAGGATTGCGCAGGAGAGGGCAGCGCTGGAGGGTCGGAACTGGCGAGGTTGGGCAGCTGCAGAAGAAGCGGGAGGTGGTGGTGGTGGTAGTGGTGGAGGAGGGGGAGGAGGAAGAGGAGGAGGAGTAGGTGGAGGAGGAGGAGGAGGAGGAGGAAGGAGGAGGAGGAGGAGGAGGAGAAAGGGAGTGAAAGGGAGAGGGGGGAGGGGGGAGGGGGAAGGGGGAGGGGGGCGGAGGAGAGAGCGGAGGGAAGTGCGTGCTATAAACCCAGACTACAAGCCAGATTGCCTGAGAACTGCTGGGTCCGCACCCCCTGAGCTAGGGGCCATCCACACTGCCCTGGGCCCGCCCTCCTGTGGCCAGCCCCTGGGCTCCAAGGCTCACAGACACCCCAGGCGGCTTGGGATGTTAGACCCTGGGTTTGAATCAGCCTTAGTGTTCTTTAGGCTACTTTCCTGTCCCAGGAGAGGCAGACATCTCTCCGAAGGAGCTTCTGAGACTCTCAGAAATTGCTTTAGCAAAATTTCCCCAGTGACTCTCCTAAGAGAGTAAATTGACTTAGCTCATAGAGCTAGTCTTTTTGCTTTTGCTTTCAGAGCATTATTATTATTATTTTATTATTATTTGAGGCAGAGTTATGCTTCCTCGGCATGGAGAAAAAGGAGATTTCAATACATTTTTGTGGCTATGTGCTAGGTGTTGGAAATGGGCCACACACTAACAGAATTGCTTTTTTTAATTGAATATTTTGTTATTATAAAGGTGATATACAAAGGGGTTACCATTTCATGGAGTTGTTTTTAGTCTTCAACCATCCTTTCTTTTTCACGGACTTTTTTTATTCTCACCTACAATTTCTCTTTTTTTCTGTTGGCTCAACCTTCTGGAGAGTTATTCAAAATTGGGCATTTCACTTCTACCTTTCAGGAATTTCAAGAATCTGGGGGGGGGGGCAGAGGGAATCAACAGAACTTTTTCCCTTTCTGTCAAATCATATACTCCCCAGACTGTAATTGTCTCTGAAAGCTCCATCTCTAAAGCCAGATAAATAATTTGCTTTTTGAGAGCCAACCTGCTACATGCAATTTCACTAGTGAGACATGCTGCAAACAGAGCTTAATGGCTGTCCAGGATCAGGAGGGAGAGCTGTGAACAAAGGTGAGAAAGACTGCTACAGAGGTTAATAGTGTAAGCCACCCTCCTTATCATTGGTTTATTCCCCCTTGGGTTACTCAGGTTTTGCCAAAGGGTGGTAATAGGCCACAGGGTACTGATCAAGATCAGTGGAGTTCCAAAATCATTCGGGAATCTTATTTGAGTACACAGAGTTTTACTAACTGCATAGCAGATGTACAATCTCATGCTATCTGGTGCCAATGCCCCTACTCTGAATGGCTCTTTGCATTACTCTTTTCCAGCTACCAAATTCAATTTAGTATTGTAGGGATGTAAAGAGGCATAGGTAACTTCTTCAATGTAATGTAAGTACACAGATGAAATCTAGATGCACAAGACTGAACAGGATGTAGTTGGAGATTAAAGTAACTTCACTTTGATAAATTGCTCTTTTAGAGGAAGCTCAGATTTTCAGGATTTTTAGATGGTTGGTAAAAAAAAAATCACAATTATTTCATAAGAGATTCATAGATGCTATTGACCATGCATTTTTCAGTGTGCTTGAAGCCTCTGTGTCCTTTAAGGATGTACTAGAATCAGTGTATCCTATAAATGTGGTGCATTTCTCATAGAGGGATATACTAAATATTTCCAAAAGGACCCATAGTTTTAATCCCTGGAGTACTAGAGACATGAATCACTGAATTAGCCTGTAATTTCTGGACATGTAGCTAACACAAATAATGTTTGGGTCTACTGAGTTTGTAAAAGTTAATTCTTTTATAAAGGTGCTGAAGGAGAAGCCATAGCTATTGCCAGATATGGTTGAATCAGTCTCTTTATTTTATAGAAATAGTTCATTGTTAAATACTTATATTATTAGTGATAAAAAAAGTGATTACTGACAACCAATAGCCTTGTTATGCACCTTTGTAAGAATAATGCCATTTAAATTACTTATTTTCTTGGCCTGCTTTCATATTGATACTTTAAAAATTCAGTACTCACTTCATGGGGCTTGAACTCAGGACCTGGGCACTGTCTCTGAGCTCTTTTGCTCAAGGCTAGTGCTCTACCACTTTCAGCTGCAGGTTCATGTCAGGTTTTTGAGTGGTTAATTGGAGATCAGAGTTGTATAGGGACTGCTTGGGCTGGCTTTGAACAGAGAACCTCAGATCTCAGCCTCCTGAGTAACTAGGATTGCAGGTGTGAGACAGTGGCACCCTGCTGCTGCAGCATTTTTGAATAGCTAAATTGACCATTATTATCCATAAAAATATTCTCATGATAAGCACACATATGGGCTTCTGGTATATTTCTGCCATAATTGAAACAAGTTCTGGGAAATGATTCTTAGGATTAATCATTTTAGTGATAAGATTTGATTCTGTGTTGTCTTTTGTCATGGAAACGGAATCTATCTAAAGTGAAGAGAAAGGACAAATTTAAATGAGCTTTTTAACAGATTTTAAGTCTTCCTTTTCTTTAAGACAAAAACACAAAACATTAATGTAGCAGGGTATGGTGACACATGCCTGTATTCCCAGCATGCAAATCTAAGGCAGGAGAACGTAAATTTCAGACCAATGTGGGCAACATAATTAGATCTTGTGTCAAAAACAGAACAAATATATATTGACATTTACTACAGGTAACTAAATGAATTTTTGAAATCTCTTTTAAAGTTTATAGTATATATTATATATATATATGGTATATATTATAAACTTTTGCATAGAAAATAATGTATATGCTGGGTGCTAGTGGCTCACGCCTGTAATCCTAGCTACTCAGGAGGCTGAGATCTGAGGATCACAGTTCAAAGCCAGCCCAGGCAGGAAAGTCCGTGAAACTCTTATCTCCAATAAACCACTAGAAAACTGGAAGTGGCGCTGTGGCTCAAGTGGTAGAGTGCTTGCCTTGAGCTGAAGAGCTGAGGGATAGCGCCCAAGCCCAGAGTTCAAGCCCTACAACCGACAAAAAAAAAAAAAAAAGTATATGTACTTAGTTGATTGCTAAAATGTCCTCCAGTCATGGACCCATGTGACTAGTGGCTCATGTGTTAAAAGATTTACTGTAATGTGTGGTAGTTGTATTGAAGCTTGAGCCTCAAAGAAAATTGACAAATTTGTATTTATGCAATATTAATTGGCTTCAAGTGTGTCATTGGTGAGTTCTTTGTTTTAGTGACTGCCAGATGTATTATTCTTCAGAATGTATTCAGCAAATCTCTCTTCCTGGATGCCAAGTGGACATGAGAAAACTTTCAGTCATCTGGAGCTTGTAAATTGTTCTGAAATAGTTGGAATTTTATTAGACGCTTGATTTCATCATAGAGCAAAGAATACCTTGGATGAATAAAAGTCAAATCAATCAGAAATGATTGGAACCAGTAATTAGAATTTCCTTGGAGAGATAAAAATGTATGATGTAAATCCACTGCCTTGCAAAGAAGATTGCTTTCTAACAAGTTATCAGAGATGAGAGCGCAACCTCAGATGCTGACACAGATGGGAAGTTCCTCCTTCCCTCCCTCCTTGCAAGCATAGCTTTTTCAGAATCTTCATTTGGCTCATCAAGTTTGGTGGGGTTTTATGCTGATTGTATTATACAGCATTAAATTAGAAATAAAACCCTCTGAAAATCAGTTCTTTTATTGTAATATGCAATTTAAAGAACTGGACCATCACTCTTCTACTTTTGCCAGTTTGGAACCTTTCCATAATATTTTGTTGATTTTTAGAATTCTCATTGCTTTGCTTTATGACTTTATTTTACCTTATTTGCATTATTTTTTTACCTTCACTTTGTGGATTCTTATTACAACAGAGATGCTTCGCATATGTTCTCCTAGTGAATATTTAATCTTATATGTAGGTAACTAAATGAGATTTTGAAATCTTTGAAAAATTCTAAATGAATTTTAGAAATTGGTAGTTCAAATAAAGTCATAAAGACTTTGTGTATGCTAACATCTATCATTTTGAAGTGTGTAATAGCATTAATAAGATAGATTTATAGTTTTATTCTTGGAGTGTGTCATATATATGATACCAATGGACCTCCTGAGACCAAAGCCTAAAAACGGACATGATTATTTTTTTCTTTGCTTCTTCAGGAATTTTAAAACATAAATTATTTTGATAAACTAGTTCTAACTTCTTTCTTACAGCAGAATGTGGAGAGGCCAAATGAAACTCTTTCTACTTAGAATTTATAGTATGATGCTGATAGATAAAATACAAGGAATGACATATATGACTTTTATTGCTGATTAAATAGAGCAAATATGGAAACTCTAGTCAAGGTAAGAGGTTAAAAGTTTATATATTCACAAGAGAGAGATTATTTGGATTTAAGGTTTTTTTTTCCTTTTTCTTTATGACTGCTTTTTAAGCAAATGCTTCTTTTTAAAAAAACAATTTTTTATTATCTCTAAGTAGTGGTACAAAAGGTTTTCAACAAAATTAGTTTATAATTACAATGCATCTTGAGATATGTCATCCCTTTCATTATTCTTCCTCGTCTCTCCCAACTCAGCCCCTAACCTCAATTTTCCTAGTTTCATAAGATATACATTGACCATTATGACTGCATTCTCCTCCCCTTCTCTTCGTTCATCTATCACCCTCCCCTTGACATTCTTCCCACACCTTTTAAATGCCAGTAACTCCCTACATTCTGTCTTCCATTTTCAAATTGTTTAGTAAGTTTCATTATGCAGTGCATATGTAGATACATATGTAATGTACTTAGATCCTTGTTATGTCCCCCTTTCCCAGTATCCTTCCCCTGTTCCTCCTTACTCTCTTGTTGACACCACCCTTCTCCTGAGATAGTCTTACTTTTGCCTCAGGTCTTATCATTATCAGCACCATCATTTTATCTTACTTTTGCCTCAAGTCTTACCATTATCATCATCATCATTGTTTTATGAGTGAAAACATGGGATATTTGTGGCTGTTTGGGTTCATCTCCATCAACACAGCTCCTAGAATTCTAAGAGATAAATTTCTTTTCTTTATAAAGTATCCAGTCTTAGGCATGTTAATATAAGCAACAGAAAACCAAAATATCCTTTGTCATACACTTTTAGATAATTAGTTTAAATATGTGGTAAGTCATATGAATAGCTGCAATATTTTTCCTCCTCAGTATATTGTGAAGACTGTATTTCCTCTTCAATGTATTGGCTGAGCTTCTGTGGAGATGAAGGTGTATGTATCTCACATCAAATTATACTTTAACCTGTAAGGTTAATCCATTGGTTGTTGGTAAACATAGAGAGAGGATTTCTGAGCTTTTTTTTGTAAAGTGAAGATCTTTGCTAATCCTGTACTTCATTTTAGATTTCCTATTGAAAAAAATTCTATTCTTGCTATGGGTGCTGGCTGTTTTGGCTGTGATTAAACACTAGTTCCTTCCTCCTGTTCACCATACCATCTAGCTTTCCTTCCTTTCATCTTTTTTTTTTGTCCCTCATTTATTTTTCTACCTAGCTACTGAGGAAAGTTAGACTTCTTAAACCAATATTATTTGCATGGGATAGGTAGCTTCTGAGGCACAGAGCTAAAGGAGCCTTTGTTCCTACCCTTTTCTTTTTCTTTTTTAAAAATTTTTATTGTGGAAATACTGTACAGAGGAATTACAATTACATGGGCAAGATAATGAGTACATTTCTTATCAAGCATTGTAGCCTCCTCCTGTTTCCCCTTCCCATCCCTTCCCATCCTCCCCTCGCCCCCGCAATCCTTCCCGACCCCCTTCCCACCAAAGTTGTAAAGTTCATTTTCAACATAACGACTTGTACTTCTCATCGTTGCAATGGGTCCACCTGTATCCCTATTTAAACGACTTGTTTTTCCCCTTCCCCTCCACAAATTATAACAACATCAAATACAGTGAAAGCAGGGGTTATACTGTGGGGAAGGGACATACAAAGTAACAAAGAAATAATCTTATAAATGTGTTAGAAACAATCACATGAAAGAAAAAAAAACATTTGAATACATATCTTAGGGTTCATGTCCCTAACATCACCTTATCTGGCCTTTTCTGCTTGACTCAGACATATACTAGATATTGCAAATAAGGGAAACCATGGGACCTATGTTTCTTTGGGCCTGGCTTACTTCACTTAATATAATTTTTTCCAAGCCTTTCCATTTCCCAACAAATGGGCAATGTTATTCTTTCTGATGGAGGCATATAATTCCATTGTGTACATATACCACATTTTCTTGCTCCATTCATCTACTGAGGGGCATCTGGGTTGGTTCCAGATCTTAGCTATAGTAAATAATGCTGCAATAAACATGGTCGTGCTGGTAGCTTCAGTGTGGTCTTGTTTGTAATCATTAGGGTAAATGCCCAAAAGTGGGATTGCTGGGTCTTAGGGGAGCTCTATGTGGAGTCTTTTGAGGAACTGCCATACTTCTTTCCAAAGTCCTACCCTTTTCTTTTGACATCTCCTTGAAAATGGAGCTGAACAAGTTATGAACTATTTTAAATGAAATAAAACATTTCTTATCTTTTTATAATCCAGCCTGATGATCATTTTTCAGAAATTTATATTCCCATATCCTCATACTTATCAAAGGCACTACAACATGAAATCTTACGTGTACTTAAATCTCAGATCTTTCATGATCATTTTTGGTGTGCTGGTCCTGGAGCTTGAACTCAGGGCCTGGGCACTGTTCCTGAGCTCCTTTGCTGAAGACTAGCACTTTACTACTTGAGCCACAGCTCCATTTCAGTATTTTTGGTGTTTAATTGGGGGTAGCAGTCTCACAACTTTCCTGCCTAGGCTGGCTTTGAATTGCAGTTCTCAGATCTCAGCCTCCTGAGTAGCTAGGATTATAGGCATAAATCACTTGGCAAATATTAAATCTTAATGTACTTTTTATGATTATATTTCAAAGCTGAAGACTAATCCTACTGTCTATCTTATAGAAATTTACCTGAAACATATTGAATGCATCAAACAATCAGAGGAAGCAGTATATACAAGTCACAAAGGCATCAGATTTTTATTTATTTTATTTAGGGAGCTCATTAACACTCAAATTTTGTTTAAATATAGATGCAAAGTGGGGTGGATGGTGGGATGAAGTTAGAGATCTAGGAATGTTTGATGTTGTGGATGCTAAGAAGTGTTGGGACTTGTCCTGTGGTTAATGAGTACTGGTAAATATTTTAGGAAGGAGATTGATGACTCAGACTTGAATGTTATAAATATGACATTGGTGATGTGATAGAAGGGATAGTGGGTTAATTTTTAACGGGAAGTATGAGGTTTAAGGCAATTGGAAACCTGTTTGAATGTTGTAGGTCATGGATGGAGAAAACAGGGCAGAGACAAAGTGTGTTCAGGAAGCAGGTATTGGTTCATGGTGATAGTGGGAAGAAGAAAGCTCTTGGGTTTGTTTCTTGGTCATCAGATGGGTAATAGTTATTAGTAGAGGAAGAAACAAAAGACAAAGAATAAGGGATGAGGGTACAGAACAGGAGAGAGAGAAGGTGAAGAAGTTTCTTGAGTGTTGAGGACTTTTTATTCTCCCAAATAGAAATGAATCTGAAACACTGGCTATTTTTCTTTCCAGACACAGATAGTTATCTAGGCCTAGGGAATAGTTTATAGTAACAGAATTTAGAGGCATATTATTGGGGTAAGTGTCAAAAGCGATTTAGCTTGTTTGTTAGTTTATTGAGTCACAGCAATAAACTGTCAAACATTTTTTACATCTGACTGAGTCACAAAGAAGAGGCTATCGTTTTTATGTCAATGCTTGTCATGGCAGACTTTCTCAATGAAAGTGTGTTGGGTGAATCACTGAATGAATAGTTAAGTTTTTCTTGAAAACTGTGATTTAGTTGTGGAGTCTCACAGAACCACACCATGAGAATATTGTCAAAGAAGACTGCTCCCTCTCTTCAATCCCCTTGTCAACAGTGATTAGTTTCAATAAATACTCAGCAGCTTTTTTTTTGTGAGTCCATTTTGCTTGCATTTGGTCCTTCCAATTATCTTTTCCCCTCTAGATGATGATGATGATGATGATAATGATGATGATGGTGATGATTATTTTACCAATTGCATTTCCCTCTCCTCCTCCTTTCTTCTCTCCCTTTTTTCTTCCCTCCCTCCCTCTCTTCCAGCCCTTTCCTCCTCTACTTTTGGCAGTAGTGAGGTATGAAGTGAGAATCTTGTGTTTGCTAGGCAGACACTCACCATGTTAGTGCCATATCCCCAGATCTTTTTTGCCTTTAGTTAATTTTCAATAGAGCCTTATATTTTTTACTTAGGGGTGGTGTTAGACCACCATCTTCTTCCTTGAGCTTCCCATGAAGCTGAAATCACAGATTCATTCCCATCTTGGTGATTTAGATGGGGGTCTCACCTTTTTTGCACAGGCTGGCCTCGAATCTTGATCATCCCAATCTCACCTGCCAAGTAGCAGGAATTACAGATGTGAACCAATGTGTTAGGCACTGCTTACATTTCTTCAAGTGAACTTTTATAAATATGTCTTATTTATTTTGAATCTCTATTTTATTTGGTATGATTTTTAAAACATATGACATGTTTCAGATTCAGTCAAACACAGAAGTTCTAAGGTAAATTTGCATTTCTAATAGTAATTGTGCTTATATTGAGTTATACTAGCCTCTGTTTCATGGAAATAACATTTAAATAAGAAAGCTCTTAGTTATATATTTGAAACTGAGTGTTCCTAAATTACAAAATATGAAAGCCTATTAATATATGGTCTTCAAGAAGCCCATTAAGTTAGTAAATTCTGTGAAAAATAGAACTTAACCAATTATTTATGAGCAGTAGTATACACTAAATCATTGGTTTTATTACTATACCGAGATACTAGTGCTTAATTTGATAATTAGATTTAATTAGAAGATTATGTATTGGCTAACTGCTAATCTATTTTATTTGAAATTATTCAATACATTTTGATTGTTGTAATTGAGCTTTATAAATAGAAAGGAAAACTTTGCCAAATCTATATATATACTAATATGAATGATGTATGTTATTTACAGAATATTAAAAATTAATAAACATATAATATACACACTTATAGACAATGTAAACATTCTAATACATATAATGTGTAACAATCATATTAGGGTAATTGCCTTATCTTTGTCTCAAATATTTATCATTTCTTTGGGTTGGGAATATGCAAAGTCTTCTCTATTAGCCATTTTGAATGTTACTTATTTATATTTTAAATTGCTCATTTCTTTTAATAAAAATGTTATTAGTCCCTCTGTTTTTTTTTTTTCCTTCTTTTTTTTGGTTGGTCGTGGGGCTTGAACTCTGGCCTTAGGCGCTGTCCATGCACTCTTCAGCTCAAGGCGAGTGCTCTACCGCTTGAGCCTCAGCGCCACTTTCGGTTTTCAAGTGTTTTTTTTTTAAATTGGAGATAAGAGTCTCACAGACTTTCCTGCCTGGGCTGGCTAGGATTACAGGCGTGAGCCACTGGCGCCCGACTGTCCTTCAGTTTTTCTACACATATTTGTAGAATGCATTCTATGTAGTGAGCATTGGGTTTATCACCTTAGCTTTAAGAATATTACATTCTGGAGGGAGGTTCAAACATCAATTTAAACAGGCAATTATGATACGATGTATTTGACAAGCAACTAATAATGATACCAAGCAACTAATAAAATTGGAAGGTCAAAGGATGCCTGTTTCCCAGGAGGAGGGAGGTCTAATGTGAGTCCTGGAGTGTGAATTATCCGGGACAAGGGAGAAAATAGCTTCAAAAAGACTCATGGAACCTCAGGGCAGCCATGTTCAGTTCACTCTATGAATAGAGTAAAGAGATCTAACAGAGGAGGAAAGTGGACTAAGGCTGAAGTAATAATCCAGGACCAGATTATGAAAACCCTTGTTTGTCACAGTAGACAGCATATGCTGCATGATACTTAATGGGTTTTGAGTAGATTTACTTTTGGTCAAAAACTGTTGACTAGCTTTAGAAACAAAAGTATATTTAGAGCCAAGTGTTAGTGGCTCAGGCTTTTAATCCTAGCTACTCAGAACAGAGATCTGAGGATCACAGTTCAAAGCCAGCCCAGGTAGAAAAGTCACTGTGAGACTCTGATCTCCAATTAACCACTCAAAAACCAGAATTGGAGCTCTGGCTCAAAGTGGTAGAGCATTAGCCTTGAGCATAAGAGCTCAGGGACAGTACCGAGGCCCTGACTTCAAGCCCCACAACAAACATGACAAAAGAAAAAAATATTTATCTTCTTATTTAAGAAACAGGGTCTTATTGTGTAGCCCCGGCTGGTCTTGAACATGTGAAACTCAGACTGGCCATAAACTTCAGACTTCCTGAGTGCTAGGGTTATGGGTATGTACCACCACAAAGGTAACTTTTGACTTTAAATAGTTGTGTGTGTATAGGGAAGAAGGTGGAAAGCAACAGCTGTAGGATGAAAAGTAAAAGAAATGATGGAATGTAAGTGATTTTAAGAAATGATTTGTTTTATGAAATAATTAAAGTTTATACAGAAAATTATATGAAATTATAGAGTTACTTATAATAAATGGAGCCTATCATCATGTAGGATAGTGTTCATTTCTTGTCATGTATTAATTTTAATTTTCTAACTGCATGAGAATGAAGAATGCTACTCTGGAGTGACTATGTATCAGGCTTATTGCCTGCTGCAGAATATGTTAATGTTTCTCTTAACACAGATTTTGTTTTCCAAGAATATTATAAAGAAAACAATTATACTAGGACATACAAATGTTTCCTCCATAAAAAAGTATCTTCTTATGATCTTACACAAGGAATTACAGTGCATATATATTATATATAAAGTATGGTATGTTCCTAAAAAGTTCTGACTCACAGTGACCATCAAAAGAATTTACAAGATTATACTTATTGCTATAAGTATAATAAAAACAGGTCACAGAAAAAAATGTTTAAAATGGATTCTATTCATAAGAATTATTGACTTTTTTGGGGGGGGAGAATTGGGTGGGGGACGGGGGGGGGAGGCTGGGAGGGGATGTGAAGGGTAAACAAAGGAGGAGGCTGAAATGCTTGATAAGAAATGTACTCATTATCTTGCTCATGTAATTGTAACCCCTCTGTACAGTATGTTCACAAAAAATAAAAAAGAAAAAAGAATTATTGACTTTTTAAAAAGGTGTTGAGAGGCCACTTTATTTTATTTTATTCTTTTTTTTTTTTTTTTTTTGGTCGGTCATGGGGGCCTGAACTCTGGACCTGGGTACTGTCCCTCAGCTCTTCAGCTCAAGGCTAGCGCTCTACCACTTGAGCCATAGTTCCACTTCAGGCTCTTTCTGCTTATGTGATGCTGAGGAATTGAATCCAGGGCCTCAAGCATGCAAGGCAAGCACTCTATCACTGAGCCACCTTCCCAGCCCAAGAATTATTGACTTTATAACAAATACTGGCTGTAGAATTTCTTTGGCTCATCTATAGATGAAAATTATTTAATTAATATTGTTCTGTAAATATTATGATAATGTGCAATAATATACAAAATATCCAATTTCTATACTATATTATAGTATAGTACACTATACTATATAGTTTACTTTTTAACACAAATTATCTTTTTGAACAATAAATATTAAAAATGAAATATAGGACTTGATTCTGGGGTTAAAACTGCTACCATTACATGAAAGGCACTTCAAGTCTCCTTCTTTGTACAACCTTCCTACCTAATTTTGTATTTTGAATTTCTAAGCCCTGTACTTAAGTTTGTACTTATAGTATCATTTTTTTAAATGACCTCTGAATTGCATAAGTTTGAAACTTAAAAAAATTTGGGGCCATCTGTGATTTCTCTATAACAGATAATTCTTAAAAGAATCTCAATGTAATTATTTAAAGCTTCAATTTTGTACTTTATAAAGAAAACAGAAACAAACTACTGAAGTAAGAAACACTTAAATTTTAAATAAGTGTCAATTAGTAGAAAAAATATATACATATTTTGGTCGGTCGTGGGTCTTGAACTCTGAGCTTGGGCTCAGTCCCTGAGCTCTTCAGCTCAAGTCTAGTGCTCTACCACTTGAACCACAGTGCCACTTCTGCTTTTATGAGTGGTTTATTGGAGATAAGAATCTCATGGACTTTCCTGCCTGGGCTGGCTTTGAACTGTGATCATAGATCTTAGCCTCCTGGGTAGCTAGGAAAACTACCAAATTAAGAAATGGCTAAACCTTTTATTTTATCATCATGTTGCCTTGTTTCCTCTGTGTGTGTGTGTGTGTGTGTGTGTGTGTGTCTGTGTGTGTGTGTGTGTGCACACACGCTGGGACTTGAAGGCCTGGGCAGAGTCCTGTACCTTTTATGCTCAAGGGTAGCATTCTACTACATGAGCCATACCTCCACTTCTTGCTTTTTGGTGTTTAGTTAGAGATAAGAGTCTCATCAACTTTACTGCCTAGGCTGCTTTTTAAAAAATATGGTTTTTTTATTGTAAAAATACTGTACAGAGGGGTTACAGTTACATGAGTAACGTAATGAGTACATTTCCTATCCAGCATTGTTTCCTCCTCTTTTGGTTTTCTCCTACCATCCCCTCCCTCCCCACCTCCCTAACTCCTCCCTCCCTCCCTCCCCCCAAGTTGTAAAGTTTGTTTTCAACATAGTGTCTTGTACATCTCATTGTTACAATGGGTCAACCTGTATCCTTGTATCAGCATTTTGTTATTTCCCTTCCCCTCCCCAAATTAGAAAAATGTGTATACAAGATGCAGGGCACTGACATCAAATACAGTGAAAACAGGGAAAATGTGGTATATTTATACAATGGAATTCTATGCCTCCATCAGAAAGAATGACATTGCCCCATTTGTTAAGAAATGGAAAAACTTGGAAAAATTATATTAAGTGAAATAAGCCAGGCCCAAAGAAACATAGGTCCCATGGTTTCCCTTATTTGCAATAACTAGTAAGTCTAGGACAAGCAGAAAAGGTCAAAAGCTATGTACATATGACCAGAGAAGATAATGTTAGGTGAAATGAATCCCAAGATAGGGATTTTTTTTCTTTCTTGCTATTGTTTTTAACGTATTTAAAATGTACTATGTGATTTTTTTTGTTTCTCTTGTACGTGCTTCTCCTATGGTATAACCCGTTTTCACTGTATTTGACCTACCAACGTTTTGAAACTTGATCCTCAGATCACAGCCTCCTGAGTAGCTAGGATTACAGGTGTGAGCCCCCAATGCCTAGTAGTTTCCTAGGAAATTTTAAGTTTTCCTGTGAGCTAGGCTTCTATTAAGTACTGCAATGCTTTGCAGGGGAACCTACTACTGTATGTGTTGTATAGATGAGTCAGCCCAGGGGTGAAGTGCTGAGACAGATCTGGGCCTGCCAAGCTTATGTTTAACTTTGCTTTGTGTTGTCTCAGTGGTCAACACATACTGTTAAAGTAGTCAGGGTTGTCTGTTGGATTCCTAAACAAACTTAAGTCTTCACAGGAGAATAGATATGAATTCCCTGGCCATAAGAAATTGTTTGAGGCCACAGTTGGCTCTGAATGAACTCATGTCTGCATAGGAAATGCGGTGATACTAGCTTATTTTAGATCTTGCCATGTTTTAGACAATTGTTTTACTACCTAATTGTTTTTCACTCAAGAAGAGTACCAAACTATTTTGAAATAAATCAACATCCCCCCCACCACTGGTTGACAAAGAATCAGAATCTTGTTATTACATCAGAAAACTTTTCTTTTCTTTTTTTAGAGAGATAAAGGGTAGAACTGAACACTGACAAAGTAGGAGGAAAGAAATGGATTCCTTCCATTTTTCTTTTACTGAAAATGATATACATACCTATTGTCATATTCCCTCCATTTTGCTTTTATTTAATATGATACAGATATCTATTGTCATACAAATAGACCAAGATTTATTTTGTCATTTATGAGTATACACAGGACTTGAGATAGATAGAGCTTACTCAAATTGGCAACCTCATTCTTCATTCTTAAAAGTGCTTTGGCAGTAAAGGGAACTCTACTGCAGAGTTGGTGGGAGTGTAAACTTGTTCAACCACTCTGGAAAGCAGTATGGAGGTTCCTCAAAGACTACATATAGTGCTCCCCTATGACCCAGCAATCCCACTTCTGGGAATTTATCCAAATGATCACAAACAAGGCCATACTAAAGCTACCAGCACAACTATGTTTATCATAGCATTATTCACCATAGCTAAGATATGGAACCATCCAGACGTCCCTCAGTAGATGAATGGATCAAGAAAATGTGATATATATATATATATATATATATATATATATATATGCACAATGGAATTTTATGCCTCCGTCAGAAAGAATGACACCACCCCATTTGTTAGGAAATGGAAAGATTTGGAAAAAAGTATTATTATTATGCATAATGGAATTTTATGCCTCCATCAGAAAAAATGGCACCACCCCATTTGTTATGAAATGGAAAGACTTGGAAAAAAATTATTATTGTTTTTTTGGAAAAAATTATTTTAAGTGAAGTAAGCCAGAACCAAAGAAACATAGGTCCATGGTTTCCCTTATTTTCAGTAACTAGCAAACATCTAGGATAATCTTACCACACAAGCAGAAAAGGTCAAAAGCTATGTACATACGACCATATAAGATGATGATAAGCAAAATGAGCCCCAAGATATGTACGCAAGAGGTTTTTTTTGTTGCTGTTGTTTTTAATGTACTATGTGATTTTTTTTTATTTCTTTTGTATGTTCTTCCCCCTACGGTATTATCCCTATTGTCACTGTATTTGATTCTGGTGCCTTGCATCTTGTATATACATTTGGACAATTTGAGGAGGGGAAGGGAAATAACAAAATGCTGAAACAAGGATACAGGTTGACCCACTGTAACAATGAGATATACAAGACACTATGTTTACACTATGTTGAAAATAAACTTTATAACTTGGTGGGGGGAGGGAGGAATTGAGGAGGTGGGGAAGGAAGGGATGGTAGGGGAAAAACAAAGGAAGGGGTAACAATGCTCGATAGCAAATGTACTCATTACCTTACTCATGTCACTGTAACCCTCTGTACAGTATCTTTACAATAAAAATATTAAAAAATGCTTTGGCAGTACTAAGGTTTGAATCAGGGTTTTGCAGTTGGTAAGCAAGTACTCTACCACTTGATCTATGCCTCCAGCCCTTTTTGTCACAAGCTGTTTTTCACATAGGGTCTCATGCTTTTTGCCTGGGACTGTCCTTGGACCTTGATTCTACTACTGCTGTCTTCCATGTAGTTGGGATTGCAGGTGTCTAACCATTGTAACCTGGCTTGTTTGCTAGATACGCTTTCACTAACTTTTTGCTGAGGTCGTCGTTAAACATTCATCACGTCTCCTATCTTCTCTTGGAAGTAGCAGGGATTACTGGAATGAGCACTATGCCCAGCATCATTTATTCTTAAAGCCATTCATGAGTAACAGAAAAGTTTCTCTCTTTTTTCTTTTTTTTTTTTTTTGGCCCAACTGTCAAAGCATTTCTATTACTCAAATGAAATTGTGTTATTCTACAGAACCAAGAGGATATCTAATTGAATCCTTCTGTGGTGATTGTGTTTTTAGACTAGTCCCTGGTTTTGAGAATTCTACTAGAAGCTTGGAAAGGGTTTAGTTGTTTATTGCAGGCCTTTTTCCAATCTATCAGTTCCCCACTACTTTATTTCCCTCAGCAATGTTTGCTTTTACTTTTTTTTAAAGCACCTGGTACTGTAAGCGTGGTTTATTTCCATTTCAAATCTGAGCTCTAATTTTGAGAAAAAATGTGAAGACTATATCTTGGGTTAGGTAGAATCTACTTAAGTGTAATAACATCTTTCTTTTAAGTAGCTTTAGTTGTTTTTTTCCCCTTACTGTTTTCTGATTAATATTTTTTCTTGAGAAGTTTGGTAAGGAAAAAAAAACTTGAAACAAGGAGATTTTTTTAAAGGCTTCTTGTCATTCTATAATATCATTGCATTATGCTTTTTTTAGGCCTTTGTATTCTGTAAATTACCAGAAAAAAGTCTCCAGTTAGAAATGAACCAAATTTTATAGCTGTCAGAACTACTGAATATTACATTTACCCTAAAAAACTGACGGATTTATCCTTCCAATAACCTCTCCATTCTTTCCCCTTAGCCCCTTGCTTACTAACTTCATCTTATTTAGTCACAAATAAAAGTTTGTGATGACTCTTGGGAATTATGAGATGCTCTCAACTGGAATTTGAATTTCTATAAGCCATCATCTCAATTAGTCAGATTTTGGGATTCTGGCCATGTATACTTAGTATTATTCAATCTCTATTCAAAGTCCTGTCTTTAGGAAAGAACAGACCTCTGAACGAAAGCCAGTATGAGTCAAACAGATACAACTGAGTCTTCACCCTAACAAACTGTAAGGAATGTTTGTTACCAAGTTGCAGCATAATTGTTCACTATCTAATAGTAAAACGTTTAACTCAAATGGGAATGCATTTTCCTGTGAAAACACAAAATATATCAGGGGGAAAACCTTATTGGAAAGTACTCATGGAGAAGGTTAACCCATGCTTTAAATGTAAGAGAAAGCTTGATGATGATGATGATGATTATTATTTTACCCTACTGCATCAAACTTGAATTGACATTTAAAATATCTTGGGTCTGGTCAAGTTTGCATTCTAACTCTGGCATGATTTAGCATGTTTAATGAAAACTTACCAGCACTTGTGTGAAAGGTTACAGCTGAATGATAGGACTTGCAGTTTAAGCCACCTGCAATGCTTAATTTTTCACTCTCCCATTCCCTCTTTTCATACATGTACAGTTGTTAAGAAAAGAGATAAAAGTCAGGACTGACCTTTCAGCTCTACAGTATTTGTTCTGGTAGAAGTATCACCTTGGTAGGTTACTCTTTGGATTGAGTATTTTTCCTGGAGGCGAAGGGATCATGCAACTGCTGGGAATGCAGTGTAGGTTATAATTCTTAGTCATTGTTGATCTAGGCTAAATTCCAAACAATGAACTAGTGGTGAAAGTCCCTAGGTTCTATTACTAATCTCCATGGCCTCTTAGGTCTCTTTTGTTTTTCTTCTCATTACATTATTAACTGTGTATTGTCAGGGGATAATTCAAACTCTCACAGTGGAAGTTTAACAATGTATAAACGATTTATAGCTTACTTGTGAAGGTTGCTTAATATATGCTATCATTGAACTTTAGATAACTTTTTATTAATTTGTTAAATTTTTGAAGATTTTCCCCTCATACTGACTTTTAAAGTTATAACTTTATGACTCTTTTATATTAAATTCATGGCCACATTTCATTAGGACAATTAAAAATCAATTTACCAATCTCTTCCCTCTCCCATGGTTAAATATTCTTGTGTTGGGCTCTACATTTCTTGAGCCTTAAGCTATTCTTCTTTTTTGTTTAATTCTGATCAGTTTATTCTCATATCATTGCTGTGTTCAACCAGTTTGACTTGTACAGATATCAGGTAATAGTAAATATTGGAAGGTGCACATTCCCACTGTGAAAGAAGACATTGCACACATGTGTACATTCAGTACATTACATGCACATTCAGTGCATATTAAGGGATATTGGATCTTGTGACACTTCAGACATAACATATTTACAGGAAAAGTGTGAGTTTTAAAATAGTTAAAAGATTTCCATAGTTATACAAGAATTAAGATAAATATTAAGAGACCCTGACACTCACAAGAACATTTTTCTATGCTATTAAATAAGGGTAGTTCCTTCTAAAGTTCCAAAATAAAGCCAGAATTTTGCCACCATGAAATATATCAAATTACCAATATCAGAATATGCTAGTATGGGAAGCAATGTGGAAGTTGTACCAAAGAAAAGACTATGACGTTCTTAGGTAATACAAAGGGTCTACAGAAGATTTCTTAGATGCGTTCATGAAAAAGGAATTTTCAAAAGAGCAATTACAATGGCTATGTCAGCAGAAAAAGTGGTAACTACCTATGCCTTTTCATTCTACCTTTTAAATGTAGGTGCAAAACAGAAAAGTCTAAATATAGCTTAAAAATTAGTTTACAAATGACAAAATTGAGTGGGCATTCTTATGCATATGTACTTTTAAACCAATAGATACTGTGTAAGTCTAGTATATGGACCTTATGCTCTTCTAATTGAAATATTTTTCCATAAAGAAAAATATGAAGTTGATAAAAGCTGTATCATCTCATGGGATTTACATATAATATTATTTAAATATTAGATTTAATTTTTAAAAACTGATTTATTGTAATGATTATTGTGGAAAAAATAACAAGATTCAAGGATAAAAAGTAAAAGATTAAAAATATATAGTCATATGTATATATATCCTTTAATCTTTCTATTTATACATACATTCATTGTAAAGAGCATTATACTATGTCTATTTGCAATTGTTTTTTTTGACTTAACATTATTAAAAACATATATCCCTTCTGTAATCTGTGTTATCATTTCATGTTTTTATAATGTAGTGATGTATAGATTTCTGTAATTTTTGAACAAATCCATAATTACTGATCATTCAAATTGCCTTCAATTTTTTATTGTTCTAGTTTTCTAAGCACTATCCTACTCATAAATTTTGTTCATGTATTTTTTAGAATGCATATCTAGTAGTATAATTCCTAGGTTATTACACATATGTTAAGGCTTTTTTTATTGTGAAAATACTGTACAGAGGGGTTACAATTACATGGGCAAGATAATAAGTACATTTCTTATCAAGCATTGTAGCCTCCTCTTTTGTTTCCCCTTCCCATCCCTTCCCATCCGTCCCCCGCCCCCCCAATCCTCCCCGCTACCCCCCCACCAAAGTTGTAAAGTTCAATTTTCGACATAACAACTTGTACATCTCATTGTTGCAATTGGTCCACCTGTATGGCCATACCACCCTGTACGGCCGTACTACCCTGAACGCGCCCGATCTCGTCTGTATCCCTATTTAAACGATTTGTTTTTTTCCCTTCCCCTCCACAAATTATACCAACATCAAATACAGTGAAAGCAGGGGTTATACAGTGGGGGAGGGACATACAATGCAACAAAGAAATAATCTTATAAATGTGTTAGAAACAATCGCATGAAAGAAAAAAGAAACATTTGAATACATATCTTAGGGTTCATTTCCCAAACATCAACTTATCTGACCTTTTCTGCTTGACTCAGACATATTTTTAAGGCTTTTTGATACCTGTTGTCAAATAGCTCCCCAGAAGTATTGCACTAATAAACAATTCTTCCTAATGAATATGAGTGGCCTTATACTACATGCTCCTTTCCTTTTTTATTGTTATTATAAAGGTGATGTACAGAGGGATTAAAATTATACAGGTCAGGGGCTGGAAAGGGGCCTCAGTGGTAGAGCGCTTGCCTTGCATGCCTGAGGCCCTGGGTTCGATTCCTCAGCACCACAAAAGCAAAAAGCAAAAAGCCGGAAGTGGCACTATGGCTCAAGTGGTAGAGCGCTAACCTTGAGCTGAAGAGCTGAGGGACAGCGCCCAGGCCCAGAGTTCAGGCCCCACGACCGGACCCCCCCCCCAAAAAAAATTATACAGGTCAGGTAAAGAGTACATTTCTTTTTGGACAATGTCACACTTTTTTTTTTGCTCTCTCCCAGTTTTTCCCTCCCATCCCACCCACAAGTTCTATTTCTTTATAAACTTTGATATTCTCGCAGTTGGAAAGGGCATCATGTTGTTGTCCTTATCCGTTCCTGGTTAAAGCCTAGTGAGGTGAATGCAGTTCTATGTATTATTTGTACATCTATAATTTTTAATAGATTGTGCTTTTAGTGTTTAGCCTATTTTTGTATTAAATGTACTTTTAGGACATAAAAAATATAACTCTTTTTTAGTGAGATATGATATAATGTTTCTACCCCCACCCCCTTTTTGGTCAGTTGGTAGTAGAGCTTGAACTCAGGGCGTGGGAGCTGTCCCGTGAGCTCTTTTGCTCAAGGCTAGTGCTCTACCACTTTGAGCCACAGCTCCACTTCCAGCTTTCTAGTGGGTAATTGGAGATAAGAGTATCAGGACTGGAAGTGGCGCTGTGGCTCAAGCGGTAGAGCCCTTCCTCGCCTTGGGCTGAAGAGCGCAGAGACAGCGCCCAGGCCCAGAGTTCAGGCCCCATGCCTGATAAAAAAAAAAAAAAAAAACAAAGAGTATCAGGACTTTCCTGCCCTGGCTGGCTTTGACCCTGGATCCTCAGACCTCACCCTTCTGAATATCTAGTGTAACAGGTGTGAGCCACCAGCACCCAGCTACAATTGCCTTTTAATGTTTTCAACACTTTTATTTTTATAGTTTGAATATTTAACATTAACCATTATGCACCAAATAATACTCTAGTCAATGATAAATCACAAATGCAACAGTGTTTTCATAAGATTATAATAAAGCTGAAAAATACCTATCAGCTAATATTTTTATTATACCTATTGCCATAGTTAGATACACAAAGTCTTATAGTTGTGTTCTAATTTCCTACAGCATTCAGCATAGTAAGATGTTGCACAGAAGAAGTAACAGACTAGGTTGGTGGACATATACTCTGTGATGTTTTCATAAGGGCAAAATTGTCTAAAATACACTTCTTGGCACATGGTCCCGTGTATAAATAAGACATGGAAGCATTTAAAAAAGGAAATGTATCATTTGCACAAAAGACTGTGTAACTAACATAAACATATTATTTGAATAAGAGCAAAACAAGTAAACCTGCACTTGCATCTAATTTTCAAAATGTTTGAAGCAAGTAGTGCTCTAATTACATTTCCCCTCTCCTTCAAAGATAACTGATTTCCTGAGTTTTGTTTCTATTTTCTTAAAATCTCATATGGAAAATTCCTGAACAATGTGGTTAATGTTGCATTATCAGACTTTATGAATTCTCTTTTGACGTTCTGTTTTGAAAATTCAACATGATCCACATTGGTTTTAATGCATGAGTGTTATTACACTATAGGATCATCATTAATTTATTCATATTTTCTACTTGTTTCTGGTTTTCACTACTACAGAATTCTTTTTCAGATGTAGCTCCAGGCTCATATGTGTGAATGATGTATTCCTGAGATTTGTATTGCTTGGTCATAGGGTATGCATATTTTCCATTTATGAAAAAGGTCAAATGTTTTCTAAAGGGCTTATATCATTTTGCATGCGTATATTGACAGAGCTTATGCATTATTGGTTCCATATTATTATTAACATGTGATGTTCTCAGATTTTAAATTTGGTGATGCTATCTTATGTGGCTTAATTTAGTATTTTTCTGTTTACTACTAAGATGTAAATTTTCCCCATCTAGACGCATGAGAATGGTACTCTGAGGAAAACCACTTTTTGTCTTTGACCATCTTTCTATTTGGTTCTCTTATCTTTTCTTATTTGATTGAAGGCATTCTTTATATAATCTGGATACTAATTTTAAATCAGTTTTAGGTATGAACATACCTTCTCTTGAGCTTGTGATTGTCCTTTTTGTTCACAATTTTATTAAGCTTTACTTCATTATTTATGCTTTTAGTTTCTAGTTTAAAGTCTTTTTCTCCCATGAAGTTATACATATTCTTTTTCTGAAAATCATAAAATTTTGTTTTTCCTCTTTGTGGGTTTTATACAAATAGCATTTTGCAAATAGTTTTCTGTGTCATATTAATTGCATTATCAATTCCAATTTTCCACCCCGCCCTGTATACATATCAGTTGGCCTGTGGCTTTTAGCTCTTTCTATAAAATCGGATAATATTTCCTCATCTGTTGCTCTGGGATCTATCGTATGGATTGTTTTGGACACCAAAATGAGCAGGAGAGACATCCGTTGATGTAAGAATCAGCATTTCCTCCACAGTGCTGAGATGCAAAGAGAAAAGTATGTCTGACCTAGTCTACCAGTCTCAACAGGAGAGCTGCCCCAGTCATACAGCTTAAAGTGACCTCAGTTGGATTCCAGATGATGTATATATTTTTCATTTGTAATAAACTATTGATGGCTTAAAGGACTGAGGTTGAGGTGGTTTGTTTTGTAAGAGTAAATAATTAACTAAGAAAGATACTGCAATTTCATATTTTTTTCTGTATGAAAACTAGTTATTTTTCTTATCAACATTTTAGAGTATCTGTAAACATTTGGTATTTGCCTGGCATGTCCTTTGAAGTACACAGTTGATTTTTAATTTATGCTCATAACTTTCATTTTCCGCTTGCCTTAATTTGCCTTTAAGAGCTTTATAGTATATTTTTTCAAGTTATGTAGCTGATTTGATTTCTGTTACCAAAGCAAAATAACAGTTTCCCTGACTTTATGAGTTCTCAGGCATTTTCCCCCTAATTTTCCTTTATCTAGAATTCAGGACTCAACCAAAGTTTTTGTGTTATGGAGTAGGGATAGTTTCCTTTTTTATATTTGCCTTTTTCACTGAGAATATCCCCTTTCAAGATTTCAGCTTTGGGAAAATATGTCAGCTTAAATTTCTGTTGAAACTATCTCTTGTTCCACATTAAAATTAAAATCCCCCAAATGCCAGAAATCAGCAAACTTTAAAATGTACATTTGAGTAACTGCACATTTGAGTGCTTAGTTATTTTTTCTGGATTCTAGCTTTTCAGTCTTTTGTGCTTCTGAAGAATTTTTATTTTCTTGATATCTAAGCTTTGCTTCTAAAAGTTTTTTTTAAGTCTTATTCAGAAATTTTGGGTCTCTTATATAGCAACCTTCCTAAGACTGTATCATATTGTTGGAATTATAAATCTAGAAATATAAGCATTTGATGTAGTCAAATCTATTAACAGTTTCTCTTATACATGTAATTTAATGCTAAGCTTAAGAAGTCTTCCTCTACTTCAAGAACATTTTAATATTCACATAAATTTTGTTTTTGTCATTTATGGTTTCATGTTTTAAATGTTTAAATATTAATTTGGAATGTATCTTGATAAAACATGAGAAGTAGGAATCTAATATCTATTTCTCAGATGGGTAGCTTGTCTCAGTGACTAATAATTTTTCAAAAATGAAAATATGAAATAATAAAGCTAACACCATTGCTAATAAGAAGCATTGTGTTAGAATAGAAGTTAAAATCATATTCATTACTTGCCTAATATGGGAAATGAATTATGAAAACGAATGGCTTTTAGTGGCTTTTTTTGTGTGTATGTGTGCTGGTTTGGGGGCTTGAACACTCAGAACCTGGCACTGATCTTGAGCGACTTTTGCTCAAGGCTAGTGCTCTGCCACTTCTGCCACTATTTTTTTTTTGGTGGGAGAGCGGGGTAGTTTTATTGGAGATAAAAGACTCACAGACTTTCCTGCCTAGGCTGGCTTTGAATCATAATCCTAGGATTTCAGCTTCCTGAATAGTTAAGATTACAGGTGTGAGCCACTAACACCAGGTTGGATTTTGCACTTAAAAACACACACACACACACACACACACACACACACACACACACACACACACACACACACACACACACACACACAAACCATTTGTTTTTATTTTTCTTCTTTGAAAGAAGATAGACATTGAATTCCTTGGATTTATGTTCTAGCATCTATTGTGGAAAATTATTATTATTTTTTTGCTCTACAAAAATCTCCAGGATGTTATAAAGTAGTACTTTAAGATAGGAGACTCTGTGAAGCTAAAGATTTTTCTCATCTCATGATCTCTCTCTCTCTCTCTCTCTCTCTCTCTCTCTCTCTCTCTCTCTCTCTCTCTCTCTCTCTTTCTCTCTCTCTATCCATCATCTATCTATCTATCTGTATATATAATTTGTTTTCCTGTTTTCTGTATTGAATTTCCCCCTTGTGACATAATTATCAGTGGCCTAGTGGAGAATTAGAAACAGACACACATTAATTTGAAAGAGGGACATTGGACTTTGATGGGGTTGGGGTACAAATATAACCCTTATGGAAGAGTATAAGGCTCTTCATAGATTAAATTTGTGCTTGGTAATCCAGATCTTTTTTTGTCTATGGAATTATTTCTATGAAAAGTAGAAATTCACCAAACTAAGAAGCAATATTAAACTTCCAGTTGAAACTTGTAGCTTACATGACCACAGATTTATGTGGGAATAACCTAGGTTTTGCTTTATGGAAACAAACTGAATCATTCAGTAATTATTTGTTGACTCTTTGAAATTCCATGCTGAGCCTTGCATTGGATAAAAAGAGAATTCAGTCTTTATTTATTTATACTATGAAGGAATAAGTTAGGTTGTGATTTATTAATAGAACATATGAAATTTTAGCCATATTTAAAAGGGTAAAAAATAGAATACCCATATTTTTGAAATGTAAAAAAATAGAAATACATCTGAAACTAAAAAGTATATGGAAGAAACTTGACCTTCTCTGGCACTTCTGGATTTTACAGTGATTTTAACTTAGAGTTGAACTCTGTTGCCCAGACCTCTAGCTATATATAAAATCATAATTGTGACATCAGTTCATATGCCCACCATTGCCAAGACTGTTAGGAACACAGTAGGCATTCAATAAACACCTGTGTTTTAGGGAAAGAAGAATATAGAAAAATATCACTCTTTTACTTAACTTTCTGGCTGATTCCATTCTAGATAAATGACAGTTGCTTGTAGAGAGCAGTGGAATCTAGGAAAGAGATGGCAAAGGGAGTTTGTCTAAATAAGTCAGGAAATTTGAACTTCTTGTCAAACATTTTGAATATCTTTTTTGTTCAGCATTACAAGGTGTTTAACCCATCATTCATTTTAGTTTGTTTTTCTGTGAGCTTAAACTCTGAATGATTTCTTGACTAGTGCTTTTTTTATTTCACATCAGGCTCTTTAAAATGTGATTTGCATTTTGTTTTATAACAGCTGCCCAAAACACCTTGAGAAAGAAGTGCTGTGTTCACTTTTAATACTTAAAAAAAATCACTTGGAGGCACTTGAGTATGTGTTTGCAAGAAAGTAAAACATAACAAGAATGAGGAACCTCTGTTCTTGGAGCCTCATTGCATATCATTTATGCTTGAAAAAACAGAGTGAATTTATTTGTTTTAATGTCCAAAAACTTTGACCCATGAGTTGAAAGGAGCTAGCTGACCAATAAAGTAAAAATAGCAGCAAACTTGCTTTTTAACTGGGATGATATTTGACCTTGCATCTCTTCATGGCAGAGCATGTTGAAACAGTTTGAAGTAATTTTCGAGTGTCAGAACCACATTAGGATGTCTTCTCTTGTGATGCCAAGTGCAGGTTGGCCTAATGATTGGAATAACCCACCTCCCTAGGCCCACCCGGAAGACAAAGGGGAGTTATTATTATTCTTTTTAGTTTAAATTATCCAAATAGCTGATCTTTATAATTCCATGACACCCACTAATTTCTCAATCTTCATCTGACCTTTTGTTGCCTGGTAGATTGAGTTAAATAAATGAAATAAAAGGAATTACAGGAATGTGTGTTAAGAATCATCAGTGAAAGGCTCATTTTACTTTAAAAATGTTGTTTTTTAACATTAGACCTGATACATGATAATTTAACTAAACATGAAGAAATCCTGATTAATTTCCTCATATCTATATTTTGTTGATTAATCTGTGGAGATTTTGCTCTCATATTTTCTATTTTCTCTAGAGGAGAAGGTTGATCTCTGCTTGATATGATGTTCTCTCCCAGGCCTGTGATAAAGCCAGACCTCTATCCAAAATGGCTTTTTATTATCTTTGTAGAAAAATGTTGATGATAATTTTTTATTACTCTTTAAACCAAACCTCTCTATCCCTTCTCCATTGAATGTCACACTCAATTTTTTAATATTTAATGAATAATTTGGGGTCAAACAAAAGCCTCTCTCTTCTGTCCAGTTATTTTACAACAGTAAATATATCCAAGAAAGACTAATAGATTTATGAGACGCACACATTTAACAGAAGTCACAAATCTCACTTGAGATGATTTGCTTATGGAGACAGTGACAGTGTTGAGATAGTGAGAAGATAATAGCGAGTGGGTAAGCTCTTTTGTTTTGTCCTAGGCACTGTGACATATACACCAAGAGGTATAAATGCTTGGGATATTGCTGCTGCCACTGACTTAATAATCTACATGAGAGGATCATATTTACATGTGAATCTCTAGCAACTGAAGAACATTGGAAGAAAATTTATGACTAAATGCCAAAATTAAGCAGTGAAATAACAAGTACCACAAGAGTTCCTTATAAGGATTGTGTCTCTAGAGGATGTTTAAACTGGACAGTAGAGTCACATCTTACTAAGTGGGGTTAGATATTGTAAACAATTCTTGGTATACAAATTGGATGGTGCCAATATCCTTGAAATTGTTCATATACTTCAGTATATGAAGACACACATATGTGCTACATTGTATAGACACATATCATCTTGTTGTTAGCAATGTCTGTACCTTCAGTGTTTTCCTAACTGTAGAAACAGCTCCCTGGCAAAATAAGTTTGAATTTATTTTTAAATATGAAAATCAGCTTCAGGAACTGCTTACTCTGTAAGGGGAGAGTAGGAAGTGAATGATCTTTCAATGGAATAGAGGGCAAAATTGCCTACATTTTACACCATTACACACACACACACACACACACACACACACAAACACACACAAACACACATTCATGGAAAGCACATGAGAAGATTGAGGCAGATATTTGAGTGATGTTTGCATACTCTAAGGAACATGAGAGATTGTCAGGAAGTACCAGAGGGTAGAAAGAGGATAGGAAATAACCTTTCTTCTAACCTTCCGAGGGAACATAGTCTTGTAAATATCTTCATTTTTAACCTTCAGCCACCTGATTACTTTAATATTGCAGCCATCAGAAACAAATACAAGGACCATGGAGGGACCTTGGAGCCTACAGTTAAGGGGAGCAGAGTTGGGGGAAGGGAGAAAGGGGACGAGAAGAAAAATACAGAGAGAAAAGAGGTGAGTGAAGGTGTGGAATAGTGCAAGCACTGTTTGATTAGAAGAGGCACTTCTGAGGATCCCAGCTCAAATCCAGCCAGGGTGGGAAAATCTGTGAGACTATTATCTCTAATTAAAACACCAAAAATCCAGAAGCAGAGCTGCAGCTCAGTGGTAGACTACTATCATGAGCACAGTTCAGAGACAGCACCCAAGCACTTGAGTTCAAGCCCCAGGACCTGGCCCCCCCCCCCAACACACACAGACACACACAGACACACACACAGACAGACAGACAGACAGACAGACACACACACACACACACACACACACACACACACACACACACACACACACACACACACACACACACACACACACACACACACACACACACACACACACACACACACACCCCAAGAGGCAAGTGAATAGTTGAGGGCAAGTTTAGAGATAAGATCTCAAATGTACTTGGCTCCATTTAAAGTGAGCTTCTGTGCCAGACACAGGTTGATGTCTTCTGATTCTTACCTACAAAAGAACACTCCACATTTGTTTTGTTTTGGGTCCGGTCATGGGACCTGAACTCTGGGCCTGGGCACTGTCCCTCAGCTCTTCTGCTCAAGGCTAGCACTCTACCACTTGAGCCACAGCACCACTTCTGGCTTTTTTCTTTTCGCTTACATGGTGCCGAGGAATCGAACCCAGGGCCTCAGGCATGCAAGGGAAGCGCTCTACCACTGAGCCACCTTCCTAGCCCAACACTCCACATTTTGTAAAGGCTCTGGGTCTAACCCGAAGCTTTCTCTCCCATTGTGCTCCACCTCCATTTCCCCCACCACTCGCGTTTCTCAACCTTTGGCTTGTTCAATCTTGTACCTTTTTGTCTCTCCTTGTTTTCCTCAACCTCACAGCAGTAACGTTCTGATCTCTGCTTTTGTTAAAAGTTTCTTTTCCTATGGGTTCTTCATTGCTATATTATTCTAGTTTTGAAATTACACCTTAGGCACCTGAGGTTTATGCTGCTGCATAATGTGCTCGAGATGTCTTCCTTGATCTTCCTGTTACTTTTATGATTTTCTTTCTCTTTACATGGTTTTATAATTATCAATTGGATGAGTTAATTCCAAATTAACTCAACAAGTATCAAATCCTTTTTTTCACATTGGAGCTTCCCCAAGCCTAATCTAATTTTGGTCAATATTGAACTTTTATTCTAATGCATGCCTGTTTAGAATCACTTTAATTTTTATTTTAAATGTTACTTTAAGAAGCTCCCTGAAGAAAATTCAGAACATACAGAAAGAGAGAGAAAAATTATCCAATAGTTCCTTTTATCTTTAATATGGAGAAATATTTCAGTTTTATAATCATAGTTCTATAAGCAAATATTTTCTATATGTATATGTTTATTTTTTCTAAAGTATTTTCTTCAGTATATGTTTATTTTTTTCTAAAGTAAGATTATAAGCATTTTCATGTTATTACCTATGTTGGTAGTTTTTCATGACTATATAGTAGTAGATTGAAAGGTTATATCATTTTTTCTTAAAATTTTTCTGATTTTTCAAAGTAAAAATTATTTGTTTTTCTATTCTAATTAACTTGCAATTAATAATTTGCACACACAGGTTTTTGCTAATCCAGTTCATTTAATATTTCAGTGGTAAATCCTCTAAGTAGACTTTTTGGATCTAAGGCATAAACATTAAAAATTTTAATATATAGTGTCAAGTGATGTATAACTGTCTGCTTTACCACAGACATGCTAAAATATTCAAATACTAAATACTTTTTCCCTTAAAACAACATTGATAGCTGTATGATTTAGGTACTTTTGTGATATATGAATATTAAGGACTGACAGCGGAAACTAAGTTGATAACAGGAGTCTGCCTTTTGCTAACAAAAGCATCTTCATTTGGAAATAGAATGTCAGAAAAGAATTTGATACAGTCTCAGAGAATCTGAGATTCTTTGAATGCATTAGACAGGATTTTTTGTTATGCATTTCTCTCTAATTCCTCTGTAGAATTAAAAAAACAGTCTTAATTTCTTAATTTTAGGTAGGAAAACAAAGTTCTGGCAGAGAGGACAGTTTTATTACTTGCAGACAAGAGATTTACATGTTCTTATAGTCAATGTTTTCTCAGACCATGTACAGATGAACATTGTTGGGTGTGCTGACCAAATGAAGTGACGGTTTATCAGAGCTTATGGGAGAGAAGTATAAAGAATGACAATTAAATCCTTCCTGCTAGCATATACAGGACATACTGTCAGTTAAAAGGAGAGTGTTTATGTGTTTGTAGAGTCCTACAAAGAATATGAGATAGGATATTTTACAGAAAACAATCCAGGTATTAATTTGCAAGTCTGATTTCTGAAATCACTTTCTTGTATCTTCCTGGGTTCCAGGTCAGTAATACTTGAATAAAGATTAGAGAACATGCTAATGCTTGAGAATATGTCACTGGTATATCCTGAGTTTTTGAAAAATCAAACCACTAGTGATATGTTAAAAGCTCAATTTTGTAAGATGTTAAACATTCATGAAAGGAATAATGAAAGAAAGGCTCGTTTCCTGCCAGCCTTGCGGTCAGCAGCGGTGCTCTGGCCTGATTACTTAAGCCGATGTTTTTCCTGAATCAGTCATGAATCAGTAATTATCAAGTTTTGCAATACTAGGATATTCTCTTGAGAACAGCAAACGATTTGTAATGTTAAGAGGATAGATTTTTTTTAAAAAAGAAACCATGTGACTTCTTTTGGTGGGTTTCCCTGGGCACTGGGCAGGGCCTCTGTTGCTTTAATGGGGCTCCGAGTATGGCAAATTGGTAGGTTTATCTTTCCTGAATGATCAAATCGCACATATTTACTTTTTTCCCCCATTAAAAGTAAAAATGCTGCTGGTGTGAGGTGTATTTGTTTCACTTCCATTCATTTAGCTTAACTACTTAAACCCACTTTAGTCTTCAAAAAAGGATAAAAGGGGGAAGTTAGAGATGAGAATTTAAGAATATATATGTATATATAATTTATATTTATATATGTATTATAAATATGTATACACATATTCTTTAGTTTCTTCCAGAATGCTTATAGATGACCTATTAATAAATATTTTTTCAAATAAGATATTCTTCATGCACTGGGATTGTAGGTCTTTGAATTGGAAAGGACTTGTGAAAATTTTATAATTCAGTCTCCTGCTTTATGAGGTTCATAGGAGTTAAAACACACATGTGCGCATGCTCACACAGACAGGTGCAGCAAAAAAATTTGTTTCAGTTATGGTACTCTTCTAGTGATACATCTTTGCCAACACCTTAGCTGCATATTTTCCCTGAGGTAACGTCCATGAAGGCCCTTCAACTTGGAGACTAGAGGTCTAGACATCAGAGAAGCCTTTCAATATTGTTTTTTTTTTTTTTTGCAGGAAAGAAATTATTTATATTTATTTATTTACTTATTATTTTTATTTGAAAATGCTTTAAAAAAAACCAGAAGGGTTACAATGGCATAAGTCATGGTATTTCAAGATATTTTTGAATCCTACAGCTTTTCTTCAAAAGTCTACACTTTTTTGTTGGGTCTTTCTCTTTTATGCTCCTTGTCTAATGACCACAGTTGCCTTTGAGTACTAAGGAGTTTTGTCATTGTGGAGCTTGTCTCAGAAACTTGAATGCCCTACAAGGCTGGCCACACTTTTGGAAGAAGTTATATCTTTCCATCCTTTGTTTGTTACCACCATGGAGAGCGGGATCTGGTACCTTGAAATGAACCTAACCCATGGCTAATCTTCAGCCTTGTGCCAGTCCTGTGGTGTGGCTTCCTAGATTTATCTTTTGTGCTTTCAAAGGGAAGCTGCAGAAGTTGACACAATCACAGAATTGGAAGGGGGCCTACTGGCCATTGAATGCTTGCATCACTCCTACAAAATCATTGCCAACTATCTAGCCTGACGGGAACGTATTACCTCCCAAGGAGGTTCCCTGTAATTGGGACAGCTCCGACTGATGGGAAATTCTTTCTCATCCCTATTTAGTGTTGATCTGTTTCCCGTATTGAGGAAATTGCAATTTCTAGTAATTAGTCCCTCTCCTCCAGCCTTTCTGAGTTGACTTAATCTAATATATTTTAGAGGAGGAAAATTTATTTGCATGTTCAGAATTTGATTGACACTGCCTTGTAAGATGCAGAGTGGGCATTTAAGGTAAAACAACAGACCCATAGTGGGCATTTAATGTAAAACACTTGTTGAGTGAAACTGTGTTGTTCTCTGAAGAAAGCAGTGGCTAGGAGTATAGTTCTTATAGCATGTGTCATTCTTTTGGCAGTTACTTCCTTGTGCTCTTATTATTTTATAGGCACAAGCCTTGCCTACAGAGCTAGTTGTTAAGCTCCTTGGGGTGGGGACCTGTCTTGTATGTGCAGTCCTTAACAAGCTTTACTCATGACCTTGCACTCCCAGGATCAACAAGTGCTTTGCAAGAAAGTGAAAGCACAGAACCATTCTTCCTAAGGCTGACTTGCTTTTGCCCTAGATGATGAGTGGTGGTAGTGTGTGTGTGTGTGTGTGTGTGTGTGTGTGTGTGTGTGTGTGTGTGTGTGTGTGTGTGTGTTGGCATGAGCCCAGGGCCAACCATGTCATATAGAAGGTCTTAGAGTAATATCTGAAGGCAAGTTTTCCCAGGCTGGCCTATTTTAAAAAACCGATTAAAAATAAATAAATAAAAAAGCTATTCTGTTTCTGTATCTGACTGGTAGAGCTTAAGTAGGGGTTAAATTAACACTTGGGTGTTGGCCTGGCAGCCTGACAACCACATACCAGGAACACCCTTCTCCACTCATCTTCTTACTGTCTGCTTCCTCATTCTTCAAGCCTCAGCAGGAATGTCTCTTTGTGGAACCTTTCTGATCCCACCAGGCAGAAGGATCGTCTTTTCTGTCTTGTTCGTATAGCATTGTAGACAGTCTTCTTACTTTACAGGTGCCACATCATATAGGTACTATCTGCTTCTACCTCTGTCTCCTTTGCTTTTCTGGAAAAAAGAAACCGAGTTTAATTTCTCTTTACCTCTACTGTGCCCAAAACTGGGCAAAGTAGGGAGATGCTCAGTGAAATTTTTTCAAATAATTATCGAAGCACATGGATTGTTTCCTAGAGAAATGTATTCCCAAATGCTACAAAACCTATTTTACAAACAGACTTCAGAAACAACAATTTTTGAAGTTGGAGATTACTTATACTGTTTTGTATGGTCCCAGAGCTTTGCCAATGGTAGGCATGACTAAACAGCATGCTTTCATTTAACCACAATGAAGGTCCTGTGGTCTGGATCAGCCATGTGCTGGAATAAGAACAAAGTAAAGCAGGCCCTGAGGACATAAAATCACTGTAGATGTCTTAAGAAAATGTAGAATGGCAAGTAAAACATGATATTCACTTGCTATGGCAACCAAGCACAGGTCAGGCAAGCAGTTGGCTTAAAGAGTCTTGTAGAATAAATGAGAAATTCAAAATGTGGCAGAACATATCAGCAGAAATCAGGGAAAATGTCTTGCACTTCTGACCCTTACAAGTGTGGGCTTCTGCTTGGTTAGCCAGCATCAGGGAAGTCTGTTAGCAGTAAGAAGTGAGCGTGTGAAGGACATTCTGACAAGGGCCTGGCAGGGTTCTATACCTAGGGAGATACTGACATAAAGCCCTTTTATCATCCATTCATTCATTCATTCTGCAAATATTTATTGAGTGCCTGCTATAAAAATGCTTTTAAGAGCAGGGGAATTATTGACCTGATTATCTCAGAAAAAGAGAGATGCTCAGTTTCCAGTACTGAGGACATACTATGTTGGACTAGCTACTATAATGTGGTTTTAACAAATCATCCTTATGAGCATAGGGCTTCTTTCCATGGTTTTTTTTTTATTCCAGTCAGGATTTAACCTAGAGATAGGATTTTGGCAGATCTTCAAGTGTCAGACCTGACTTTGGAAGGTCTAGAGATTGGGGTATTAAGAAAAACCTGAAATATCTCTTGACTGATAGAATTGTACTCAACTTAGGAATATCCATTAAAAATGTGTGATTGCCCATACCAAGTGAAGGCACTTATAGCAGAGAACAGGAAACATTGATTTTTAATAACATCTTACACTTAAAATACTTTATACTTTCTAAAATACTTTCTCATTTCACGAGAGTCCAACATTCTTTTGATATGGCAGGGTATACTGTGATACCAATTTTTGGATGAGGACATTAAGTCACTGATAATTTAGGTGGATGGTCTAGCTCCTAGGAGCAGAATGGTGGCATCTAGTTATGTTAGTCACTACTCTTTTTCTTGTGCCAATAGTTTGCTTGTGTGGTGCTATGCAAACTCTTGGAGGACCATCCTCTGATTGGCTTCTGGGAACTAGAACCCAGCTGGGTTTGAAGCATTCCATAAGATGTTCTCAGCAATGGAAAACTCAAGGATTATTTTAGACACTTGCTTTAAGAAACATTCTGAATAAGTGGATTATGATTGATTGTAAAGAGGTCTCCTTAAATGTAATAAAGTAAATTGGCAATCTCAGATATTGGAAGTTTGGCAATTGGCAATATCAGTTTATGGTAGAAATGCTTTTATTTGGTGCTTTTTACCATATCGTTGAAATAATGAGTTTCTATAATGTGTCAGACATAATTCTAAACTGTGAAAATATAGCATTTAACAGAACAAATTCTATCATAGGGCTTTTCTTCTAATTGGGTAAGGGGCCTTTATGTCTGTTACTAACAGAAACCAGGTGGTGCTTAGTGCTCTAGAGAAAAATGTAGCAGGGAATGGGGTCAGGATATGTGAATGTGGGAAGGTGTTTCAGTTAAAAGTAGGAAGGTAAGGGGAAAGCCAAATGTAAAAGACTGACTTTTCTATTTTCATGTTCCAAAACTATAAAACTTAATAAATATACAAACTATAAATAATTTTAGCAACTATATGTGCCCACCATCACCCTCAAATATTCGCACATGTGCACGTGCATGTGCGCTCACACACACACACACACACACACACACACACACACACACACACACACACACACACACAACCTATGCTTTATGTGCCTAAAAGATGAAATAAGCTGAAATTATATTTGAGTAGAACTTGTAAAGATGTGGAATTTAGCTATTACTAATCTCTGCCCTTTTATTGTTTGTAGACCTCCCACTGTTTCAGCTCAGTGATAAAATTCCACAATAAATTCTGACTTGAAAGATTTCAGGATATCACCAAAATGGGGATGACGAATGAAGGCTGAGATGAGGCAAGTATCTGGCAAACCCTGAAGCACTTAGACTAAGCTTTATTAACTGTGGCAGAATCAGATGATCATTACTGTTTTTATTTTTATCTGGAGGTCAAACGTAATTAAAATAAAACATTTTCTGTGGGTTTCCAAATTAGTCTAAAGATTTATTGGTCTCCAAAGAACTTTGTAGATGGTCATCTTGGCATAGAGTTCTAAAACCAAGGGCTCTCTAGAATTGGAAAAGAGTTGGAAAATAATTTGTTTAAAAACAAAACAAGTCCCAGGAAACACCGTGAGAGAATGTTTTGTGAGAACTCAGCTGAAAGGTGATAGAGATTCCGGGGTAAGCTGAGCTCCAGAATGCCCAGATCCTCTGAGTATTTAAAACTGTGCAGATCTAAAGGAGGAAATGTTGTAGCTGCCTTCTTGTGCCCTCTTGTGGCCTTGGTTTCATTACCTACAGAAAAACAATGTGGGTTGTTCTTTTTTTTTGGGGGGGGGGGAGCTGGTATCATTCATAAAACAATCTAAGAGTAATAAAACACTTCAATTTTTAAAGTAGGTTGAAAAGATATCCACCCCAAGCAAGACTTTCAGATTAGTCAATACATACTTTTCAGTTGAGGAAACCCCGAGCTATTTATTGGTATACTGTATTAAAATTGTAACCCCTTCCACCATAGCTCAAGGGAAGTCATATGAAGTTTATGGTAGTGGAATGTGTGTGTGTGTGTGTGTGTGTGTGTGTGTGTGTGTGTGTGTGTGTGTGTGTGTGTGTGTGTAGCAGTGTATGGATGAAATCCACAAGTCTATCAATACTTATTTTGGGTAGAATAACAGGGTTGTGTAGGAAATAACAAGAGAAGGACTTTGGTATCTCTTAGTTGGATGATCAAAACTTCACATGAAAACTTAGACTTTTGCTTCCTCATGTATAAAAATGAGATCAACTAGTACATGTGTAGGACAAGCAGAAAAGGCTAAACGCTATGTACATATGACCATATAAGATGATATTAAGAGAAATGAACCCCATGATAGGGACACAAATATCTTTTTTCTTTCTTACTATTGTTTTTAACGGATTTATAATGTACCATGTGATTTTTTTTTGTTGTTGTTGCTTTAGATGTTCCTTCCCCACGGTATAACCCCTATTTTCACTGTATTTGATGTTGGTGCCCTGCATCTTCTATATACACTTCTCTAATTCGGGGAGAGGAAAGAAAAAAACAAAATGCTTAAATAAGGATACAGGTTAACCCATGTAATAATGAGATGTACAAGACACTATGTTGACTAACAAACTTTACAACCTCGGGGGGAGAGGGGGGTAGTTGTGGTGGGAGGGAAAGGATGGTAGGGGGGAAAAAAAGGAGGAGGCAACAATTCTCAATAGGAAATGTACTCATTACCTTGCTCACTTAACTGTAACCCCTCTGTACAGCATTTTTACAATAAAAAAGTACAAAAAATGAGATCATTTCAAAGTAAAATTTCTAATATCCCTTTTAGCCCCCAAACTATAAATGTGAGTTGATGGACAGGGAAAAACTACTTTTTTGTCTCTGAAATTGTATTTTTTTTAAGTTTTGTGGCTTTATAATTAGTGAATAAAGAGCTATTTTGGACATTGTGTTATGAATCCTTTGCAATCATAGGACCTAATGGAGATAAACTTTTAAAAAGTTTATTCCTACAAGTATTGAATTTATTAAGTATCTACTATGTACTAAATGTTATTTTAGGTGCTAGTAATACCATTTTTTGGTGAAATATTCAAGATGTTTACTATTTGTTGAGAAAAATTAAAACCAATAAATTCTGTATGGCCTTATACAGTTTGTTTACACATATAAATTATTAATATATTAAAAGGAACTTACTTAAACTTCAAGTGTCCACAAAGATCTTTGAGATCTTTATCTTGAAGTGTAGTGAAACTCCCAGGTGACTTTGGCAAGAGATTAATATAAAGTCAGGTTCCCCAGTTCAAGGAAATGTGCCCTTTGGTAAAGTTTCTGGAGAGGAGGAACTTGGTGGTCACTCTGAAAACTGCATTTTTATGGGCCATTAAATTTTTTAAAATCCTGGTAGGTCCTACATATTTTTTTAAGAAAAAGCCTTTTCTCTGTTCTGTCTTCACATTTATGATTTACCATGCAAACCTTCATTCAAAAATGCGTGAATTTCATTTTAAATGATATTATTTCATTAACTTTTTATGAAATCAGGACAGGATTATTTTCCTTCATCTGTTTTTTTCAAGTCCTTTGTGTGCCCTGATATTAAGTAGAGGAACATTTTTAATTTGTCAGTATTATTTTAAATGTAAGAAAACCTAAGTGTCCAATATTAAAAATGATAGTTGACTTATTGGCTTTATGTAGATATACATGGCACATCATGATTAGGTAATGGGAGCTTGCAAAATTTTTTTTATCCCAGATTGTAAGACATTTAGGGAAGACCTGTTTTTGACACAGATTTTTTCCGTTGCCTTGGTATTTTCAGAATATCTTACACATCATCTACTATATATGGCTTTGTTTTAAGTTAGAGAATTTGGTTAGATGGAACATTTGAGCTCTATTCAACTTGGCAACATGAAGAGCCTGGAGTCCAATGATTTGTCTTTTGGGCGGTGTTTGGGGAATAACAAAATATTTCAGAATCATTAAGGGTATTCCAGAAGGGAATTTGGGAGTGGTTGAAATGCTTTGTGTACTTCTAAGAAGGCAGTATGAGAGAGATTAGTGGAGGAAAATTGTTTAAAATTTTTCACTTAGAGATTTGTAAACATAACTAGCATTACTGCATATTCATAATAAAATAAAATGATGATAAAAATAAAAAACTAATTAGCTAAACAAAAATGATGGCTTTTTTCTGGTCTCAGTTTAGTAAAAACTGAATCTAATGAAACTGAAAAGGTAAAACAAAGAAAATTCAAATATTACAAAAGCAGGACCATTAATGAGTGGTACTAGAGCTCTCTCCTGGCCAAAGATATATCTGTTAGAAAAAAATTTAAATATAGGTATGTGATATTACTTTGGTGCAAATGGTGATATGGTAAATTGCCTCTTTAATAGTCTTTTATGTATGAAGAAGGCAGTATGGAGTTTGGGGTTCAGAACACGTTGTCAGTCATTGTTGTCTGTTAGGTCTTGGGTAAATTCTTTGGTCTGTAATTCTTCCTCTCCTTCCTTTCTCATAGATTTGCCACATTTTCTGGGTTTCTAGAATTTTGCTACATATTTACTTGACTGTTCTTCCAAGCCATGGCAATCAGCTAAGCTTAAAGAGCTAAAAGAAGAAAACAAATTGGAAAAAAAATTGGACATTACTGTTGGGTTTAAACAGTATATGAAAAGTTAGACTCTTCTAGCTATGCCAAAGTTCACTTTTAACACTGAATGGAATTGGGTCTTTGTCTTTTTTTTCTTTTTGTTTAGGTGTAGGCATGTGGAGAGGCTGTAAGAGTTTAGAGGTTCTTCACATCTTACTCAAGGCTCATCTAGCCATTTTCTCTTGTAGTTGTGCTTTGAACTTAAGTTTTGATTACTTTTCATGCAGATGGCTTTCCTGTATTCATTTGCGCTTCTGTGTTATTCAAGTGTTTCAACCATTGAGTGCACATTACTGAACACAGCTCTTTATGGCCAAGACCATTTTTTCAGTTTAAGTGTGCATGCAGATTAAAAATGAGTCTGGTGAACTGGAGACCTTGGCCCAGAGGTTGGTCGTAGCTTACTGCTGTGTGTAGTACAGCTTATTACTTACTGCTGTACAGTATGTGAGCTGAGTAAGTACTGATCTTCCAATTTTTCTGAGACTTAAAATATATACTCTTTCCTTTTCCTGAATTTTAAAATGGTATGAAAATCACCAGTGAAAGAGACTTTATTACTTTACTAGCTCCCTGACCTTGATAAAGACTTGACTTCTCATCAAAGTGGAGATGATGATAGCACTCACAGAATCTGGTGAATAATCAAATAGGTTAAACTCTGAAGTTCTTAAAATTATGTCTGGGGTGTACTAGGTGCTTTTGAAGTATTTCATATTGTTAGGGTCTGTTTCATGTTCACTCATTAAGGGATCACACCCATCTTGCTGTGAGGTCTGGAGAGAGAAAAGGTTAGGGATTGGATCTTTTCTCTATCCAAAGCTCCGAGCATAGCCCACAAACGAGAACATGAACAAAGGAATGAACAAGAGATTCATGATAAGTGGCTCAGACAGTTTTGGAGAGATCAGTTAAGGCATGTGATGATAGGTCTACTGCACCAATTATATCTGCTGTAATTACGGAACTACACATTTCCAAAAAATTACAAAACTTTGCTTCTCTTCCTAAAGGTATTCCTTATGGAATCCATGACTAAACTCAGAGCAAATGGGAGCTAAGTGAAAAGAAAAGAAAAGAAGAGATGAAGGACAGAAAGACAGTGGGAGACATGTCTATAGAGTTAGAAGGAGTGGCACATGAAAGGCAAAAGCCATTGAGCACAATAGGAAGTGTACTCGTTACCTTGCTCATGTAACTGTAACACTCTGTATAGTATCTTTACAATAAAAAATTTTAAAAAAAGCCATTGAGCAAACTTCCTGTCAAATATGCAAAGTGACCTTTGGCTCAGATGAACTTCCCAAATCAGGACATGCAACACCAGATTCTTTTCAACATTCACCCAAGGTACCACACTTGGTGATGAGGCCCTCTGCATGCCAAGCTCTGGATGGCTTGGAGATGAAGGACAGGCACACAGAGTTCATGGAGCAGAGGGATCTCTGCATACATGATGTTTTCACTAAATGATTATTTTTTTCTTTTTTTTGTTGTTATTATAATCGTGATATTAAAATTATTCTTCCTAGATAAAAGGATAGATTTCTTGGCAAACTGAATGCTTTTAAAGATCAAATGTAAAGCAAACTGGTAAAAGACAACCAAGGTACTCTGTCTCTTACCATTTTGCTCTGTCTTTCACTAAATAGATACTATCAGAGCTGCTCAGTCACCAGCTTGTGGATTGAGGACTGAGGCAGGGAGAGTCACATTGTCTTATCTGAGGCAGGCAGGCTCACAGATGGATCTCTGGAATAAGCCACAAGCACAGTGATGTTGAGCCCATCCCTCCAAAGCCAAAGGTAAGCATGCGAATGGCTGTGTGGCACATGTTCTTTGCAAGGCCAGATCTAGTGTCCTGAGCTTCCAGGCTAAAGGAGCTGAGGGCATGTTATTTAACATATGTAATTCTTGATTTTCTTATCTGTGAAATAGGAATCATTCATTATATATGAATATAATACATATTATATATTTATATATTATTTATATGTTTATATATTATTTATATGATTATATAAATATTGTTAATATAGTATATATTGTATAAATATATATTTATATGTAGTTATATAATATTTATTATGTAGCTAATAAACTATCATATCATATAAATATCTATATAACATAATGGTGTTAACATAAGTATATAATGAATTGCTTATACAATTAATTATAGGATTAATATACAATTATAGTGTGTAATATATAATAATATTATATTATATTATATAGTTCAATTGATCTATGTAAATATATTCTTCTCTGAAGTTAGTCAGCCCTGTATTCAAGTTAAAATTGTGTTGACTGATGAAAGAATGATCTGTTTTGACTTATTTAATTTCTTGAAGCATCTGTTATTTGTATCATGGATGTTATAGACAGAATTATGTCCCCTACTCAATGTATATGTGGAATTCCTACCCTCATGAGCTCGTATTTGGAGATGGTGTATTTGGAAGACAGATTAGGGCCAGATGAGGTCATAGGGGCAGAGCCTTCACGATGCTTTTAGAAGAGGAGGGACCTATGACTTGTCTTCCTTTGCCTTTGTCCACCTTCCCAATCTCTCCTCTTACTCCTCTTCCTACAATGTGTTTATGATTAAAACATGCAAGTCAGGAAAAAGGGACTCTCTAGGAATCAAACAGCTTGTACTTCTGTCTCCTACCTTCTAGCTTTCAAATGTGAGAAATAAATTTCTGCTATTTAAGACACCCAGTCTACTATTTTAGTAGGGCAGCTCTAGCTGACTAATAACAGTGGAGATGATCTCTACACTATAAATTAAGGATTTAATGAAATATTGTATTATAGCACTTGGAATAGTACTGGCTATCTGTAGTAAAGGATAGGTAATAATGAGTGCTCATATTATAAGAACAATCATCACTCTCCTATCCAGTTCCTTTGCAGGATTTTTCCTCATGCCATTTTCACTAAAGACTCTCCAAAACTGATTGTCAATTAATTGTTGGGCAGGTTGACAAGTAGTGGGAACTAATTCAAATGACTGCCCTTCAACTTTGTTATCACAAATTGATTTCTCTAGCTCATTTTTGGACCCACTTGTTTCAGGGCAAAAATGTCATTGACAGGTCAGGGGCTAGTGGCTCAGTCTTTAATCCTAGCTATTCAGCATGTCAAGATCTGAGGATTCAGATTTGAGGCAGCCTGGGCAGGAAAGTCTGTGAGACTCATCTCCAGTTAATCAAATTGGAGCTTTTAATGGAAAAGTCAGAAGTGGAGCTGTGGATCAAGTGGTAGAGTGCTACCCTTTGCTGAAGGATCTAAGAGACAGTGCCCAGGCCCTGAGTTCAAACCTCAGTACACACATTCCCAAAATGGCATTGTATTATTGTATTTCTTTTTGGGTTTGCTTGTCCAAAAAGAAAAAAAAAAGCCATTCTGTTTAATATTCTCCCCCCCTCGCTCGCTCTTTCTCTCCCCTCTGTCTGTCTCTATCTCTGTCTCTGTCTGTCTGCCTGTCTGTCTCTCTTTCTCTCTCTCTGTTTCTCTCTCTCTGAAGTTCCTGTTTGCAGAGAATCCAGGTCAGTGGCTTCTGGGCAGATTGTATACATGTGTTTTCCATTAAAGTAGCAACTAGAGTAGCAACTGTCAATCTTTCTGGCTGGTGCTCAGGTTCCATTTTTTTCTATAATTAGCTCTGGGTAGATATTTTTGGAGGAAAGGAGGACTTGCTTATGAATTGAAAATTGGACTTAATGAATATGACATTAGGTTAAATGGCTTAAACCAGCTGGGGTGAAATTTTTCTTCAGATTTTCTCCCTCATTAAATTTTCCTATTTACAAGTAGATTCTTCAAGGCCTTATGTTTCTGCGACTACCAAACATCTAATTTTGCTTTAAAAATCACGTTAAAATTTTAGAGTTAACTGATACTTTAGAAGGAGAAAGGAAAAAATGAGGTCTCTGATTATTTTAGGGACAATATTTTACTGCTGTGAATAGAGTTTTGGAATCATTTAATCAAATAAGTGAGCTGTGAGAGGGCTACTCTTAATAGTAATTACAGTCTTGCTTATGAAAAAGACAAGATGTATAACTGTTCTGAGGAAAGGCTGACAGTTTCTTATAAAAGTAAACATATGAGCCATGCTGTTCAGAAATCCTACTTATGAGTATTTACCCAAGAGAAATTAAAACTGACATTCAAAACAAAGCTGAATTACAAGTGTTCAGAACAGCTTCCTTCATAATTAACAAAAAAGGAAATAACCCAAGAGTAGAGAGTGGTATTGTAAAATGGATAGATTACAGTATAAATGGACAGATTATAGGCTATTAAAATATACAGCAATTTAGATGAGTCTCAAATGCATTTTCTGAGTGAAAAGTTATGTAACAAAGGATATATGACATCTTTAAAAGATAAGGACCTAAGGAAAGATAAGAGCCTGAAATAATATCATAGAGAATTTTGTGGGTGATAGAGTTGGTTTGAGGGCTAGAGAGTATGGCCCACGTTGTAGAGCCCCTGTCCAACAAGCATGAGACCTTCTGAGTTCAAACTGCAGCACGGCCCTCCTGCCAACCATGCCCCGCCCCTGCAAAAAACCCACTCCAGCAAAACAAAGAACTGTTTTGTATTTGATTTCAGTATTGTTTTTATAAGTTCATACATTAAGTAAAATTCTTAGAACTGTCCACCAACAGTAGTCAATTTTAAGATTTGTTTAGGGATGAATAGGGAAAGGTGTTATGTCTCTTCCAGGAATATAATTGTCCCAGTGTGTTACACAAAGAAGGTTTAAATGTGCACTAACTTGTGCTTATTATGGGATGTCTGTATAGGTAGGAAATGCCAGAAAGAGACTTAACTTTGCTTTGTATGATGGACTGGAGGAAGGATGAGCCCAGTTTTACCTGTGTTTTGTGACTAGCAATGGGAAATCACAGGATAATATAATGAGTTAACAACCGTCATAAATTGCCTTTTGAAATCTCAAATCTTCATCACTTATTAACTTTCTGATCTTCCCTACATTAAAAAATGAACTGCATCTGGATCCTGAGTCTGTTGTGCCCAAGAGGGGAAGTGGTCGGGTCAAAAGTGGGAGTTCACCTTCCTTTATACTGCACATCAGCTATTCGTATCCTACCATCTGAAACTAATTTGTTGTGCGTAATTTATTCCATAACGTTGCTGGAATAAACAATACATAAAAGCCCCTTAGATGTGTATTCATCAGGGACTTGTTCAGCTGTGTGTGATTTTCAGCTCTCTCAGTATTTGCAGATGCTATGCAACACTTGGGATGTCATGTGGATTCTCAGAAGGCTTATTATTTATAAACAAGGTACTCATGTGGTTTGTTATCTGTGACTGACATGACATGGGCAACGGCCTCCATTCCTAATTTATTCCTAAATCCAGTTCAGTGGTCTAGTAACGGGAAATAGACATGCCCCTCTGTGCCTCTGGCCCAAATAAGCATAACAAGATGAGGGATTGTTTGGTCAAACATGTGACAGGTTACAACATCGTGATCTGTCACTTGCCTCCCCAGAAATGAATAGTATCTAAAATGGTGCATTTTCCATAATGGCAGTTATTTGCAAGCATAGCCCAGCTTCACTTCTGTGACAAGGATGCTAAAGTATTTCCTGTACTTCTTCAAGCCTTGCCATCTTACAATCTTATTGCTAGAAGTCTTGTGAGGTGATAGATAATATAGAGAAATAACACAGGCCCCTCACAAACTTTACAATTTTTTTTACAGTCCTTAAGTTATGCACTCCAAACTTTACTTCTTTTAGACAGTGTTATAACATGGCCGGCGCAAATTGCTTCGGGGGCTTTTCTCACTTTATTTTCATTTTGTCTCAATAATAGCTTAAAACAGTAGACTTAAAAATTCCCCCACTGAATCCCTAAACCTCAGTATCACTTTGAGATAGAGAGTAACAATATAGGATGTAGTATATTTAGAATATTTATCAATTCTAGAACTAGGTTTGAGTCTTGTAGTAAAGGATTGTCCCCTCTGCAGCAGTCTTTCTGGCTCATACTTGAACTGTTTCTCTTTTTTGTTACATTCCTGGAAGCTACCAGTCCTCACATTATTCAGACATATTTTCAGAGCATCTTCTAGGTACCAGGAACTGTTCTAGGTACTACATAAATAAGACAAAGTCATAAAATTCATAGAATTGAAATAAAGTATAATGGGGAGGGGAACAGAAAATAATTTCAGAGCATGTGAAATTCTGAGAAGGAAAGTAAACATACTATAAACACACTATAAATAGTCATTGGGGGTTGGAGAATACATTACTTTAGACAGTGATCATTGGAAGACTGCATAATTAGGAGGAGAAATTTGAGCTGAGTCAGAAATAAGCCAGTTTTGTAAAGATAGAGCCAAGAACCTATGATTGATTTTCTACTAGATGCTACCAGCACATATTTGAAAAGTGGGGAAAAAAATCTGTTTCCTTTCCCTAAAATCTTAGATAATGTAGGTTTGGAGGTCTTGATATCTAAAATAGGGCTTCTCTTTAAGTCATAATTCTGTGAAATTGGTGTGTAGTTCTGCTTTTGTAGCTAGTCATAATGCCGCTGTGGATAAAGTCACAACATAGTCTATGTTTGACTTGTTCCATGTCTTCTTGCTCCTTGTCAGATCTATGGTTGGTGAGAACTTTTTACATTTATGCTATCAAGAAACAAGTCAACAGGGTCTTGTTTTTTTTTTACCAGATTGTCATAGTTTCTTGCTGATTTGTGTTTGAGAAAGAGCAGAGCTATGTGGAAGAACCGATCTGGATCCTACCAAACTCCTCCTGTTTCAGAGATATTCTTCTTTGCCCCAATGCTGTTACAGCACAGCAATCCAATTTCCCCTTGATAACTGAGCCAATTGTTTTGTCTAGTATAGGGAAATTCATGATAGCTATGGTCTGAGGAGCCCCAAGGAGTCTGGGTGGCCCCCAATGTAAGAAAAACCATAGATATTGTTTACTTCCCCTTCTCTGCTACCTTATTTGAAAGGCATTGGTGATGAGTAACTTGGGTTCAAAGTGGTGTGTCATTCAACTGATATTACACCCAGGGTCAAAATCATAGGATTTTCCCCTGGGTTTGGTTCATGAGTTTTCATCTACTGAAGCATGAAAGAACAGTTGAAGGACAAGAGTGATGAATTGTATACTGGTCATTTTCTGTTTGACCCCTATGGCTCTTTCTGCCTCCCCTTTACCATACATCAATAAGTTTACCTTCCATCTGTATTACCAGGACACCGTTGCCTTTTGCTTCTAAGTGTTTTTCCAATGAGAGGTACTGGCTGGAGTTCAAAGGGCAAGAAGAGAAAGGAAGTCAGAGTATTTATACCTGTCTCTCAAATCCTGCAGGCTAAGGTTTGGTGGTGGTTCCTTCCCTTTATCTAAAGGTATACACACACAGAAGGTGTATGACTGGCCTCATTCCTATTCTGGCAACTACTCCCTCTGCTGTTGTCTCTCCAGGATTAGAGTGGTAAAGTCTTTCTACTAGTGTTACATTTAAAAGTTCTTGGGGTTTTTCAAAGTCCCTGGTCTTTCAACTATACCTTCACCTCTGTAAAGTCTCTTTAATCCACTTTTGGAATGGATTAGTAGGTTCCTTCTGCAACAATGACTAATACAGAAACGAAGCAGTATGGCATAAAATTGAGAAGGGTAGACATTAATTAAAATATTAATTAATTGAAAAGCTTTTATCGCATATTTCTAGAGAAGCTGAGAATTTTCATTCAGGGAAAGTTATAACCTTTATCCCACTTTTAGAAGATGATTGTGGCTGTCTGGGAAGAGCATAGATCTAAGGAACATGCACACACATACATGAATAATTATGTTAACAATTAAATTTGAATATTTGTTTTATTCTGGATATTGTTTGAAACATTTAACATATTTTCACCTGTAATACTCATAACTTCTCAATGAAGTTGCTATGTCTATTTTTTTGAGGTGGAGAAACTGAGGCACAAAGGTCAAGCTACTTGTCCAAAGACATATTCAATTTAATTTTGAGCAATTAGTCTTCTGTTGGCCATTGTCCCAGTCCTTCAAGGTTCTTGCACTATGACTGTTTTCCAAAGGCTGTTCTACCATTGTATCCAGACAGCTTCTTTAGGCTAATAGGAAACATGGTCTGGTCAGTGAATTTTTTTAAGCAAAAGCCTACTGATGCACTGTGGGGACACCATGATAGTGGATAAAGTATCATATAAGTTCATGGATTATAGTTTTGATAGGAGCAATTTATACAAGGGAGAAAAATTTATATCCATGGTAAGTGTTTATTACAGAAGAACAAATAGTGATTTTCCATGATGGAAAACTTTCCATGTAATCAAGCAGCCATCAGGCTGCTGGTTGATCACTTAAGGAATGGCATCACTTGGAGACCCAGTGATAATCTCTGCTGCTGGTAAACTTGACATTCAGCAATGATCACAGTTAGGTGGACCTTATTAAGTAGGCCAAGAGTAATCTCCATTCATGCCAGCATAGCCACTTTGTTTCTGAGCTCACTGGACAAAGAAGTGGTTGTGGGGGAAGAGACTGATTGCTATTCCTAAATCATGTCATTTTATCCACTTAGTTATTAAAATCTTCCTCTACTGCCACTCATTGGTGTGCATTTGCATGTACATGTGAAAGCACACATATATTTACCTTTTTTCCATATTCAAAGAGTTCTGCTCTCATATATCTTCTCCAGATTGCTTTGTCATCAATCCACCCAGCCAAACCATTGGTGATAACCATTAATTGATATATGATCACATATCTGGTCATTTCTCCTTCTAGGCAAAGTACTCAACAGAAGCACTGTCTAAATCTCTACCAAATGGATATTTCAGAAAGGCACTAGGTAAATGTGCTACAGAGTCTCATGCAAATGAGTAATATGTGAACTCTAAAATCCAAAGAGGCTCGCTAAGTATTGTGCTTCTTTTTCTGTTTCAAGAGGGGACAGATGTAAGAACTTAAACTTTATCTTAGAAGCATATCTCACTTTTGTCCTACAGCACTTTCTAGAAATTTCACAAGGTCTTTGAATTGTCACATTTATTTTCCACTTTTTGACATATAAATGTCTTATAGTTACAGTATTTGCCACTTATTACGCACTAGCAGTATATCATCAATGTAATGGTCAAATATCAAATCCTATGGGAGCAATAGGTAATTAAAGTCCTTGCAGATTAAATTATGACATAGGAATGAAGGGTTGATGCATCTTTGAGACAGGATAGGGAAGATAGATTGCTAATCTTGCCAACTAAAATCAACTGCTTTTGGTGATTTATACAATATTGAGGGAAGAAAATACAACTAATGTCATATCCCAGATAATCAGGAAAAATATTAATTTGCTCAAGCAATGAAGCTACATCTGAAACATGTAGCTGCAAGTGGCCCTGGTGATCCACAGTTGTCACCTGGTCATTTATAATAATCCACTGACATGATTGTGGATTTGTAGGTCAAATAGATGCTGAACGTGAACATGGAATCACTACTTCTTTTGTTTGTTTGTTTGTTTTTGGGTCCGGTCATGGGGCCTGAACTCTGGGCCTGGGCGCTGTCCCTCAGCTCTTCAGCTCAAGGCTAGCGCTCTACCACTTGAGCCACAGCGCCACTTCTGGCTTTTTTCTTTTTGCTTATGTGGTGCTGAGGAATCAAACCCAGGGCCTCAGGCATGCAAGGCAAGCGCTCTACCACTGAGCCACCTTCCCAGCCCCTGGAATCACTACTTCTGTATCTTTCAAAGTCTCAATAATAGCATTAATCTATGAAATCCTTCTAGGGATTGCTTTTGTTTTGTTCCTTTTCTAGGTAGAGGCAGTTCTAATTAGCTTCAATGTGGCCTTTCCTGAAAAAAAAAAAAGTTCTCACTCCACAGGACTAAAATAGGGTTTCTGTCAGCTGCCAAGTATGTCTATTCTCATTATAATCCTGGAACTGGAGGAATAATCAGTTTCTTTTGACTCACTGGGCCCATTGTGAGATGTACCTGAGATAAAACTCTGTTATCTCCTGACCTTCTACAAACCCTTAAATGGATTGGTGGGCCACAGTGAACTTTGGCTCTGATTTTGTAAGAGGAAAGAGGGTCGTGTGAAAGAAAACCAGAGAAATAGTAGGGAAGGAGTTAAAACAGATAAATTAAATAGGATGGGACTTTTACAATTGGTAAGAGCTTGAACATTGCACTGAGAAATTCAGGAATAACTATAGAGCATTAAGAACAAGAAAGAGTCTTGAAAAGTATTGCTTGAGGTTATGAATTGGTTTTCATTTAATGTTCTTTGTCATGTATAAATATGAGTGGGATTATTTTAAAATTATTATGGTCATTGGACTGAGTTTCTTTTTAAATGTAATACTTCGAAACTGGGGCATATGGTTCATATTTGGGTACATTTAATAAGCATAAAATTTATGTCTCAAATTACCTGTAGGGAAGACTACATAGTAGTCTTTCTCTCCCTCCAGGTAATATGATCAGCTATACCTTCAGAAAGTATGTATAACATATGTATGTTATAGTCATAGTAAGACCCTGCAAAAGTTACATAAATGATTGCTTACAAGAATTTCCAATCCATGTTAAACTATACTATTTCGAGATGGCTATTGCTTTGAAAACTCTTCACTTAATAGAAAAAGTTATAGTTTGAGTTTTTAGTCTTCTTCCTTCAGTTATTTCCATTAAGAAAATAAATTTCTTTTGTTCATTACTCAATTGCAAGTGTCTAAATGTTACTTTGTATTCATAGGTGTTCAATAAAAGGTTATCAATGAGTTATTTAAGTAAAATAAAATGAATGATTAAACCACGTTGACCCAAAAGGTTAGAAATGCAAATAAATTTATCATATTGAAAGTAGGATTTAACTAGTATATTATTTTTATAGTAATTGCTTTATTTGTTTCTAATAATAATATTTATTTATTTTTGTGGTTCTAGTGGGAAATAATTCCTATATAAATAGAAATACCTACATAAGCCCTATAAACTTGTAAGTTAAAAAATAAGCTAAGGAAAAAAAAATCTACTGATTTTTCTCTTAAGATAACATCAGCAGCTTTTAGTTTGTTCATTAGAAATATATTTAGCAAGGAAGGTACAAATACATTATAGAGATAAATGTGGAACTAGATTAACTTCTCCAGTTAATTGCTGAATATATAAGAATGATAAGCTAATGTATGTGTATAGCACCTTGGGGTCAGTTACCTCTTCTGTAGAAATACTTCTTTTCATAGTTAAATTGAGACTTCTTATTTCATCAGATGACCATAAACACATCACATCTAACTTGAGGTGTTTACTGGTGCTTGTTTAGATGCTGAAGGCAATGCATTAGGAACTGATGGTGACCGATTCTTATCCAATCAGTTCCTGATGCAGTATCTGCGACATCAAAAACTGTAATGACTGTATTGTTTCATGTATTACCAAATATGGCAACTTACTGTCTTTTATTCCTTCATATAAAATTTTGCAGTTAAACTCTTTATACTATCACATAATAAAGCATTCCAAAGTCATACCAATGTATAAATTCCCCGGACTGCCAAGACATTATAACTATAGTTAGCATGATCATTTATTTCATGGATAACTAATGTGAATAGTTTTTAAAAAGGGTATTTTTAAAAGTAGCTTTCCTTAGGTCACTCATTCTAATTTTGTCATGATAGTTTATGAAATATTAAAATCATAAAGTAGATTTGAATTAGTAATTCCAAATGATTTAATTCTAGATTCATTGATTAAGTTTTTTATTTTATTTTCAAAATTAGTTTATGGTATTTCTCTCTACCCTCAATTTTTTGAGAAATAATTGGTATATAAAATTAGTATACATATAAAATTAATATAAATAAGTTTAGCAGTTTGACATATATATACACACATACACACATACATATACATATGCCATATGTATACATATACATGCACATATATAACCAAAATTGTGCTACCATCACCTAAACTAAGATAATTATAACTTCCCAAAGGTTCCTTGTTTATCATGTTATTTTTACTATACAGAATTTCATTTCATTGAAAAGAAGGGTAGATTTAGAATTTGTAAATATGGAAGGCACATGGCACCAAGAAGAATGAATGTAGTGGCTAGTCATTACAACCTCAAGATGTATCTGGTTTTCTACTTTATTGATGATTTTGCATGTTGGGTTTGGGGATCTCTCATTAGAAAATTATAATTGCCTCTCTAGAGTTTCCCCAATTATAGAGTGAAAGAAGGACTCTACCTAGTATTTCTTAGAAAATTCATCATTCTGCTTAAAGAAATTTCTGGTTTTCATGGGTGATTTGGGGCATCAAAGGTAGGAATGGGTAGGAAATAAATGGGTTAGCGGAGCCTAGAAGTAGAAATCATAGGCATCCAATTATTACTTTCTGCTTTTATCTAGATTCCAGATAGTGAAAACATGCAAGTACTTTTAAATATTAAAATTAATATTTTTCAACTCTTATTTTCTCTCTCCCCACCTTAAACTCTTATCTATGATTATCTCAATTGTTTACCAGAGTTTTACTTAAGGTTTTTTTTGTTTGTTTGTTTGAGATGGGGCTCAGTACTTAAGTTTGAATTCAAGGTCTCCTGCTTAGTAAGCAGGCATTCAATTACTGAGCCATGGTGCCAATACCAACGGAATTTTTCACAGACTTTTCTGCCTAGGCTGACCTGGAACTACAATCATCCTGATCTCAACTTCCCATTTACTTCAGATGTTAGTTAGCCACTAGCACCCAGTTTATGCAATTTTATAGAGGGTATTTAAGGAAAGCCAAAGGATTTATAGAAGAGGTAGAGACAAGACCCCCTTGTCAGAGAAGGAATCCCAGATCAAGGGATCTAGCTTGTACAGGCTCTCTAGGTATAATTTTTTTTTCTAGGTAGATTGGGCAGATTAGGAAACTGAATTAACAACTGTAGCAGGGAAATCAATTGTCATTGTATCATTTATGCTCTAAAATGGAATATGATTAGAAAATTAAAGGCAGGGTCCCTTCAGATTTGGCTGTGAAAATTTGCTCCATGTGATTTTCTCCACAAGGTATCTTTTTATTAAAAACAATAACAACAGTAACAACAATAGGGTAAGTTGGGGACCAGTAGCTTACACCTGTAATCCTAGCTACTCAAGAAGCTGAGAATTGAGGATTGTGGGTTGAAGCCAGCCTGGGCAGGAAAGTCCATGAGACTCTTATCTCCAATTAACTACCTAAAAGTTGGAAGTGGGAGCTGTGGCTCAAGTAGTAGAGCAGTAACCTTGAGTAACCTCAGGGACAGTGCCCAGGCCCTGAGTTCAATCCCCAGGTCTGGTACTCCCCAAAAGTAAAAAGAAACCCAAACCATAAAACCAAAATCAAGCCAAAAGAAAAAACACAATAAGAACATCATCTCCATCACCACAAGATTCTAAGCTTCTTTAGCTAGCTGGAGTGGTCAGTATAAGACTACAACACATTTTCAAAGCCCTAGGATTAAAATATGGTGGCTAGTATGGAAGGATATGGTAATGTCATCTTTCAGGTGGGGAAAGAGGGAGTCAAGGAGATGGGTGCAAAGGTCCTATGGATCAGTGGTTCTCAAGGCTGAGCACTCAGCCTGAACAAGAGCTTGTTAAAATGTAAGTTACCCACATTTACAGCTTTCAAATAAGAAGATGTGGGAGGGGCCGGAGACATTGGCATTTAAAAAAAAGTTGCCTGGTGTGGTCTAGGGACCATAATTTGAGAATCATTACCTTAAGCTAGTCAGGGACAATCTGGATTATTGGACCAGGTGATTTACACAGGACTTTGACAAATGAGTATGACAATCTGGAGGGAAAAAATGGCAAAAATGTATCACCTGTAGAGGTTTAAGACCTCATAATTATCATAGTTAATGAATGTTGCTTGTTGCGTTTTTGTTGTTGTTGTTGGTTGTGGGGCTTGAATTCTGGGCCTGAGCACTGTCCCTGAGCTCTTCAGCTCAAGGCAAGCACTCTACCACTTGAGCCATAGCACCACTTTCTTTTGGAGATAAGAGTCTCATGGACTTTACTGCCCAGGCTGGCTTTGAACTGTGATCTTCAGATATCAGCCTCCTGAGTAGCTAGGCTTACAGGTGTGAGCCATTGGTGCCCGGCTCTGCTTGTTGCACTTCTTTGTGTTATTTTAAGTACATTTGCAAGTCCTTGTTTTCTTTTCTTTTTACCCCAGAATAATCATAAAAAAAGAAACCCTGCTATTCTCTGGACAACAAATAATGATTCTTGAGTTTGAAAATATAGCAAGTGTACTTATAGATGGTGCAAAAAGATAGTAAGGGAGAAAACTCAGATACTTGGCACTATAAAACAAATTCTAGTATTCACTAGATAGTATGTTAAAAATGAACTATATAACTTGTTGGGGAGGGGGGTCCGGAGGGAAAAACTGGGAGAAAATAAGGAAAGAAGTAACACTCTTCAGAAGGAAATATACTCATTACCTGGCTTATATAACTGTAACTCCTCTGTACATCACCTTTGCCATAACAATAAAAATATATTAAAAGAAAACAAAATTCTAAAATCTAGGCCATTTTTTTGGACAATCTTTTGGAGCACTATGTAAACCCTTCAGAAATTGAAGGGTTTACAAAGAATTAAAAAAATAGAGGGCCATCCTTTCCATAGTTTTTCTTGTGATTTTCTAGAACAATCTTTCTGGCATGAGCATGCTAGGTGACAGGCCTATCAGACAATAGGGCATCCTTATTCATTCTAGAGATGACTAAAGTTCTTTTTTTCTCCAAAATTCCTTGCCAGTCTTCAAATAGTACAGCACTCTCAGTCTAAGGGCTCTCTCTTCTTTGCTCACAGCAGTGAGCAATTTATAATTACAATGGTGATATTTACATGGTTATTTTAACCAACTCTTCCACCATACTAAGGGCAGAGATGGTTGATTCAGGTTGCTTCCCAATAGAGAGCATTGTACCTCATTAGCATTAAATGCTGGTTGAATGTAAATGGAAAAGCAGCCATATTTCATGTGGAGAAGAAATTTCAAGCTAGGGTTTCTACTTGATCAGGCATCTTAGCTGAACTCTGCATCTCCCTCATCCTTACTTTCTCTAGATCACATTCCATTGTTAATACACAGGTTTCTGAGAATGAAAATTAAATAATGTCATAACATGTGGTTATGTAGGTCTGAGCTTCAAGGGTAATCCTTGTTCAAGGGTAATGATTGTTTCAGTTTTGATTATGAGGGGTATTGCCAGAGGATAATCAAGTTAAGACTTAATGAGTATTCAGGAACTGTTCATCTTCTAGTAGCACAGCATGGAAGAAAGCCACAATTTTGATCTAGATTTACACAGATCACAGTGTGGCTACTTTGCTGCTACTAGGGTATCTCTGGCTGCTTTGACTCAGTCAATGACTTCATAGGCTTTATTGGTGGCAGACGGAATCCATATTGGCCTGATATAAATCTCTCTGTATTCTTTATTAAATCTATTCACATGCAGAAGAAAATGAAGTCCTTCGAAGGCAGAAAGAGTAGGCATCTCACTATCTTGTTCTCATGACCAATAGTCTACTAAATGTAAATTTAACTCTCAGTCATTTTACTTTAGTAGAATTTCCTTACATTATAAGGTTCCCTGCAACAACTGAAGGGCAGTATCCCCTTCAGAGCCATCTAAGATTTTAACACTAGATATTTAATGTAGTTGGAAGCCTTATTGGTGTTTATAGGCTAGGAATGAAATTTTCATTTCTGGCATTAAGGAAGTTCTGGCAGAATATATATATATATATATATATATATATATATATATATATATATATATATATATATATATATTCATGGGAATGAGCTCAGGAAACTCAGTGAAGAATATATATATATATATATATATATATATATATATATATATTCATGGGAATGAGCTCAGGAAACTCAGTGAAGGAACTGTCGGAAAGTATGGAAAATAAGATCAGGGGAAATTATTGCCCTCTGTTTTTCTGCCGCTCTGATGGTGGGTCTGCAAGTTTCTACCTAGGGAGGAGGCCAGGGGTACTTAGAGACCATTCAGTTTGAGTTTTGGCCCCTCAGGTTTGATGGACAGTAGATACCAAGACACCAGATCGGGGCACATGCAACATCTAAGGGGGTAGTCTTGGCATACCCATTGCACAGGACCCCAGATAGCCAAGGGCACAAGTGGAGAAGGCTAGTACTGTTCTGTATGACCGGTGATTGAGTGGTGTGCATTGCCAGAACTCAAGTTTTCAGGTACTGAACAAAATGCTAGGGACTCCTCAGAGAGGACTGGCATAGTCAACTAAATCTTACAATGTTTTAAATATTTCATGAACAGAGATGCTAAAATCCTACATGTATTTTGATGTTAGTTCCTTCCAAGATGCAACTCAATATGTTAAGCTTTAACAAAAAATATGTAAAATTTGGAATCAATCTGATTGAAAAGTAGAGTTTCAGCTATCTAGTCAACTAAAGAGTTAGGGATCCTAATTCTGAAGCTCCTAATTCCTATTAACCTCTTTTGGTTAGGTTCTGTCTATTCTGTAAAGTAAAGTCTATCCTGTAAGTAAAATTGTGGAAGTTATTTCAAATCTGCCACAAATAACTAAGTTCTAAGAAAAGTCGTTTGGATCAAACTATTCATCAGCCATGCTACTTCTCTGGTGACAGTTATGCAATTGCTTTTCAAGTCACCCATCTTAAAACCTTCAATTCGTGGCGTTGTCCCTGGTCCTCAGCTCTCTCCTTTAAACCTATTTCCTATCACTTTTCCCCCTTCAGCCTCTTTGTTGGGCTCAAACAGAGTGAATCTTACTTAGAAGTAAGAATCTACACAGTAGATTCTTAAATCTCTTAAATAGTGATTCCCAGCCCTACCTGCAGGCATTCTGATTTTAATTCATCTGTAGTGAAGCCTTAGACACCGGCATTTCCAAAAGCTCCCCTAGAGCTTCAATGTGCCAAGGGCACTGTTGGCATCTAAAGAAAGAACAGCACATGCACAGCATGAAAGAACTGGCGGCAACTATAGTTCTGACACACCGGATGCAAGCCTCTATTTTAAAAATATTTCTTACTCTGTTGAATTCGGTTCATTGTTTTCTGTGGAAAACCTGTTACCAAGACTTGGATCTGGAATTTTTTTCAACATTAAAAAAAAAAAAGAGTTATTTCAACTAGTAGGATCAGAGAAAGTTTTAGAACTTCAAAGGGCCCAGTGAACCCTGCAGAAGAAGATGAGACCCTTTCTTTGCCAGTGGTGAGTTATTTCTTCACTTTATAGTTCAGTATTTGTTCTCTTCTCCTGAGAATAACTAGTTTCCACACTAGTTCTCACACTAGTTCTCACACAAACTTCCTTCTACTCAATCTTAATTTCTGGCAAGAAAACTTAATGGGTCACACAAATCTGACTTGGTGACTTGATATAAGAAATATAATTTAATCAAGTTGAGATACTGAATTTTCTTCCTGAGGGTATTTAGATCTATGCCACCAGTCAAGCCCTTAAAATAGCATCTTTAATAATTTTTATTACACAAGTTTATCATATGTTTCATTAGAAATTCGGTTCATTTGTTTGCTTTGTAGTACTGGATGAATGAGGAAGAGAATTGTCATTGATCTATTTTACTCTAAGCAATTACATACATTTCTTCTCATTCTTTTTGTTCAGGAGGGCTTTATTCCTATTTCCAGGATCACTAAGAATGAGAGTTGGGTATGGCTCAATAGTCTTGTGGCAACTTCAGCCTGAGTCACAGTTAACTCTAAATTTCAATATTAATTAGGACAGTTGAATTTGGAATACCCACAGAAGGAACCAGGTAGGAATGTGATAGTCTGGGGGAGTTGAAGTTTGAAGAGGGCCTGGCAGGAAATCATCTCCTTTTGGATCGATTGCTTAGAATCTGATGGAGTAGTACCCACAAAGAAACTGAGAGGTGCTTTTACAGGGGAAAAATGTTTGGGGTTCAGCATCTAAAACTCAAACTCCTTTGGCTGCAAAATAATTTTGGTTAAAAAATAACCAAAACACAATGCAAGAGCACCATAAGTAGCAAGTAAATTTAACTAAGGCAGGATAATTCCCAAGGCTGCTTCCCTTTTCAGTACAGCAGCACTTTAGAAAGACTTCAGTAAGATTATGAGACTGAGCATGAAACAGTAACAATTACAGACTTTTTTCTCCCTTGGTCATAATAGAAATTTGGTACTCTAATTTTGATTCTTATACACATCTTTGGATCCACAAGGACAAGGAAATTGCTCTGTTTAGCACAACCCCAGAGACCACTGTGAGGGATTATGTGAACATCTCACAGTTGCCAGCTGAGATTAAGCCAATTCACAGCCATCTACGTCAGACCTGCAAGAAAATTCATGTGAGCAGAGGCATCTGAATGCCTTAGATAAAAGCAGTAACAATTGCTTGAATTAGAAAAATGGTTTTCACTTAAAAAAAAGATTAGATAAACACAAAGTAAAAAACAAGAAGGGGCTGGGAAGGTAGCTCAGTGGTAGAGTGCTCGCCTTGCATGCATGAGGCCTGGGTTCAATTCCTCAGCACCACATAAGCAGAAAAAACCAGAAGTTGAGCTGTGGCTCAAGTAGTAGAGTGCTAGCCTTGAGCTGAAGAGCTGAGGGACAGCACCCAGGCCCACAGTATAGGCCCCACAACCAACCAAAAAAAAAAAAAAAACCCAAACAAACAAGGAGAAAAGGATATGTGAATATGATCTTGTTCTTCATATGAAATCTTAAGTAAAATCATAATTTTAGAGACCACTGAGGACATGATTAAAATATAGATTAAAGTTTGATCTAATTTTAGAGACTACTGAGGACATGATTAAAATATAGATTAAAGTTTGATCAAAATGCATTGTACTCACAAACTCACAAACTGATATTTTGAATTGAAACTCCTTTGTACAACTACTTAAGGAATAAAAAAATATAGTTTAAAGGTTGTTATTTTTGGTTTTGTTTTATTTGCCAATCCTAGGGCTTGAACTCAGGGCCTGAGCACTGTCCTTGAGGTTCTTTTGCTCAAGGCTAGCACTCAACTACTTGAGCCACAGCCCCACTTCCAGCTTTTTTTTTTTTTTTGTAATCTGAAAAAAGAGTCTTAATGGATTTTCCTGCCTGGTGTGGCTTTGAACCACAATCCTCAGATTTTAGCCTTCTGAGTAGTTAAGATTACAGGCATGAGCCATCGGTGCCTGGCTAAAGTTTATTTTTATACTCAATACATAGCCTTAAGTTTACAGTTAAAATGTAGTTTAGATTTATTTTTAACAGTTAAGTTACTCAAGATCAAAAATAAGATCTAACTATTCTAATTAAAAAGCAAAAAATAAAAATAAAAAAACACCCACTGTTCTTTTTTTTTTAATTGTGAAAATACTGTACAGAGGGGTTACAATTACATGGGCAAGATAATGAGTACATTTCGTATCAAGCATTGTAGCCTCCTCCTTTGTTTCCCTTCCCATCCTCCCCCCAACCCCCACCCAATCTTCCCCCCCCCCAAAGTTGTAAAGTTCCTTTTCGACATAACGATATGTACATCTCATTGCTGCAGTGGGTCCACCTGTATCCCTATTTAAACGATTTGTTTGTCCCCTTCCCCTCCACAAATTATACTGACATCAAATACAGTGAAAGTAGGGGTTATACCATGGGGAGGGACATACAAAACAACAAAGAAATAATCTTATAAATGTGTTAGAAACAATTGCATGAAAGAAAAAAAAACATTTGAATACATATCTTAGGGTTCATTTCCCTAACATCCACATATCTGATCTTTTCTGCTTGACTCAGACATATACTAGATATTGCAAATAAGGGAAACCATGGGACCCATGTTTCTTTGGGCCTGGCTTACTTCACTTAATATAATTTTTTCCAAGTCTTTCCATTTCCTAACAAATGGGGCAATGTCATTCTTTCTGATGGAGGCATAGAATTCCATTGCCACTGTTCTTTCTTATTCCTTTATTCTTTCAAATAGGAAGGATAACTCAAATCCAACCTCAAAACAACATGAATGATAATACCTTACATTTCATTTTTCTCTTCTCTCTAGGAAGATTAATACTGTAAAGTGAATGAAAAGATATAGTTCCTCCTGCTACTGGAAAACATTATAGAAAAGATCATAAAGGAAAAAACTGATTTTGTGTTGATGAGGGAGAAAAGTCACATAGGTCATGTTTATGTCCGAAAGTGCTCAGGGAGGTCACTGAAATGAAGCAGAGGCTGTCTTGCCTACCTTATTGGCTTGCTTTTATGGCTGTTTAAAGAAAAAGGAGGAAACTGACACAAAGTGTTTTTGATAACTGCTATACCAATATAGATGGATATGGATAGATAGATGCAGGCCAGATAAACTGAAAAGCAGCAGAAGAGCAAAAGATAAAGGTGAAGCTATTTCTAATATTGCTTATATATTCTGTTCAAGTATTTGAGGATGTTATCAAATTCATCGAACAATGTTTCTATAAATACCTTTGGGAAGGGGGCTTTGAAATGTATTCAAGTGCACATTTTGCAATATCCTATGCTATGTAAGTGTTTTGATATGCATCTGAGTTTTTCTGAAGACTTTCTGTAGATTTCTAGCCATTGGGTTGGCTCAGATGGTGGAAATATTCATATGTTCTAAAGACTGGTACTAGCTTTGCAAAGCTGGAATTATTTGACCATCTTCTAAAAATATGGAAGGGTTATTCTTCCTGCTATTCACTTGGTTCAGAGATGGAGCACAGGGTGTTAGGAAGCACATGGATAAAGTTGTGATTTCTGGTTCTACCACCTACCACTTGTAAGCTTTAAGGAACATTTTTTTACTTCTTGTTTATATTTTGGCAGGAGATTGTGGAAGTGTGATATGTGAAAGTGCCTAATGCAGAATCTGATACACAAGCCCTTAATAAACACTACATTTAAAAAATTTTGATTCCAGATGCTTTTGTTACTTTTTCTCCTGCTGCTTCTAATTTTCAAATTATAGATTTTAGAAAAGCCATCCTAATTATTCTCTTATTTCTAGTGTTTGTTGTAGTTTTCCTCCTGTGTAAGTTATGTCATCCATGACTGTACCTTGCTTTGGTAACTAGTCTAGTATTAGTATATTAGTGTATATGGGGTATAAATTAAGAGGTATCCCTAACTCTGAATTGAGGGGCTTCTGAATGTGTGGCATTTTTATGGTTTCTCACGAGATAGTTTTGTCTAGAGCCAATATAAGCTATATTTATAATTTAGATGTTTTCTTCTTTATGGACCCGAGCACTCCATCATCTGAAACTGCTACTGTTTGGCAGTTTAGCCTGCCCATAGGCTTCAGATCCTCAAGATACCCAAACACATGTTAGTGCTGGAGTTGTACTAATTTTGTCACATTTACCTTTCTTTTGCCTCTTTTTTTTTTGGAAATTAACTTTAAAATGCTGAAAATCTATGAGAAAAACAATTGAAGAGAGCTGGTGAATAAGAAGACTTACATGACTCCAATCAACATGACTTTCTTCTGTATCTCAATTTCCTAACACGTGTAGAGATCATCTAAAGGTTCTCCAATGAACTTTGATTTCTGCTTGGGGGTAATTACCCAAGCAATGACCTTTTCCAAGTCCATTTCCTTTTACCCTGACTTCTTATTCTTTCTGTGATCAAGACTCTGAATCCTCCAAGGTTTAACAGAAAGTCAAACATTATTTATTGTTTTTGTAGCCTTGTAGGCATTCAGAAAATGTTTGGTTTCAATAAAATAGTTGGCTGGAATTAAAAATGAGCATTTTGGCTGGAATTTTGTTACATACCAGTTTAATGCTGGATTTTTGGTAAAGCTACCCTGCATATATCTATCTTTGTCAATGAATCTGTTTGTTTATTAAATGCATACTTTCTAGATTTTTGTGGGAAGAGAAGGTCAGACAGAAGTGATTATGAATAGAGAAAGGGATTCATGGGAATAATGTCTAGAGATAAGATAGTACAAGAAGGGAGTTTGAGTCTGTGACCAGACCAAGGCCAAAGCCAGAACTGCCATTGAGCTGAGCTCCCTCTTGTTCTGTTTTCCACATTCTGAATGGTGGAGACATTCTTGGGTAGGAAGTTACAAATAACAACAGAGCACAAAGTGTTATTGATACAATTGATTTTCCCCATATACAGGCTTTTTCCTTATGTATGTTCAGCTTCTACAAAGACACAAAAGGTAGTATTCTCCAAAACTGGGTACTAAGAAAAAGAATACACAATATCTACCAGACAAGCTATTATCAGTTTGGATAATAATGGCTCAAGTAATTAGAGAGAGAAGTAAAGTAGCTGCTTGTAGAACAGCCATTAGGGATTGCCTAGTTATAAATAGATACAACCCTGAGGACTTGGCTTCTACCACTTCTAATTTCCTAAAGAAAGAAAAGAAAAGATAAGATGAAAGTATTTTAGTTGGTCATTTTCTAGACAGAAGAGAGCATCAGTGACATTATTCATTAATTTGTCTCAATGGGTTTGTAGTAACAGTAGACAAATAAACCAACTAAGTATACCCATAGTAACAGAAGGAAGGAAGTTAATCCTGGAAACTTTTTAGGAGAGACTGTTTAGAATCCAGACCTCTGAAGATGGTGGCAACAAGACATTTCGTCTTTTTTAGTTTTTGTTTGTTTTGGCAGTACTGAGGTTTGAACTCAGAGTTGTTGTTGTTTTTTTCCCTTGCTAAGCCGGGGCTCTGCCACCTGAGCCACAGGCCATCCCTTCAGAGAAGACATTTCTGTTTTTAAGTTTTTTCAAGTTTTCTAAGAACATACTTGGTTTGGGAGGACAGAAGAGATGGTAAAGCAACAAACACAAGAGAGAGCAAGCACTTAAGTACTTGAAGCTAATGAACCCTTAAGTCTCAATGACAAAATGTTGGATAAGGTTGCAAGAGGATTGACTTACCCATTGTCAGCTCCTTGGAGCAAGGCCAAGGTTTGAGATGTCTTCTGATATTCTCATCATACCTTGGTTGGTACCCAATAACTTCTCATTGAGGGGTTGAGTGCCATGCCATGAGTTAGCAGGATTCAGGTCCTGCAAGAAGAGGCTTATTTAGAAGCAAATGCCTCCCATGATCAACTTAACTGGCTTGGGACCCAGTAAGAAGGTTTAACTCCCTACAAAGGCTCAGTTTTTGGCAATACTAAGGGAAATTCAAGACCTATCACTGAAGACAGGGGCTCTACCTATAGAAGCAAGCCCATGATCTGTGTTGAAGAGGCTAAGTGAAGATCTGCTGTCTAAGGCTCTAAAGCATCTATCCTGACTGTGAGGATAGATTGGGGAGGACTGTCAGGATTCTTCAGAAATACATATTTTAAAATTATTTTTATTATTGAGATATAGACACTGAAGAGAAAAAATGGAGAAATGGTTAAGGGCACAGTTAGATGAATTATCACCAAGTAAACATACCCTAGAAACCACCACCCAGGTCAAGTAAGAGAACGTTACTCTCTTCTTAAATATTGAGTACTCATAATTTTCAGCGTCTCAGTTTTCTTAAATGAAATATCTTTAGTTAGGATATTTTAGGCATAAATAGTGAGAAAAGATTGTTCTGAAACATGACTTACAGAACACACTTAAAATCCATAAAAGCAAAGTATCAAAGTTTGGTGGGTTTTTCACAACATAGTGGTGTCTAGAACTGATATAAGCCATATTTATAATTCAGATGTTTTCTTACAGGCTTATGTCTGACTAACAGCACCTTTTCCTTCCTTCCTTCCTTCCTTCCTTCCTTCCTTCCTTCCTTCCTTCCTTCCTTCCTTCCTTCCTTCTTTACTTCGTTTCTCTTTTTTTATTATAAAGGATGTACAGTTACATGTAATAGTTATATGTCAGATATTGAGCATATTAATTTTTGAATCATGTCACCTCGTCCTTTGTTTGTTCCTAGCTTTTCCCCTCCCGATCCCCCTCCTCTTCAAGTTTTATAATTCATTTTTTGGGGGGGTCTGGTCGTGGGCCTGAACTCTGGGCCTGGGCACTGTTCCTCAGCTCTTCAGCTCAAGGCTAGCACTCTACCACTTGAGCCACAGCGCCACTTCCGGCTTTTTTCTTTTTGTTTATGTGGTGCTGAGGAATCGAACCCAGGGCCTCATGCATGCAAGGCAAGCGCTCTACCCCTGAGCCATCTTCCTAGCCCCTTATAATTCATTTTTAACATAGTGTCTAGTGAGTATCACTGAAGAATTAGTTCACCATTTGTCCCACCATTTCTGTGTTTCCCCTTCTCCTCCCCAAATCAGATACACTTATATACAACACAAAAGGTACAGAAGTAAAAAACAGTGACAAAAGTGTCACTGAAAAAAAGCCACAAAAAGTAAAATAAAAAAATCTCTTGTTAGCCAGGCGCTGGTGGCTCACGCCTGTAATCCTAGCTACTCAGGAGGCTGAGATCTGAGGATCGCGGTTCAAAGCCAGCCCGGGCAGGAGAGACCGTGAGACTCTTATCTCCAATAAACCACCAGAAAACCGGAAGTGGCGCTGTAGCTCAAGTGGTTGAGCGCTCACCTTGAGCTGAAGAGCTGAGGGACAGCGCTCAGGCCCAGAGTTCAAGCCCCATGACCGACCAAAAAAAAAAAAAATCTCTTGTTTCCATTTCACATGAGTTCACTTCAATAAGCATCATTTTACATGATCATATGCACATAGCTATTGAACCTTTGTGATCCCCTCCCAAGAATATCCTCCTTACCGTGTGAACGTTTAGAATCCTGTGTATCATGTCCAAGTGTAATTTTTAGTCTTTTCCTATCCATTGGGTTCCCTTGTAGATGTATAGGCACATTCTAATTATTACAAATGAGGGGAAACATGCAACCTATGTTTCTAGCTTTCTTCACTTAGTATGACTTTTTCCAAGTCTTTCCACTTCCTCATGAATGGACAATGTCATTCTTTCTGATGGGAGCAGAGAGTCCCATTGACAACCACATTCTTATTAGACAGATTTCACCACATGTATTCTTTAATTTGGTGAACAGTCATTTGTAAGCTGAGGAAGGTTCTACATGGAAGCTATGGGTGGTAGGTAAGATAGAAAAGAACATCTATTTTTTAAAAAATAGTTCAAGAGGACCCTTTAAGAACATTAATATGGAAAGGGAAGACAACAAAATGTGTTAAAAGAGTGTTAATTTCTTCTGAAACAGGAAGGATCAGGATTGCCACAGAGGAGCTGGAACTCATAGCTTCTTCTGATCCTCAGGAAGAAGACTACTTTCATGTTATACTACTATTTGATTAAATAGCTATCATGTGTCTATTTGCTCTGTGTTTTGAGTGTTGGTCTAAAATATACCTTATAAATGGGGACTATTAAAGATGTGGAAGGGGGAAAGAGAGAAAGGATAAGATAGAGGGGGTGAATATCATCAGATGTTATAATGAAACCTATTTGTACAATTAAAGCATGAAGACATGGAATAAAATATTTTGTATTTAAAAAAAAAGTTCATTCTGCTGGGTGCTAGCAGCTCAAGCCTGTACTAGCTACTCAGGAGGCTGAGATCTGAGGATCACGGTTCAAAGCCAGCCAAGGCAGGAAAATCTGTGAGACTCCTATCTCCAATTAACCACCAGAAAACCGGAAGTGGCGCTGTGGCTCAAGCGGTAGAGTGCTCGCCTTGAGCTGAAGAGCTGAGGGACAGTGCCCAAGCCCAGAGTTCAAGCCTCACGACCGACCAAAAAAAAAAAAAAAAGTTCATTCATGGGGTGCCTGTGGCTCATCCTTGTAATCCCAGCTACCCAGGAGCTGAGCTCTAAGGATTATAGCTTGAAGCTAGAGGGGTAGGAAAGTCTGTGAGACTTTATCTCTAACTAACTACCAAAATTAAAATCCAGAAGTGGAGCTGTGGTTCAAGTGGTAGATCCCAAAAGCTAGTAAAGCTAGAAAAGAAAATTGCCAAATGAAAGATTATAGATTTTTTAATTTTTTTTTTGGTTGGTCGTGGGGTTTGAACTCTGGGTTTGGGCGCTATCCCTCAGCTCTTCAGCTCAAGGCGAGCGCTCTACCGCTTGAACCACAGTGCCACTTCCAGATTATAGATCTTTTTAACAAATTGTAATAGCTTTATTGAATCCTTTAGTTGAAATTTTACAGAAGACAAAGCTGGTGTGTGTGATATTTAAACTTAATATTGAATACTTAATATGGTACATTTATTTACCTGCTTATGAGTGCTAAGCTAAGTTTGCTCTATGAATGCCTTAAGTTATCTCAATAGTGTTACAAATGTATTAATGATTGTTTTGTTTTGATTTTTAAGTTGTCATCAACATTAGGATGGGATGAAACATCTATTATATGGATTTGTGAGTTTTATGGGTTTTGGTAGAAAATCATGATTTTAGCATTTTACTTATTGGGGTTAAAGTATAAATTGAATTCATAATAAATTTATCAGATGTAAATTTTATCCAGTTTATTATAATTTAACAGCTTTACTTTTGTCTCAGTTGTTGTTGTTGTTATTATTATTATTTTGTTCTGGTCCAGGGGCTTGAACTTAGGGCCTGGGCACTTACCCTGAGCTTTTGGGCACTAAGCCTGAGCTTTTGGCTCTACCACTTGAGCCACAGCTCCACTTCTGGATTTTAATTTTGGTAGTTAGTTAGAGATAAAGTCTCACAGACTTTCCTGCCCATCTAGCTTCAAGCTATAATCCTTACAGCTCAGCTCCTGGGTAGCTAGGATTACAAGCATGAGCTACAGGCATCCAGTGAATCAACTATTTTTAAAAGTATACACACACACACACACACACACACACACAGAGTGTGTCAAGGTGATATACAGAGAGGTTGCAGTTACATAAGTAGGTTAATAAGTACATTTCTTGTCAAAATTGTTACACCTTCCTTCATTTTCTCCTACACTCACTCACCCCACCCCACCTCAAGTTGTAGAGATCATTTCCAACATATTGTCTTGTATTGGTTGCATTGGTTTCCCTCTTGTAGTTATTATTTAACATGTCAGTTTATAAATGCATCATGATCTATATTGCTCCTTTCATCATTGAATTAACTTTATTTGGGCATGCTAGACTGAATAATTCTTTAGAGCACCTTGTATAAGAATATGAGAAATTCAAGTAAATTTTTTTTGGCAGTATTGGGGTTTGAAGTCAAGGCCTTGAGCCTGCCAGGTGCAAGCTTTACCACATGATCCATGCCCCTAGTTAATTTTGTTCTCATTAGTTTTAGAATAGGTTCTCCCATTTTTGCTCAGGCTGACTTGTACCACAATGATCTTGGTTCTACATGGTTGGGAGTGACAGGCATGTGGAAGACTTTTGTTTTTTATAATTGTGAAAATACTGTACAGAGGGGTTACAATTACATGAACAAGGTAATGAGTACATTTCTTATCAAGCATTGTTGCGTCCTCCTTTGTTTCCCCTTACCATCCCTACCCATTTCCCCGCCCCCACCCCAAAGTTGTTAAGTTTGTTTCCGACATAATGTCTTGTACATCTCATTGTTGCAATGGGTCCACCTGTATCCCTATTTAAACAATTTGTTTTTTCCCTTCCCCTTCCCAAATTAAACCAACATCAAATACAGTGAAAACAAGGGTTATACCGTGGGGGAGGGACACACAAAGCAACAAAGAAATCATTTATAAATATGTTAGAAACAATAGCAAGAAAGAAAAACCATTTGAGGCCTCATGTTCATTTCCCCTAACATCAACTTATCTGACCGTTTCTGCTTGTCTCAGACATATACTAGTTATTGCAAATAATGGAAACCATGGGACCTATGTTTCTTTGGGCCTGGCTTACTTCACTTAATAAGTGGGCTAAAGACTTACAGAGAAACTTCTCTGAAGAGGAAAGAAGGATGGCCAATAGACACATGAAGAAATGCTCAACCTCCCTAGCCATAAAAGAAATGCAAATCAAAACAACATTGAGATACCACCTCACCTCAGTTAGAATGGCTATAATCAAGAACTCTAACAACAACAGATGCTGGAGGGGATGTGGACAGAAGGGAACCCTACTGCATTGTTGGTGGGAGTGTAAACTTGCTCAACCACTTTGGAAAGTAGTATGGAGGTTCCTCAAAAGACTCCACATAGAGCTCCCCTATGACCCAGCAATCCCACTTTTGGGCATTTACCCGAATGATCACAAACAAGACCATACTAAAGCTACCAGCACAACTATGTTTATTGCAACATTATTTACCATAGCTAAGATATGGAACCAACCCAGATGCCCCTCAGTAGATGAATGGATCAAGAAAATGTGGTTCATATACACAATGGAATTCTATGCCTCCATCAGAAAGAATGACATTGCCCTATTTGTTAGGAAATGCTAGACTTTTTATTGGTATAAATAAGCTCTCCCCAAATTTTGACTGGGCTGGCCTAGAACACTAACCCTCTCACTTTTTGCCTTCCAAGTAGCTATGATTTCAAGTATGAGCCACCATACCTGGCAGACTGAATAATTCCTTAGAGAAAATTTTACAAGAATTATAGGCAATTTAGTAATTTTTTTGAGGTGGGTGATGATTCTGGGCTTGAATTCAGTGGCTTGTACTGTTGTGCAGCTTTCTTGCTCACAGTTCATACTCTACCAGTTGAGCCATATCTCTACATGGCATTTTTGATAATTGTAGATGTTTAGCAGACTTTCTTGCAAAATGTGGCTTCAAACAATAGTCCCCAGATATCTACCCCCCCCCAGTAGCCAGAATTCTAGACATGAGACACCAATTTTTAGCAACAATGTCATAAATTCTTTAAGAATAAGTGTCTTATACAAAAAAATTGAAGTCTGCTTTTAGGTTTGCTACTAAGTAGCTATATGACGGGTATATTTTACCTCTGGGTCTTAAAGCCCAGTAGGGGTAAAGATTATGGGATTTGGGGTAATTATGCCTGGCTCAAGGCCCTAATTAAACCTTTAGAAACTTTTCTCACCTGCAAAATGGGAACATTAACAGTCAAACTCTATAGAGGTTTTTATGAGGACTAAATGAGTCTGTGTATATGAGTTACATATAGTCAGAACTCAATAAAAGATTGAGTTGAAGTAAATGGCCACTATCTTTTTTTTCCTAGAATGGAATGTTCTGTGTGTGATTAAGTTTCTAAAGTGCTTGCCAAGACTGTATCTAGCAAAACCTTTCTGGTTCTTAAGGGGTGTCAATGAGTAAGCCAACCTTTCTTATTGCATGTTTATAGAAAACATTGACATTCCTAGAAAGAAGAAGAAGAAAAGTGTCAGCCAGTGAGAAAAGGAAAGACTCTGTGGATTCCTGTGGCACAGTCCTGCAAGAGCAGCTGTGCACTTTCCCTAAGATTAGTGTTCTTGAGACCACTGGGACTAGGACAAAGGAGAATGATCTGACAAGGAGATTGATCAAAGATTGAAGGCCAGTGTCCTTAAGAGAAACTGAAAGAGGAACATCAACTCTGAATCAGCATCATCTCTTTAACAGTGTCCACAACTACAGATGCACTTTGAGGTGGTGAGAAGTAGGTACTAAAGAACAGGCCACCACCAAAGCTTACCCAGTTCATTTCAGTCTTAATAACAACATCCTACATTATTACACTTTTCTTTTTGTCATTGACAAGAATTTTCTTTAGCACATAATATAAAGAAGAAAAACAATATATGTTAAAAGGACGCATTTTATGGTAGGTAAAATTTTGTTTTTCTGAACTTTGGGTTTTTTTTCTTGGTTATAAAATAAGACTTATCAGTGATATCTTCATGTAGTGCAAGACAACAAAATTAGATAGCGTGTGTGGAGAGCTTCATACAATAGTAGCAATTCGTTGTTGCTTTCAGGGTTATAATTCCCCTATTGCCTGCTGGGATGCAAAATTCCTACTATTGGTTTTTATTGTTTTGTCCTACGGAATCCTAAGGTTTTGAAAGGTTCTATATATCTATCTGCATATATTGTTAATAATTGCTTTCTTTTATTATCAGAAGTACTTAAAACTAGCAATTAGAAATTCTGATAAGCAGTGCAGTAAGATTTCAGTGACTTAATTCCCATGAAAGTAAAGAACTTAGAGATCCTCTTTATACTCAGTAAATATACTCCCTCCTGGTCAAAGTTTTTGAAATATCTTGCTTACTCCAAGCTCTGTCTTTGCAGATTCTGGATATGGTTGGGCTCCTAACTTTCAATGAATGAGCCAAATTCCATTATTATAATCTGAATAAAGTGATGTTTTGCATGTGATCTAATTCAACTTTTGAATGTTACAAGTTTTTCCATAACATCATGGGAAATTGGTGTGGTCCAGAAATAATCAAAATGGATTTGTTAAGAATAAAGCTGACTTTTTAATATTTCATCAGATGTTATTGGTTAACAAGCATCCAAATCTTTAAGATACTACATAATCCAATTATATAGTGTATTCATCATCATTAAAGATTGAGTTCAATAATAATTTTTAATATTTTTATACTTTTTTATAATATCAAAAGTGAAATGAAAATATTTTACTTAGTATACAGAAATTAGATCATTTACAGCTATATTTAACTGTTTGGGGGCCAAATTAGAAAGAAAGTTGAAAGACAAATTTATATAGACTCATCACTTATTTTGCCAAGATATATTACATAGAGAATATTATTGGGCCAGGCTAAAATAATTTTATTGTGAGAACATTTTCCTTCTCTGTGTGCAATCTAAGTGCATATTTTGAGCTCTTAGGAATAACTTTCTAAAGCTTTGTGAAGAATGTAGCAATAAAATCTAATATGAATTATGGCTTATGTCTTGAATGATGTCAGTATCCTTTTAATCCTTTCAAACATGAAAATGTTTTCTCCTCTTAAATAAGATTTCTCAACTCCTTATTTCAAAGGAAAAAAGTAGAGCTTTACAATCTTATTGGCAAAGTAAGAGTTAAAGAAAGATGTTCATTTTTCATGCTTATGTTTATTATTAAGATCATCACTTTTGAAAAGCAATGCATGAATAATATGAATACATAGTACATTGTCTGATTTTCATGTATTATTCAACATCAGAAGACCTCTTTGAGTTTAGTGATTCCAGATATAATCTTTTATTTTCTTTAAGCCAGTGGTCACAGACTTGACTATCAATCAACTTTACACAGAATTCTTAGCCTGAGAGCAAGAAAACTGACTTTTCTTTTTTTTTCCTCTTCCCTTCCTTCCTTCCTTCCTTCCTTCCTTCCTTCCTTCCTTCCTTCCTTCCTTCCTTCCTTCCTTCCTTCCTTCCTTCCTTCCTTCCTTCCTTCTGTACTTGAACTCAGGGCCTTGTTCTTTCACTCATTCACTCACACCTGGTGTTCTACCACTTGAGCCATGCCTCTAGTTCTGCATTTTCTGGTTAATTGTAGACAGAGTCTTGCAGACTTTTTACTCAGGATGGCTTTGAACCTTGATCCTCCAATCGTTCAGGTCTGAGCCTCCCCTTTGTAAGGATTACAAACATGAGCCACCAAGTTCTTGGCTAATAAGTTGCATCTCCAATGGATTCGAATAGATTCTTGGATAATGCCCATATTACTAGTTCAGAGGTCACACTTGGATAGCAATTTGCTTTAAGCTATGTTAAAGACTTATTTTACAATTTAACTTGGTGAACTGGCACCATTATGAGGCATGTACTCACCATAGTTTAGAAGAAGCTTGAGTTCAATGAACTATCACTTAATTATTCTGGTAGATATATTTCAAGCCAAAGAATTATATACAGAAAAGAACAGATGATAAAATGGATCGATGCTTAAAGCTGCCAGACTGAAGAATCTCTGTGGGTAAGTGTGTGATTTCTTCAGTGACATCACATTTGCCTGCAGAGATTTTCCAGTCTGCCACTCTGAAATTACACTTAAGATGTAAAGAGTTGTTTTTCTTTTATGTTGGTCTTTCTTGTCCTGCTGGATTTTAAAACTACTTTTTTTCTGTAAGACTGAAATTAGATAGGAAGTAGGAGTTATAGTTGGGATTTTAATAAAAGAGTAAATGAAGCTGGGAATGGTAGCTCATGACTGGAATCCTAGTCACTTGAGATCAAGGTTTGAGGCCAATCCAGCCAAAAACTTCATGAGACTGTCTTAACGAAAAAGCTTGGTGTGGTGACATCCACCTGTCATCCCAGCTACATCAGGTAGTATAAAATGAGATGATCTTGTTCTACATATGGGCCTGGGAAAGCCTGACACACTGTCTCAACCAGTGCAAAAAAGGGCTTGAGAAGTGTACTCTAATTCTGCCACACATCTCCAAGGAGAGGGAAAGGTATACCATTATCAGTATCATTTGTAACAGAGTTTTAATTATGCTGTATATTTTCTGGTTAGTCCATATCCTTAAGTTTGAGAAGTTTTACCTGCAGTTTAGGCTTAAATTTAGATTTTACCATCTTTCTCAATTTACAATTGTATATAAGTAATCTTAAGAAATGAATAGAATTTGAGGTGTGTTTCCACTTCTGTTTTCCTCTCTTCTGCCTAGTAGTTGTCTTGTGGTAACTGCACTTTGATCACATGCTGCTACTTTTTAAGTGCTGAAATAATGCACACTATAAAATACTTGCTTGAAGAACACCAACTAGTTTTATACCTGCACTATGTTTTATGAATTATTATAGAATATATTTTCCCTAATGTTATTTCAATATTTAACCCAAATAGGAACTTGGTGTATATTGTTCCCTATTATATCCCTGCCCATGGAATAGTCCAGGCTTATGGTAAATGCTCAGGCTCAGTGAACATTGGCTGCTGAATAATAATTTGATATAATGAAGATTTTTTTATAAATGTTTACCATTTTTATTGATAGAGTGAACATATTTCATTTAGACAAGATAAGAGAGTATCTAAATATACAAAATCTTGCTAATAAAAATAGTCCTGTAGTAAATGACATTATAATGGACTTTAGGGTAGAATTTATCATTTATTTTTAAATTTTTATTTTATTGCAAATATGCTGTACAGAGGGGTGACAGTTACATGAGTAAGATTATGAGTACATTTATTGTCGAGCATTGTTACCCCCTCCTTTGTTGAATTTATAATTTTTAAGAGCCCAATACTGTTATGTTATGCTTCTCAATCATATAGTTCTACTTAAGATGAGGTTTTTTTCATCCTAGATGATATCCCAATGTATGTAATAACCACTCACAAAATCTGATTTGATTATGCTTACACAACCCTGTCTAGCTTATCCATGAGTCTATTCTATACACATCTTGGACCTCAAGATGATTTTAAAAGCACCCTCTCAATTGCATTCTGACTTTTCTAAATAAATCATAAATACAAACTTCCCATTAAATCTCTCGTAAGTGTGCCGAGGATATAACAGGTGGCCCCGATCTGATGTGAGTGGAGCTGAAATCATGTGTTGAAATAATTACAGCTTGGAAAGATAGAAAACATCTGGGCTTCGGGGATAGCGTTTCCACCCTTTTAAAAATAGTGAGCTACATCCGCCTGGGTTATGTCGAAAGAAGGAGCTTGTGCTGGGAACTCCATGATCCTGTCTGGTTCTTCAAACTAAAAAAGATTGGGACGAGTACAGCTCAGCTGTGAGAGAAGACAAGACTGCTTCTGCCACGATTCACTTTCTCAAAGCATGGTTTTTATTTCAAATATACTTGCAGGAACTATTTCACAGTGTTGCTTATCTCTTGGCAGAAAATTGAATTTGGAACCATAGTTGCCATGTTCCTGAGGGTTGATTTCTTGTTTGTTTCTTTGCTTCTTGCAAAGGCATGATGGAACAGAACTTTAGGACAGCCTCATCATTTCATTTCTTTTTCTTTTTTCGGTACCAGTCAGTCCTGGGGTTTGAACTCAGGGCCTGGTTATTGTCCCTTAGCTTTTTTGCTCATTGTTCAATACTAGCACTCTACCACTTAAGCCACACCTCCATGTCTGGTAGTTAATTGGAGAGAAGAGTCTCAGACTTTCCTGACTGTGCTGGCTTTGAACCACTACCCTCAGATCTCAGCCTCCTGAGTAGCTAGCTTTATAAGTGTGAGCCACCAGTGCTTGGCCCAGCCTCATCATTTTAGTTGCCTCTATGTCGGGGCTACTGAGAAATGGACAGACTATAGCATAGACTATTGGTTTACACCTTTACAAAAAGAACTGTCCTGCTATAGATGCAAATCTTAGGTGTATAAGCTCTATTTACTATTGAGATGTTAATATGCATGAATATTTAAGGCTGATCTTAGCTGAGACTAAAGGTTGGGGAAAAATATTCTAAAAATACACACACACACACACACACACACACACACACACACACACACACACACACACACACACACACACACACACACACACATTGAAAGATGAAGCCAGGATCTATCCAATGATCTCAATCCCAGATGCACATCAGAAATATCACAGATTATGAAGAGAAGAAAAGGAGAGAACATAGTTAATTTTCAATGTATATCATACAAAATTAAGAAACGTGAGGGCAGAGGTGGGACTGGGAGGAATGAGGGCTGACATTGATCAAGATACATTGTATGCATAAACTGCTTTGTTGAATGGCAATTTCTTTGTACAACTGCTTAAAGATAATACAAATATTTTTAAAAAGAAGTATCTTAGATTTATGGGATAGATTTCCAAACCCCTACCAAGATCTTCTGAGTTGCAAGTTCCAAAATATGGATTTAAATAATCTCTTTTTAAAATTATCTTTTAGAGAGTTGGGATATGGTTCAGTGGCAAAGTGTTTGTCTAGCAAGTGCAATGTCCTGGGTTTGATTCCCAGTACCAAAAAAGAAAAAACAAAAAATTTATCTTTCAGAGAAATTACAGGTTTATACCAAATGGCCTGACAAGCACAGAGAATTCCTATATAGACTGTTTCCCTTCACATGTACATCTTCTTCCAACGAAGGACATTCACATGATGTATTTGTTACATGAATTCTTCCCTGCCCCCTCTCTAACTCCTGGCAACCATTGATCTTATTACTATGTTTCATTTTATTGGAATATGTATATATATATATATATATATCTTTTATAGATTGAATTTGTTCATTTAGTAATATACACTGAAGCTTCTTCTACATCTTTTCAGGGCTTGGTAGCTCATTTAGTTTTAGTGGTCAGTAATATTCTTTGAGTATACCACAGCTCACCCATTTATCTTCTCAATGACATTGTGGTTGTTCCCAAGTTTTGGCAAATAGGAATAAAACTGCTGTAAACATCTGAATGCAAGCTTTTGTGGGGTTTTACTTCCAACTCATTTGGGTAAATATCAAGGAAAGTGATTGTGGTATTACATACTAATAACATCTTTAGCTTTACAAGACCCTGCCAGAGTCTCTTCAAAAGTTGTATGAGTTTATTTTTCCATCAGCAATGAATATGAGTTCCTGTTGCTCCAAATCCCTGCCAACATTTTTTTGTTGCCAGTGTTCTGGATTTGTGCCATTCTTGTAGGAGTGTTGTTTTAATTTGCAGTATCATAATGACATACGATACAGAAGAACTTTCATATGCTACTCACTACATCTTCGGTGAAGTATCTATTCAAGTCATTTGCCCATTTTAAATGGAGTTTTTGATATAATTTTGAATAACATCACTTTGTCAGATGTTTCTTTTATGAAAATTTTCTCCTAGTCTGTAGCATATCTTCTAAATATTTTGACATCCTTTGAAGAGCAGAAGTATTAAATGCTAATGGAGTACTGCTCATGAATGCTTCCTTTCATAGGGTCATGTCTTTGTAGTTACATGTAAAAAGTTTTCTCTTATACTATCTTCTAGGAATTTTGTAGCTTTACATTTTGAATTAATCTGTGGAGGATGTAAGATCTGTTAAACTCATATTTTAAAAATGAATTCCTAATTTTTCCAGCACCATTTTTTAAAAAGACAGTCATTGATATATTATATAGCCTTTACTGATTTGCCAAAGATTATAGTATGTGGATCTATGTCTGGGATTTCTATTTGTTCTCTCCATCTATTCTTTCACTTCTACCACTTTAATATTTAACTAACATAACTGTATAGAAAGTCTTGGAGTTGAGTAAGTAGTGTCAGGCCTTTAATATTGAATTAATTTTCTAGATCTTTTGCTTCCTCATATTCAGTTGGAATCAGTTTGTAAATCTCCACAAAATAATTTCTGATATTTTTTATTGGAACTGCATTGAAGATATAGATCATGTTGGGAAGAACTGATGTCTATGACTTCCAGTACAGCAATTGCAAAGTAATGACAAGAAGGAACATTCTTTTCTTATTCCTTGACCTTAGGAAAACTTCAATGCTTCCTCCACTAAATATATGGTAAATGTAATATTTTGTAGATGTTCTTTATAAAGTTGAGGAAACACTCCAATATTCATAGTGTGTAGATTTTGTCAACTGTCCTTTCCACATCTATTGAATAAATTATATAATTTTTCTTCATTAATTTATTGATGAGATAGATTACATTAACTAACTTTCAAATGTTGAATCAGTCTTTCATACCTGGGATAAATCCAAATTGTTCATTTTATACATGGTTGAATTTAATCTGTGAATCTTTTGACAATTTTTCATTGTTTTGTTCAGGAGAAGTTTTAATCTAAACTACACTAGTATACTACTACATTAAACTAAATATTGAGCATCTTATATGATTCAATTTTCCTTCCTTGCGTAGCACCTTGATTATACTTCTCTTTTTCCCTTATCACTAGTTGTTTTAGATTTTGCCATATTCATTTATAACAAATCAAAGCTCCACTTGTACTGTACTGCTTGATGGCCAATGCAAGTACTTAAAATTTTCAATATTTATTTGGTGGTACTCAGGAGAGTCTTTAGTTTTTATTTACTTTCAAAAGAATAGTCCCATTAGTTGGCACAGTCCCTCAATATATTTTTTTGGTTTGGTCTGTTGTGGGGCTTGAACTCTGGGCCTGGGGGCTGTCCTCAGCTCTTCAGCGCAAGTCAAATGCTCTACCACTTGAGCCACAGCGCCACTTCCTCAATAATTTGTTTGTATGACTCTCTTCTTGCTTGCCTGGCTTCTGAGGAGCTGCCACTTGTAAGTGCCTTTTGATTCTCTAGAGGTAAAGTGTATGTTTGGCCACTATAGTTAGGTCTCCCAGGGATTTTAACTTTCAAATGTATTCACACTGATCCCCTAGGAACTGGATTTTGGGTTTTTCCTGCCAAGCACTGGTTCTCAAGGTTTCTGCTCTAGTGATTATACTCACCCCTGTTTCTCAAATTTGGGGGGCAGTGGTTACACTTTGACCTCAATCTTCAGATAGATCCAAGAAGAGTTATTGTGTTTCCTTTTAGGTTTTTACTTGCTGTTAGGACACCTTGATGATGTCTAATGTTAGGAGACAGTTGTGACTTCTAAACGAGGGTGTGGGTCTTGAGTGCCAAAGCTTACATGTTTTCTTTCTAAAGAGAAGTCAAGTAATTGGATAGTTTTACTACTATCTTAAAAAGCAATGCCATCTTTTTAAAAAAAGAAAGTCTATGACAGCATAAATTTATAAATACCAACATTTTGATAAAAGTGGGGTTTTTCCATGCTGGTTCTGGGGCTTGAACTTAGGTCTTCACATGCTTACTTGGCTTTTTTGCTCAAGGCCCGTGCTCTAACACTTGAGCCACACCACCAGTTTTAGCGGGCTGTTGTGAAGTGTGGGTATTGGTGACTAAAACACCCAGTTTTGTTCTCAGTTCTTCTCTTTAGGGCATCCCCAAACTACTTCTATAGAGGCTCATTTGCCAATCATATTCATTTGTTCAGCATGGGGAATGGCTGGGTACTAGCAGCTCCTGCAGGGTGGTATAAAAATCTCTTGGTGCCAAGTGTGTGTGGCAGGGGAGGGGGGGGCGTGGATCACAGTGGCCAATCAAGGAAAGGAGAAGCACTACCCAACCCAGCTTGGTCTTCAGATATTTGCTTTGCAACTGAACTGGAAAGCAAAGGGGAACCAAGGACGGATGCAACTGGAATTAAAGGTAGAAACTTATTTGTTGCACAAAAAGACCATTTTGTAACTTGCCTCTTTTAAATGACCCTGCTTGGGGCAGGGTGTTATTTAGTTAACTCAGCCTAAGGGGATGTTTCAAAGGTGGAGGATTGCCCTGGTGATGAACAAATATGAGAAATAAACTTCCAGTGGGGCTGGGTTGCCTGCTGACTGTGATTTCCTGATGATCTATAACAATGGTTATTCACTAACAGCTGGCGCATGTCTCCCTCGGACAAAGCCACTGGGAAGAGTAGGCTTTCTGATTGGTGAACCAGAACCGTTTCCCTGGTAACCGTTAACTAGCACGTGTTTTATTGTTTCCAACTGCTTTTCCTGGGGTATTTGCAGGTGGTGGGAGATGCTTTCTTAAAGAGGGGTCATAACCTCATGAACTTTCAGATGTTGCAACAAATTGGGGGAACAAAACATTTTTTTTCTTCCAAATATATTAAGTAAATCTTATTACATAGCATTTTCAAGACAGATGCAACCCAACAGCTTTTTATTTTTTTGCCATTATTTCCAGATGTTATCAATGTTAAAGCCAGAGTTTCATTTTATGATCATGATCTATAGGAAGGCAATATTATTGGTATGTGTGGCCAGAGAGTATTATTTTGGCTTTCTGAGTTGTGTTTCCTGAGTCTCCATTTTGTCATTAAATGTGAGATCAACTATAAAATGTGAATATAGCTTTAGTTATCCCTTTAATTGTTTGTATATTTTTGGCTCTCCATTAACGTAGTGTTTTTTGTCTTTACTGCTAGTTTTCTTTCTCATTTTGAGACATCAAGAAATTTAAAATGCTGCTATAAAATACAAGATTAGAAACTTGACTATATTGAGAATTTCTTTCTACATTTATTTATTTTTCATTTTGAAAGAACTGGTTAATTTCCAGATGGGGAGCTCCCTCTACTGTTTAGTTGGCAGAATTTGCAAGCACAGAATTCTGAATCTTGGCTGAAGGCTGAATGTTAGGACCATCTACAGAAGAGCAAATTCAAATTGGAATATTTAGGATGTTTCCATTGTGACAATTTGGTTTAAAATAAATCATTTGTCCCACCATAATGGTGGCTAAATAAAGAACAGTTTTTAAGTTAATGTTAAGCTTTATCTGTAAATATCCCTGAAAAAATTGCACCTGATCAATTACTTGTCTAAATTCTTTTTGACACACTTAGACTTTGGCTAAACAAGTGTTTATCACTTGATTTGTATAGCATTCAACCAATAGAGCAACTTAAGTCTCAGACTTGTAAGGTCTTTCCTGGTAAGTGTTCTTCATGGGCTTGCAAACATGGACCTATTTATGAAATATACCAGTGATATTCAAATGCCTTTCTCCATGTCCCCCCAAGTTTTTTAAAATGGTTTTAACAATCTTCCTTTTAAAAATATTTTCCCTTTGATTCCTTGGGCACAAATCATTCATTATAGCAAAAGTTAGCTTTATGCTTTGAAAATGAACATAGTGATCTATAACCTAAACTTAATACTAATGCTAAAAGAACTAGTTAGACTATTTACAATAATAAGGAAGCTTCAAATCTGACTTTGTAGACATAGATGAAGTGATAGCTTTTGACTATGAGGATGAAACATTAATTCAGTATCCCTTCTCATGTAATCCATGGCAGGGAAGCAGCAGTTATATAAGCTTAATTATGTGAGCATGTATACATTAATACTGTTAATACCTTTCCATTTTGCTTTTGTTGGGTAGGCATGCTTCTGGCCTTCTGGAAGAGAAGCTACATTTTACCTCACATATTCCCCTCAGCTAAATGTCATTGTATTCTTTATTTTTTTATTGTAATACAAATGACATTTTATATCAAGGAGTAATTTGAATAGTAATGAAATGAGAATCAGAAAACCCTCATTATCAATATTTGGAGACTTAATCATACATTTGAAATTTACAAATTACTTCTTTATCTTCATGGAGATGAAATAACCAAGTTGTGAAGTATTAGATAATAAATCTCATGTGGGATGAGGGCTTGTTGGAAACCATAGACCCTTTCAGGACTCTTTTAGTTCTGCAGTTATCTGGTGACAGAGCTGTTTTTTTCTTTTAATGGCTTCTAGTGCTCTTTGTCCTAAGCCACAATGGGCAAAAGTCTAGGAGTTCTTTCCTAAGGGTAATTGGCTTTGACTCTGTGGACATAGATTCTGTGTTTTCTTTCTCTCTTCAAATGCCCTCATTTTCCAGATTTGTATCCCAGTAACTTACTAGCTGAATGACTTTGAACAATTCAACCAACCTGTCTGTGATTTCATTTTTACCTCTATGAAATAACAATAATGGCTCTCAGAGAGTGAAGTGATATGATACATTGGCATATAGTATATTCATCTTCATGGCTGCATTATTCTTTTTTTTTAATTTAATTTTATTTTATTTGAGATGGCTGCATTATTCTTAATAGCCAACTCAGATGTATATTAACAGGTAAATTGACAAACCGGTTGGTGGCATATACTGTACATACAATGGGATATTATTCAGCCTTGAAAAGGAGGGAATTCTGACATGATGCAACATTCTAGAACCTTGAGACCATTCTGCTAAATGATACAAATCAGTCACAGCCCCTAACTCCCCTCCCCCCCCCAAAACCCTCCAGAGATACTGTAGAATTTCATTTAGAGGAGACACCTAGAGGAGTCAAAATTATAAAATATAATGGTGGTTGCAAGAGCTGTAAGGAGAGGTGAATAAGAAGTTGTTTAATAGGTATCACGTTTGACTTTGCTAAGCGGAAAGAGTTCTGGATATTGGATGTACAACAAAGCAATCGCACATTTAAAAATGGCAGAAGTGATCAATTATATGGGTATTTTATGGCAGTTAGTAACGGCAACAGCAAAAACAACTGAAAGGTCTAGTGCAATTAGAACCTATTCACCCTTGAACATTTGGAGCCACAGGTCCCAGAGCTCTGAATCTAGTGTGGATTAGAACCAAAAGGTTTTGGTGGGTCAGTATTGGTGACCTGTTGCCAGGAATGAGTGTAATGCACAAGGTCTTTGAGTTAAACTTGGGATAAAATTTCAGAAACACACTTTCCCCATAGTTACATGAAGAAACACCACAGAGACTCCACAAAAAATTGCAAGTTCATGGAAAATGAATTTGATTTAGCAAGACCATTAAGGAAACTTCCTTGAAGGTAGTATGGCCTAGGCTGTAAGAAGGTTAGCAAGTGTCCTGATGAACAGAGCAAGTAAAAAGGCAGAGAGAAGGGTGATAAGCGGGGGAGAAACTTCACCTTTCCCCAGATTTCTGTTTGTCATTATGATCCACAGAGATGAGTACATATCACCAGGACAAAAACAGTTTAAGAAGGGCTTATACTGAAGTGACATTTGATAATTTCTTATGATAAGTTGGTATAAAAGCTGTATTCCTCTTATATAAGTATGGAAAATACTCTTGTCTTTTATTTACCTGTTACCTTTTGCTTTTCATTTATTCCTTTTTCCTTTATTTATATTTTATACCCTTCTATTTCAATTCAATAATCTTTATTGAATATTTACCTTATAGTAAAAGCCCCTACAAGTCTTCAGAAAAAGTTAAAAAGTTGCTTTAAAAGGAGAAGAAATGTTGCTTTAACAGGAGGCAAATACTTAAATGATTGTTAAAAACCTTCTACTTAATTGACTTAATTCTTAAAGTAATTAAGTACATTGAAATAACAACATGTAATCTTTTTACTACATAACATTCAAATAATATTATGACAATGGGATTTATCTAAACTAAATATTAGTAGAGGAAAATTCTTCTACTATATTGTAGGGAGAATGACAGTTTTTTCAGACATGCCAAAAGAAATAATCACTATACTAGTGGATACATTTGCTCAAGCCAGTATCAAAAAGGGACAGATGTCATACTTTTATTAACTTCTCAAACAGCAGCAACTAAAGTACTTGAAATTCTGTTTTAATATTTTAATTTTCTTTGTCCTTTTGAAATACAACCAGGAATATTGCTTTAACTATGCTTTAAATATATGTATAAAATAAACATGAAATAGAATTACTAGTTTATTTCAAGAATATCACCTTAATCTTAATATTAGCATAGAAATAATAAAAACATTGGGCTTATAAATCTACAATCAGGCTTTTCTATGAGAATCCCAGGAGGAAAATAGAAATGTTAAAAATCACAAAAATACAAAGAAACAAAACCAACAGACTTACCAAGGAATATAGGTGTAATTGCATGATAAAAGGCACATTTTGTGTCATTATTCAATTTCTTGTCTTTCAGCATGGGGTACTTTCTCTGAGCATCTGAAGGCTTTAGGTATAGGTAAAATAAAAAGCAGGGGTTAGTTAATATTAGAAGTAAAGGAAAGGTTTCAAAGAAGCCCTGACAAACACATCTAAACATTTCAATGCACTTTCAGTGGAAACATTTCCCTTTCATCCTCATTTTTTCCAGTTGAGTATGTACCCTAAGGATCACTAATTTAAAAAACAACAGAAAACATTTTACCCTTTTGAGAAGTATACACATTACGTTCATTCTAAAAGGTTCACATTTAGCTTTTAGCCAAAAGTGAACCTTTGCTGGCATTTGAATCCTTTTCAAGTCATGATGAAACCGTGCAGAGAAACTAAAGAGAGAAGGCCTACCTCTTTCAGCCCCTGAGAATTCCCTTTCCAAGTAGTTTCTTAAACAGCAAGCCTGCATCAGAACCCCCAGTTCTTCTGCTTAGAAGTTACTAACTCAGCAGAAAGACTGACAATAACAGCACATGAAATCTAAATTTTGTATAGGAAACAGACAGGCAGTCTACACTTTGTTATTCACTTGATAGACAGAGCCATTTTGACAGCCCTAACCTTGGAAACCACAGGTCCTGCTGAGCTCAGCAGGAGTCAAACGCTGAGTACCATCTGTCAAAGCTTTCTTCCCCTCCTTATCCACGCCTTTACCATAGGATGCTAACAAGAGCACAGAACAAAGTCGCTAACTACAGTTAAACTTGTGTGCATTATCACACTGATTTAGGCTAAAAAATTCACTGTCAAGTACCTACCAAGTTTGAGTGGATAGAATTGGCTATTCTATGCTCTTTACAAACAATGATTCTAGACAGAAGGCAGTATAAACTAAGAAACTCCATAGTTATACTGCAGATAATTTGTACCCCCAAATAAGAAAATTGCACATGATTTTCTACTAATTTGTCAGTTCTGTCTCTAAAATGATGAATGGTTTGGAAAGTCCTTAACATATACAAAACTAAATTCCTTCCTTTCTAGAAAAATAGATTTTCATGGCTTAAAATAATTTTTTCTCTATAAAAAGAAAGCTCATTCAGCACACACACTCTCTCTTTTACTCTGGCATAATCAATTCTTAAAAATTAGCAGGCCTAATCATAATAAAATCAATTAAATCAAGTGTGGTATTGCTCATGCTGCACTTGAGGAAGAGACAGTCTATCAATTGAAATTTTAAAGCAGCAGAAAAGGCTTTGCTTTCCACTAATTGCTACCAAAATGCTGAATATTTTTGAAGGGTAAATTTATTTTACATTATTTTAAAATACTCTTCATATCTAATGAATGTTTTCAGATATTTATTATAATCATTAAAAGGGATTTCCAGCACACTCATTTCTCCCAGAATTATAGGGGACATTTCTATAAATACAAAATTACAAAATAACAGAAATTTGGGATTTCAAACTTGAAGAAGTAGAAGTCTTTTGGCCGGAATTATTACAAATTTTAGTTTTTCCTTGACCTATTGTTTCATTTTGACTTCTTTTTCTATTTTTTTTCTATTCTACCAAATATTGAAGAAGATTATTAAAGATACTGCATGTCATGAGCAAGCAATTATTATTTGTTAATCACATTGTCATGAAGATATTGTGAAGAATTTTAAAATTAATGCTTGTATTCATACAAATTTGTACTTGTTACATTTTTCTTAACACATTTATTAACACATATGACTATGTAGAAGCCTGAGAACCTTATGTATAAACATTTTAAGTCTTTATGCAACATATATTAATAGTATATCCAGAAGGTTTTTTTTCTTTTTTCTTTCTTTTTTTTGCTATGCTAAGAAAGAGGTGATTCATTTGGGAATATAAAAATTAGCTAACTACAAAGTTACAGTATCTAATATTATAAAGAGTAGATTCTGTCCATCCATTCTTCAAGACCCTTCATGTAATCTATCTTTGTGAATGTGCATGAAAGCATTTGAAAGGAATCTGAATAAATTGAATCGGAGTTGAGGCTTTTCCCTTTTGAGGGGCTTCCTTTATCTGCTCTTGCTACCATGAGGGGTCCTGATCTCACTCAGGAAACCGCCTTTGCTGGCAGGCAGGATCCGTACTCAGCACACATATCTTCTGGGTCAGCTGATGTCTTCTCTTGGAAGCTGGACACAACTTCTATTACAGAAGACAGGAGGGATGATGCAAAGGCAATGCCCTGGTGAGAGGGGGAATGTGGACCTAAATGAATCTTGCTTACAGTTATTCTGAGAGCCTAGGAGGGAGAGAAGGTACCTCCAAATAGAAAAAGGCACTGTGTGTGTGCGTGTGTGTGTGTGTGTGTGTGTGTGTGTGTGTGTGTGTGTGTGTGTGTGTTGTGTAAACTTGGGCTTCCTCAGGATTTTACTAAGAAGAGCTGTTTGTAAGGGTCTATCTAGCAACCTAGTTTTGCATCACACCTGTGTAGACTTTCTTTCTCCTTGTTATGCTCTTAATTATTGCAGTTTGAGAGTTCGACAAATGTTAAGGGATAATTTTTGGTCCAATCCTTTGATACATAGATGAAGAAACTGAAACCCACACAAGTGTACTCTGTGGTTTTGTTAAATACAATAGACTTTAGTGAGCCTCAGTTTTTTTTACATTGCTAACAAAATCCTAGGTAATCCTGCTGCTGCTGCTGACTGATAGACCACAGATTGAGAAGCACCTACTTTGAATGAGAGTAGTTTTTAATTTGCAGTTTCAATAAGTGCATAAAAGAAGGGAGGTTCTTTCTAGGAACTGAGTGGTTGGTTCATGCCTGTAATCCCAGCAACTCAAGAGGCTGAGATTTGAGGATCACAGTTCAAAGCCAGCCCAGGAAAGAAACTCTAAGACGTTTACCTCCAGTTAATTGCCAGAAAAGCCAGAAGTGAAACTCTGGCTCAAATGGTAGAGTGATAGCCTTGAGCACAAAAGCTCAGAGACAGCACCCAGGCCCTGAGTTCAAGCCCCAGAACCGGCGCACACACACACACACACACACACACACACACACACACACACACACACACGCATGCACACACACACACACAGGATAGAGGTTCTTATTAATGGCCTAATATACCTACTCTGACCTGTTTAATCTTTGATGCTAAAGATCTCTTGATCTTGAGAATGTCCCCTGACCTTCAGAATGTCCCCTTTACTGAAATGTGGTAGGAAGTAGTAATCTGCAACCTGGAATAATCTACTAATGTGGAAAAGCTCTGAGTTTTTTTTTTAATTATCATTTCCCTTATCTGAACATGAACTCCAGTGACCTTTTCTTTTCTTATTTTATTTTATGTGGCCAGAGATTCCATCCAGGTCCCCCTGAGTGACTCAGAAAATTTCCAGCAGCACCTTTGACGCCATAGTGCCTTGTTACAAATCCTTCCAAACATCTGCTGCATAAAAAGAAGCAAGACCCTGCCGTGATTAAGGGCAAGAGGGCACTGGGGAAGTGGGATGTCCAGGCGGGGCTCTGCAGAGGTCCTCTCTACACACAGGCTGCGGGGAGGATCCTGCACCTGTTCTTACACATTCCTGCTGGCTTCTGTTGTTTGCAATTGCTGTCAAAGGCGTCCCAGGAGAGGACTAGGACAAGACTTGTCAAGGAACAAGAAAAGCAGGGAGTGTGGCTGTTGGCCTCACAAATGTGAGGATGTTTGGTGACTCTGTAGGGACCCTTATTTCCTTTCACATCATAGCAAGGCTGATGCAGAGAGGAAATCCTTTGACTTTCAGTAGTGTGGCAGAGAATTGTTGTTTGAAACTCAGGTGACATGAATAGTCTAGTTTCATTTTTTTCTAAAACTGGAATACTGTGAGGAGCCTTGAAGGAACTCAACCATTAAGCCCGAGGAAGGAGAGATCAGGGAAAATGAGACATGGGAGATAGCAGCTAGAAATTCAGAGACAAACACTGTTTTAATAAATAGCTTGGTTAGAAGCACACAAACACTCTTTTTTTAAATTTTGCCTTTAACGTCATGATTTCTCACTAAACTGCAACACAGAGTAAAAATGAAGCTTCCTCCCTCTAACATTGCCTGATTATCACACTTTGGAAATCGAGCAAAAATACCTTTAAGAAAAGGCACATACTGGGTATACATATAGAGGAACACCTGATGAGTGACAACTCTGGACACAAACTGTCAACAATGAAAAAAATTATCAAGGTAGAACACTGTCTGAAAGCATCTGGCAGGATCCACCCGTTCTTTAAAGGGATACCTAGGAATCTATGTCTTATGTCTGAAAACGTAATTCATGGACCAGCATTAGAATCTCTAGGCCAAAACAATGTCAAGACAGTGTAATTGCAAAAATGATTAAATATACCACGTGTACAAAATAAAGGGAGGTAGTCATTCTAGAATAAATCTGAACCAAATCCTCAAACTATTTTGGGTCATTTTACCTCTCCTCAGATGTGCCTATAGCCATTTCTGGTTCATGTGTTATCCATGAAAAAATTTCAGTACGTGCTGAAATTCTTTTTTTGTGATAGTATCATGAACTTGATAACCGAGTGCCATATAGGGGCCTTCGCCATTTTGGAAACTTCTCCAAAGCCTCACTGGTTCCAGTAATATTCTTTGAGGGATCTGGGGTACTATCATCTTCCTCTAAGTATGATCTAGAGGAAGAAACTAAATATTATTCCTTCTCTATCCCTGGCATTTCCAGTTCTATTTGTAGACCCTGGCTTTTTGCTCTGCTATCCCTTCCTTACTCAACTTGAAACTTACTACTTTAACCCTCATGGATCTGTTATCCAATGTACCATTTCTGTGTGAGTACAGTCTTTCTTTTGTTTTGCTTTACTAATAAACTTTCCAGACTTCTACATCAATGTGTTGTAAGATTTGTTTCCATGACAATGCACACACTCAGTATTTGAGGACCAGGATGAAGCCTCCCCTGCTTTGGAACCTCGTGGGTTTGGTTGCAGTAGTAGGCTCTATGGAGTCAGCACCTAGCAGGCAGATTGGTACATTTTCAAGAAAAAAAAGAAGAATCTGAGGTTGGGAGCAGAGGATAAGTAATGGGACTGTGCCTTAAACCTAAGCTTTGAAAGACTGGTCTTTTTTTTTTTTTTAAAGGAATAGTGAAAGGTAGCATAAAATAAATGCACTTGTACTTTTGCTCTGAAAACCTCCTTAGTAGATTGCTACCTATAGGTACTTTACAATGCAAGGGATGCTCTCCTTAAGTGTCTTTACAAGCCTGCAGTTTAGAATAACTGAATTGTTTTTGATGGAAGAAAGGCAACTTTCAGCATTATGCTTTGTAGTTCTCATAAGCAATGGGCAATGGGATTCATTTGTCTTGTTTATCAATCACCAATGTCTTGATTTATAATCTAAAGCTCAGAAAACAGCTTCTGAAATACAGAATTTCTGCTTCTCAGATTTTATGTGATTAAAAGATAGCTTAGTAAAAAATGTATTTTTAAAATGTTAAAAAGTGTATTTGCAATTAAAAGTTGATGATTTTTTAAAGTCATGTACTTTTTTATAATGGTCTTAGAGGAAAATGAAGTTACATGCTAGATTTTGGTATAAACTTATTTATCAAAAATATAATTACAAAGCGAAATAAACCCCAAGACAGGGACACAAATATCGTTTTTCTTTCCTGCTATTGTTTCTAACGTATTTATAATGTACCATGTAAGTTTTTTGTTGCTTTGTATGTTCCTCCCCCACGGTATAACCCCTGTTTTCACTGTATTTGATGTCGGTGCCCTGCATCTTTTATACACACTTCTCTAATTCGGGGAGGGGAAGGGAAAAACAAAATGCTTAAATAAGGATACAGGTTGCCCCCTTGTAACTATGAGATGTACAAAACACTAAGTTGAAAACGAACTTTACAACTTCGGTGGAGGGGGGGGCGTGGAGGTGGGGGGGGGTGTGTAGTTGTGAGATGGGAGGGAAGGGATGATAGGGGGAAAACAAAGGAGGAGGCAACAATGCTCAATAGGAAACGTACTCATTACCTTGCTCATGTAACTGTAACCCCTCTGTACAGCATTTTTATAATAAAAATGTACAAAAAATAATTACACAAACTGGGCATAGTGACTCATACCTGACATTCTAGTTACTTAGGAGACTGAAATTGAGAGGATGACAGTTCAAGGCCAATCAACAAACAAGCCAGCCATGGGACCTTACATCTAAAATTCTAGCTATGTGAGAAACATAGTTAAGGAGATTATGGTCTAGGCTGACACAGGGGATACTATCTAAAAAATAAGCTGAGAAGGACTGGGAGTATGGCTTATATGGCTTAAGTGTTATAGAGATAATAAGAGATCTTAAATTTTCTTAAATTAAGATTCCAAAAATCTTAATAAATAGACTTAATTGAGTTTTGACTATTATAAAAAATGTTTGGACTGGGGCTGGGATGGTGGCTCAGTGGTAGAGCACTTGCCTTGCATGCCTGAGGCCCTGGGTTTGATTCCTCAGCACCACATAAGCAAAAAGAAAAAAGCCGGAAGTGGCACTGTGGCTTAAGTGGTAGAGCGCTAGCCTTGAGCTGAAGAGCTGAGGGACAGCGTCCAGGCCGAGTTCAGGCCCCATGACTGGACCCAAAACATAAAAAAAAATGTTTGGACTAGTCAAGTTTGTGGCGCCCTTTAAATTTAAATAGTGAGAAAAGCAATAATGCAAAGCTTATTTATTTAATATGGTGCAGTTTATGTTGGGAACTATATTTGTGGTACCTGATGTAGGAAGGAAACAGAAGTGACTGTCTTTGAAATACTCTATAACTGAGTATAGTAATTGTCTTTTGTTTAAATACATTTTAAACATTTGGTCCATTTGAAGTTCCAAATATACTTTAAAGAGAGGAAAAACTTTTTGGTGTGTAACACTTTCATTAGAAAACTACATTTTGATGTCTTTAGGATCAGGCCATTTCAATTGCCAATAATTATCATTATTTAGTTTTGAACTTATTAATCCCTTATTAGAAAAAAATTATGGTCTTTAAGTATAAATTGAAAATATCTGATTTTTATAATGGTTATCAATTACTAACAAATGTAATATATGTGTTTTAAAAAGCATTTTCAAAACTGGTATGATTCATGAGTAAAGAAATTTGATTTCAAAATGGTTGATCTTTTGCTGTTAACAATTGTAGGTGCATCAGTGACAAAAGTTCTACAATGAAACATTTGGGAAAAACAAACTAAGGGTTAGAAGCATGGCTTAAGTAGTAGAGTACTATGTGGTAGGTGAAAGCATCAGACCCTGAGTTCAAGTCTCCATCCTATTAAAATAAAATAAAGTAAAATAAACTAGAAAAAGGAAGCTAGTTTAATCTCAAAGGAAACAGTTGAAAATGCTTAGGATTAAGGCTGCTTGTCTATAGGCAGCTGTGTTTTCCATCCACCTACAGATAATGTCTTTGCTGGAAGAAATTCTGGTATGTCATTTCACAAGGCATCTCATAAGTATATTGTCTTGCTTTGGCTTTCTGTGGGAGAACACAAGCAGATCTGCTTCTTATAATGACAGGTATACTGTCTAGGGGAATGCTCTAAGCCCAGGATAGTTGGAAGCATTGACAGAGGAAAGGTTTCTGTTCTTATAAAGGGGATATAAATTGCAAGTCCTCACCCCTCAAAGTTCCTCTTGCCCTTTTGTTTTTGTTTTGTGTTGGTCCTGGCACTTAAACTTGGGGCCTGGGCACTGGCACTGAGCTTCTTTTGCTCCAAGCTAGCGTTCTACCACTTGAGCCACAGCTCCACTTCCAGCTTTTTGGTAGTTTATTGGAGGTAAGAGTCTCACAGACTTTCTTGCCAGGGCTAGCTTTGAGATCTTAGCTCTCTGAGTAGCTAGGATTACAGGTGTGAGCCAGCATTGTCTGACTTCTCTTGTCATATTAAAAGTCAGCAAAAAGGACACCGATGCTGAAACATGGCCTATTGCATCAGAGAAGAAACTGAGCTTTGGGATTGTGAACTGTCTCCTAGTAATAAGTTAGATCCCCAGAAAGGATGGTGGATAGAAGTTCAACTCTTGGAAAATGCCAAAAATAGTCCCTTGAGACAATCTTCATGTAAGCTTGCACATCCTATGTTGGGAGAGTGTTGAAAAGGGATAAATCATTAATTGTACAAAGCTCTATAAAAAATATTACCTTAAAAATAAGCTCAGGTCTGATCTGTTTTAATTCTTTAGATAAAAATAAAAATGACATGGAGCTGGGACTGTGGCTTAGTGGTAGAGTGCTTGCATGAAGCGCTGGGTTCGATTCCTCAGTACCACATAAAGCAAGAAGTGGTGCTGTGGCTCAAATGGTAGAGCACTCACTTTGAACAATAGACTGTCAGGGACCGTACCCAGGCCAAAAGTTCAAGCCCCAGGAGTGACAAAAAAAATAAATTTTTAAAAATAATTTAAAAAATAAAATAAAAATGACAACATTGCACTCTGTAAACTTTCTAATAGCCTTCAAACATACATTTGTTTGTAAATTCATGTACTAATTGACTTAAAGGAACCTTGAAACATTCTGTCAGGGAGAAATGCTGCTCTATGGTATTTATTCAACCTGTAGTATAGATTTCTCCCACTCAGCTTCCTTCCCGGCAATGTGTAAGTTGTTTATTGGTATATGCTTTATGGGATTAAGTACTTCTGGTACATTTTTCATGCCTTAGGAAACTAAAGGAGGTACGATATGATTAAGTTTATAGGTCATGTGATAAATTTACATGGAGAGCCAAGTTTCCAGCTACAAGCGAATGACTTATCTGTAATTTGATGCAAGTAAAATGACTGACCTTTCAAATGTTTGTTGGGCTTCAAGTGTCCGGAACAATCAATATGTACATTATTGTTTATATTTTATGCTCCTGATCCCATTAATGTATGCCTATGGAGCGCTGGAACGCCATTAGTTTTCTGATACTTCTGAAGTGATTGGGTGGCATTTATCAAGCAGGAAGGCAGCACTTATTGACAGTTTTTTTTTTTTTTTCATTTCTTGAGCTCAGTGTTTCATGAGCTCCTTATCCAGTTTTGGTAAGCAATGCTTTTATTGCTTCAAAGCCTCCTCAATTAAATAATAATGAACTGATTTGTTTAAAATGAATCTTTAGCTTGCAGACTCATTAATTTCTCCATTTTAAGTGTCAGAAAATGCGCTCTTAGGCCAAGGAGATCAGAGAAGTGTGGTGGAGTGGAATGATTGCTGGGCTTGGGAATAAGAAGAATGATCAGCTCTGTCTTGAACTAGCTTTCTAACTGTGGACAGGTCTCCTAATGTCCCTGAATTGCTGTTTTCCCACTTACGAAGTGTGAAGGGTGAGTTGGACCAGATCATCAACGAGGTATCTTCCAGTGTGGAAAGTCAATGGACAGAGGCACATGTGAAAGTGGCACAGCCCTATTAGTAAGTGCAAACTGAAAGGTGAGGAAATTCTTTACGCTCTCTCTGAATAAAGAAATATTGAAAATCTTCATCCTTCCTACTTATTTAGAGTACATTGGACTTACTGTAGATGTCTGAGAGACAGGTGTTTAGAAAGTATATGTGTATGCTCATGCATTTACACACACAGACAAACTTGTGTATCAGTCCATCTTTAAATTCCTCTATATCACTATTCCCCATTGCCCACACCCAATCTCTATCCTATCCACCCAAGACTCAATGTGAAAAAATTGCCTACTTGTTTTTGGTATGGGAAAAGAACTGAGTTATTTATTGAAGAGATAAAGGACAACTTCCCACTTCTACCTGAACTAACACTCTCCAGGTTTATTATTATTATTATTATTATTATTATTATTATTATTATTGTTACTGTTATTAGAGAGTCTAATGACTTAAGGTTAACCATCCATAGTTCAATTAAAAATCATGAATTGATGAATTGGTTTCTAAATTCTCTGTGTTATCGACAAGTTGCTGCATCACTGGAGCTATAAGACATGTCATCCATTATTAACTGTGATGGCATTAAAAAAGATAAATTAGATCCGTTAAACAGAAATAGTTTTTTACAAAGGCTGCCCTTCTGAAGTAGACATAGTCTTAGTTTTCTCTGAATTTCAGCCTACTTGTTAGAATTTATTCTTGTTTCACTTAAATTTGATTGATTGTTTAGTAAACAGTAACTGATGATAGAGGCTTCTTAATATAAGCAGATAATAGTACATCAATGTGTAGTGCAATTTAAGTGATAAAATACTTTTGCCAGGAATATAATTTGTACTATGAGGACTGAAAATAACCTCATCTAAAATATTAAAATTCACACTGATAATTTTAAAAAGAGAACCAGTCTTTCAATGTAAAAAAGTTTAATTTACTCTTTAAACAACAGCAACACATAACAGCCTATAAATTAAACATGCTATTTTTAAGTTGTATATAAGACATGAACATGTATGTGCAGTAATAAATTATTGTCTTTCCAAACCACTTTGTGGTTTGCATTAGGATAAAGTGAGCAATCATAAATATGATTCAAAGTAACATTCAAAATTTCAACTTTAACTGATCTATTACAGAAGGCAAAGTGTTCTTACCTTAACTTGGAGTTCCTTATTCTTACTGCTGTTTCTTCACTAAAACAACCTATGTTTTATATGCAGAATCTTATTTTTCTAACATTATGAAGTATGGATTTCCAATTAGTGGTTTCAGTAGCTGTTGTACCACAAAACATATGGGGGTAGAAATAACTTAGGCAAGTTTTTAATACTTCAAACTGGGCCCCGCCCTGTATCCCATAATATCTTTGCGTGTCTCACTATTGATTAGTTATGCTAATCAGTTAGTTCTGAAACTTAGAAATTACCAAGGCTGTGTTTTATTTGACTGTTTATCTCTTTAGCAAAATTGTTGCTATCTCTGACCTTTCAAAAATGTATATGACAAGGTGTTTGCTGTTAATTGCATGCAGGAAAGAGTGAAAGACTCCCAGCTGGATTTCATGTTTATTACAAGGTGAGATTTCCTGGCAGAACTGGTCTTAGAAAATTGGAGTCTTAGACTAGATAAATTTTACTTGTTGTTTTTAATTTAATATAGCATCATTAGTTATCGAAGGTTACTATTTTGTAATTGCAAACCTATTAATAAGACAAGGCATTAATATAGTTCTATAAAATGTATGACAGTTTGGCTGGTCTGGATGTGTTTTTCTGTTTGGGTTTTTTTTTTTGCCTTGAATGGAAATTCAAGAAAATAGATATATAATTAGAGACTGGAAAGGATGTTAAAGATTGTAAGAACAGAAACAGGAAATCTCTTAATTTAGTGCTGGACATTGTCTATGCACACACAATGTATATTAATTCATAGAACTCTCAAAAACAATGCTAAGAGATTTTTACCATTTGTTCCCATTTTATTAGGAAAAATTGAGGCACAAGACACTGACATACTTCCAAAGTTCCTTTGTCTTGTATATCCGTCTTCCTCATCACTGTGTAGACGAATAACCTATTTTTTCTCTTTGTAGCATATTTTTTTTTTGTTGCCAATTGAAAGTATCTTGTCCTTTTCTCCCCTTTTTGTCTCTTCTCCACTATCTATCACAACAAGGACTGCCTTGTACATTGCTTGTTTTCACTCTGTTTTAAAGTAATTGTAGGTGGAGAGATTTCTTGATCAATGCTGCACAAATGACTGGGAAAAGGCAGCAGGAACAGTGTGAAATGATGAAGCTGGGCTGAGGACTGGCTTTCGAATACATGTGGTACTGTACTCCTCCAAGCAATAGAGCCAGACTGCTAACAGTGGAAAGAAGTGTTTGGGTAACAAGAGTGGGCTCAGTTCTCAGGGTTGTTAGTAAGGAAATTAGGGCCTGGGCACCAGCAATTGTGGTTTTGTGCTTTTATCACCAAATGTAGAAGGAATCATCGTCCCTTGCCATGTATACACTTCACAGCTCATTAACAGTTTTGTCTATTATGTCAAGACCCACCTCCAGCTCATTTTTCCATCTACTAGTCATATACTTAAAAACTAAAGCTATAGTTTGACCACAGAATTTGTGCTTATCTCTTCTTACGCTGGGTACATATCTGGGTAGTTGTTTCCTAAGATCATTATATGAGGAGCTTATCTTCCCTCATTCCTGTCTATGGAGTAACAATGTCTATAAAATAGCAGCAACTTGCCTTTAAATCCCCAGAAATACTGTCACATAGTTTTTTGTTCACATACTTTTTGAAGTTGTCAAGAGCATTACAACTATGGACAGAGACTATAAAACCGAATGGTGTGTGTTGACTTCAGTGTCTGAGCGTCTCTGCCCTGTGTGGCTAGTGGGAAACTCTTCCATTGAGTAGCTTTGGTTCCTGATGGGTGCAACAAGTAACCTAGCCCCCTTCAGCATGTTCTACCATCTAACAGAGGATGGTCTCAGAAATTCCATACCAAAACTGCTTAAAATACTTAAAGGGATCTTGATGAGCTCTCCCTCTGTTTTTTGTTCTTTGTTTTTCTATTTAGGTATGAAATTCCAATTCAAGGAACATCTTGTTTTTACAAAGGTGCTCTTTGTTTTGTGACCAGATAACCATCCATGCTTTTCTTTTTTTGTTTCCAACTAGGAATCTGTGTTTTATTTTATTTTATTTTATTTTTTGGGTCCGGTTGTGGGGCCTGAACTCTGGGCCTGGGCGCTGTCAATCAGCTCTTCAGCTCAAGGCTAGCGCTCTACCACTTGAGCCACAGCGCCACTTCTGGCTTTTTTCATTTTGCTTTATGTGGTGCTGAGGAATCGAACCCAGGGCCTCAGGCATGCAAGGCAAGCGCTCTACCACTGAGCCATCTTCCCAGCCCCTGTGTTTTATTTTTTAAACATTTCTCTAGTTTTATTAGCATATATGAGTACAAAAGGATTTCACGGTGATATTTCCATATATGCATACCATGTACCTTTATCAAACTCATCCCACTAGGACTCCCTTCCCACCCCTCTGCCGCCTTTCAACAGGTTTCATTGTTCTATTTTCATACATGTCTATAAAGTGCTTGGACAATATTCACCCCTTCTCCTATCACCCTCTGCTCTTGCTAGCACCTACTCCAAACAGCATTTTTAATCATTCACCTTTTTAAGCTCTAGATTTCACATATGAGAGAGAACAATTGATACTTGTCTCTCTCAGACTATTTTGCTTATTATGATGATCAATAGTTCTATCCATTTTTTTCTCTTTAGATGATATGATTCCATTCTTTTTTATGGATGAATAATATTCCATCATATACATCTACACCACATTTCCATTGTGTATTCATCACTTGATGCATACCTGGGCTGGTTTTGTATCTTAGCTCTTGTTTACAATGCTGCTATGAACATGAGTTTTCAGGTTTCTCAACTGCATGTTGACTTACATTTTTCAGACATATGTCCAGGAGTTGTATATAGCTATATACAATATCAGCATCAATTACAAATGAAGATTCTCTTTGGAATTCTTCTCTTAGTCTGGGTGTTTTCTTGTTAAAAATCTAGAAAGACAGATCATCCATGTAGAACTGGTAGTATAAACCAAACAATAGTTATTAAAGTTAAATTGCAATTTTTGTGGCATGATACTTTCTAGCCTCATGGTTGTCAGAGAAAGTGGGACAGATTTTTGGGTACAAGCATCTCTTCCTAAGAGGAGCAAGTTGAGATCCTTTGGTTCTGAGACACCCTTACTGTGAGCATCCTCACATGTTTGCACTAAGCCTGTGGTATAGGTTGTATTTCCCTTGGCCTTTACCTGGCTTAGTAATCTTAAATACATATGCTAATCAGCCAGAGGCTGGTGACTAACATACATGTGTTACTCTGTTCAGGAGTAAGGAGATTGAGTTATCTTACCATATGTTTGCTGGAGATATATGTATGGTTTGCTTAGGGTTGTTTGAAAACAAAGTTTTAACCACTACTGTGCTGGTGAAAGATTTGTCAACATTGGCTCTAACTATGAGGATACTACTACTTCTGCTCTGTCCAGTCTCACTTTATACCTTTAATTTCTCCTAGTGCTTTGACATAAAGAAGCTCTACCATCAGTATTAGTTGAATGAATGAAAATAACTACGGGTCTTTAATTTTATGTATCTCTTCAAATATGTTAAGGTCATTCCTTCTAAGTCTTGGCTTTGCTTTTCCATCTGTTCTATTTTCATTTTTATCTTTTTGGTTTCTTTCTTTAAACTTTCTATATATTACTCTGTAAGTGAGTTCATGATATGGTTTTCCTTGGCTATTGAATTGTGACTTATTTGAAGATAAGGACCCTTGACTTATTTCATCCTTGTATTTTTATACCAAATATTGTGTGTAGCACATCATAGGTCTATAAGTGACAATTAAACAAGTGGAAAATATGTGAAATTTATTCAAGGCCTTTAACCAATTTCTGAGATGATCAGAAGTGAAAATCAATGTCTTAACTTTTATCTGAGGCCCTACCTGTTGTGGTTTCTTATATGACATATCTGTGTTGTAAACCAGACCTAATCTGCATGTCCTGCAATTGTTCTATTTGTTCAACAGGGCACTTGTTTCAATTGGAATAATTTGAAGCCAAGATTATAAAGTTGCCTTGTGAATAATATCTTTGTGCTTTGAGATACTGACAATATGATCTCAGGATCATATTCTGCTTTTTCATAAATGCCAGCAATTTTTCTATACTAGCAATACACTTAGTTTCTTGGTCCAGTTTGTAGCAGGGGACAGAAATTACCTTTGCTGAAGGAAGATATGTCTACTTGGTACTGGGAGGTGATTTTAGTGGAATTAAAACTTCTCCCACCTCAAAGCAAAAAACTTGCCTGAGTGTCTTTTATATCCTCTCTCTCTTCTCTGCCTTCCTCTCTTCCTTCTCTGTCTTAATTTGAAACAGTTCCTTTGTGGAACTATCTAAGAGACATAAAATAGTCATACATTTTGCTGATTCTCTAATCTCTTCCAGCCATCTTATTGGCCCAGAGCCCCCAAATAGAACAGAAAATAGGGCATTTAAAGATAACAGAGTAAATTTCTCTGAACTCAGGAACTTAACAATAGGGTCTTTAGGAATTTATGTAGAAAATCTTTTACCTAATACGATAAAGATTCCCAGATGCTCACAACATACCTCCTCTTTTTCCTCCGAATGTTTTTTAAAATAAGGATTGCCAGTTTTCTCCTTTCCCTTCTACGGTCTATATTAAAAAGAAAAAATTTGTTGATTTGACCAGCCGTTGGGTTTCCCACAGCCGATATGCTTACTCCCAGCGTGTTCCCCTGTGAGTTTCAAGGTCTGCCTTTCTCCTGATAAGGTCAACAGCACACACACAGCTTATCCACATCTGCTGTGTTCCTTGAGGTCAATCTAAGTATTCTTCCTTCTGGGACTAGTGGGAATCTCCCAGAGAGAAATAATTATCGCACTTGAGAAATCTATTGATTTCCATTGTATTTAGTTCACCTGGTATCTGGGATTCAGGGACACTTTTTGAAACTGGGAAATCAATTCTGAGGATTCAGCATGAGAAGATACTAGTTAAAAACATTTTTGAGTGCATGCTGCTACTGCTACTAGAATCATAGAATGCTGGAATTAGAAAATGTCAACAAAACAGGACATTCAGCAAAAGCTGACTTGTAAGTTTATGATAAGAGTAATAGGCACAGGCACTGTCAGTGGAATTGTGAGTATTTCCAATGGGTATGATTTCCCACTTGCCCTTTACTCTCAATGGGAGACCCGCTTTCTGTGTCTCCTAATGCCGATCTGGCTGGAAATAGGAGAAACAAAGGACCTTGTATTACTGCAAATAAGAACACTGGCTTCCCTACTGCAAGCATTCACATCTCATATGATTCATGTTGAAATTTCCAAAAGAAAAATTTGAGATTGTGACAGCATTCTATATATTGCTTAGATCCAGGAACCAAATCAATAATCATAACAATTTACCAAAGAATTTTATGACTTTTGCCACTTTGTTTCAATATAATTTCATTGCAAAATATTTTCCCCCATAATTGCTAGCCAATTAAATGGATTATTCTGCTCTTAACTCGCCTTTAGAAACTGGAAAAATCTACCTGTAAATGCCAGTCACAAACTTTATTTGTTCTTGTTCTAGCTTTTAACCTGTAAAGTATGAGAGATTACCCATATCACAGTAACATTGTAACTGTAAAGTAATATACAAAGTTATCTATATGTTGTATTACTAGACCCTTAAAGCATTACTCAAAATTTGTTTCTTTATAAAATGGACAGTCTAATCACCAATAAAGTAATTAAAACACTAAGTACCATGGTGATATAACTGAATTTTTTGGGAAAATATTTGGATATGAATATTTTTAGTGGAGTTCTTTTATGAGACCTGAAGAGATGAAAAGTTGAACTTTTTTATTCCCCTTGAATGTAGAACTAAGTAAGTTCTCTGAAGATTTTGCACTGAGGTGATTAATTCATTGTCTTTACATTTTAAAAGTTCCCAAAGAAGTGAAGAGAGTATTCACTAACTTCCTAAACATTAGTCTCTGTATCCTTGAAACAGAGTTAGTAATTCTGACAATGTCATAGGGTTTGCTGATTATTGAATTCAATGGAGTATGTAGAGAGCTTTTCATATATCTGGTATATAGCAAGTGTTCAGTAAATATTCCATTATTAGTATTCTACATAGATCCTTCTACATAGGCTGCTCTAATCTCATAGGCAAATTGAATAGAATGGAAGAAATTATTTCTAAAATTCAATCTGTAAAACATATACTCTATGATTTTGATGCATCTAAGAAAGTACTAGAACCGCGTTAAACACTTCATTTTTTTGGGGGGGGGTCCGGTCGAGGGGCCTGAACTCTTGGCCTGGACGCTGTCCCTCAGCTCTTCAGCTCAAGGCTAGCATTCTACCACTTGAGCCACAGCACCACTTCTGGCTTTTTACTTTTTGCTTATGTGGTGCTGAGGAATCGAACCCAGGGCCTTATGCCTGCAAGGCAAGCACTCTACCACTGAGCCACCTTCCCAGCCCAACACTTCATTTTTTTAACTTGAATAATTCTAAGTGACTTTCTCATGTATGAGAATCAACATCTGAAATAAATCTTAAAATGGTAAAAACCTTCCTTCAACAAGTAATATTTAGCATTTTCCCCTTTCAAATTGATATAATTTTACACCTTCTCATTTCCAGTTGCAAGCTCTTTAAATTCATTTTAGAAACTATTTTTTCCTATTGAGCATTGTTGCCTCCTCCTTTGTTTTCCCCCCTACTATCCTTTCCCTCCCACCTCCACAACTACTCCCCACTCCCCCCACCATCCCCTGCACTGAAGATGTAAAGTTCATTTTCAATTTATGTTTTGTACATCTCACTGTTACAATGGGTCAACCTGTATCCCTATTTAAGCATTTTGTTTTATCCCTTCCCATCCCCGAATTAGAGAAGTATATATACAAGATGCAGGGTACTGTCATCAAATACAGTGAAGACAGGGATTATACTGTGGGGGAGGAACATATAACATCACAAAAAAAATCACACGGTACATTATAAATACATTAGAAACAATAGCAAGAAAAAAAGATATTTGTGTCCCTATGTTGGCGTTCATTTCACTTAACATCATCTTATATGGTCATATGTTCATGGCTTTTGGCCTTTTCTGCTTGTCCTATACATGTACTACTTATTGCAAATAAGGGAAACCATAGGACCTGTTTCTTTGGACCTGGCTTACTTCACTTAATATAATTTTTTCCAAGTCTTTCCATTTCCTAACAAATGGGGCGATGTCATTCTTTCTGATGGAGGCATAGTATACATATACATATATATATATATCTATATATGTATCTATCTATCTATCTATCTATATCTATATCTATATCTATATCTATCTATATATATATATCACATTTTCTTGATCCATTCATCTACCCAGGGGCATCTGGGTTGGTTCCATATCTTAGCTATGGTAAATAATGCTGCAATAAACATAGTTGTGCTGGTAGCCTTAGTATGGCTTTGTTTGTGATCCTTTGGGTAACTGCCCAAAAGTGGGATTGCTAGTCTTTTGAGGAACCTCCATACTGCTTTCCAAAGTGGTTGAACAAGTTTACACTCCTACCAACAATGCAGTAGCGTTCCCTTCTAGCCACATCCCCTACAGCATCTATTGTTATTAGAGTTCTTGATTATAGCCATTCTTACTGGGGTGAGGTAGAAACTCAATGTTGTTATGATTTGCATTTCTTTTTCTTTTCTTTTCTTTCTTTCTTTTTTTTTTTTTTGTCGGTCATGGGGCTTGAACACTGGGCCTGAGCGCTGTCCCTAAGCTCTTCAGCTCAAGGCGAGTGCTCTACCACTTGAGCCACAGCACCAGCTCCGGTTTTCTAGTGGTTTATTGGAGATAAGAGTCTCACGGACTTTCCTGCCTGGGCTGGCTTTGAACTGCAGTCCTCAGATCTCAGCCTCCTGGGTAGCTAGGATTACAGGCGTGAGCCACTGGCACCCGGCTTGCATTTCTTTTATGGCTAGAGAGGTTGAGCATTTCTTCGTGTATCTATTGGCCATCCTTTTTTCCTCTTCAGAGAAGTTTCTCTTTAAGTCTTTAGCTCACTTATTTATTGGGCAGTTGTTTCTTTGAAGATTTGTTGTAGGGGGATTTAATTTTTCGAGTTCCAGGTATATTTTAGATATGAGATCCTTGTCTGTTGTATAGCTAGTGAAGATCTTCTCCCAATCTGTGGGCTTTCTGTTGATCTTGCTAGCTATGTCCTTTGCCATGCAGAAGCTCTGCAGTTTCATACAATCCCATTTGTCCAACATTTCTTTGATTTGTTGTGTTTCTAGGTCTCTATTACCTTCCTCATGTAACTGTAACACCTCTGTACAGCATTTTTACAATAAAAAACATACAAAAAATCAAATTAAATTAAATTAAAAAAATAAATGTACTCATTACCTTACTTATTTAGCTGTAAACCCTCTTTACATCACTTTTACAACAAAATTAAGTTAAAAAAAGATTCCCTGCACTCACCGACATGCTGAATTCAAACCACTTTGTACAACTTATTGTGGAAATAAAAATAAATAACTCAAAAATTATTTTTCCCTAAAAATCTGCTAAAAAGCAAATGTGAAGAAACATAACAAAACAAAACAAAAAAAGAAACCAAGCTAGCTGGGCGCCGGTGGCTCACGCCTGTAATCCTAGCTACTCAGGAGGCTGAGATCTGAGGATCATGGTTCAAAGCCAGCCCAGGAAGAAAAGTCAGTGAGGCTCTTATCTCCAATAAACCACTAGAAAACTGGAAATGGGGCTGTGGTTTAAGCCATAGAGCACTTGCCTTGAGTTGAAGAGTGCAGGGATAGCGCCCAAGCCCAGAGTTCAAGCCCCATAACTGACTAAATACATACATACATACATACATAATACATAATACATACATACATACATACATACATACATACATACATACATACATACATATATACATAAAAGACACCAAGCTGTGTGATATTTTTCCCCCTACCAATTAGAGAACATGATAGCTTTAGTTGTTTCTAAGGCAGATGTGCTAATGCAGGGAGGCCTACTTGATTAGAACAATATATGGGCTGGCTTAATGCTTTAGGTTATATCCTTGGGAAATATACATTCTTTATGCAGAATTAAATATGTTGCAAGCATCTTTCCTGTCAAATGCTATTTTTTTTCCTTTTGCTTTGCCTACAAGCTTGACCTGTGGAGATGAATCATGCGTGGGTCGACTGTAGCAAACTCAGAGGCTGTTTGTGGACAGGAATTATATCCTGACTATCGTTTCCTCTGCTATTTTTATGTTTTGTTAACGTCTCCTTTTGCCATTAGAACAGCTCAGCATTTCTCCTTCTTCTATTCTGGTAGTTTCCTAGGCTGTGGTTTACTACTATTTTAAAGGGTAGGTTTCCCCTCTCCCCTCATCCTCCTACCCTTGGTCTGAGAGACGTGTTCATTATATGCTCAAGTTCTCTATCAGATGGGTATAAGTTATGTCCTCTCCTCTTACAGTACTAGAGAAGCAGAATAGAGATACCATGCCTCAAAATGGCATATTTCTCATCACTAAATGTTCCTCTGTGGCAGACGACATTAGCTTTCCAGCTGTCAAGAGTCTAGGTCAAGCCAGGCGCTGGTGGCTCACGCCTGTAATCCTAGCTACTCAGGAGGCTGAGATCTGAGGATTGCGCTTCAAAGCCAGCCCGGGCAAGGAGAGACCGTGAGACTCCTATCTCCAATAAACCACCAGAAAACCGGAAGTGGCGCTGTAGCTCAAGTGGTAGAGCACTCGCCTTGAGCTGAAGAGCTGAGGGACAGTGCCCAGGCCCAGAGTTCAAGCCCCACGACCGACAAAAAAAAAAAAAAAAAAAAGAGTCTAGGTCATTTCATTGTTGCTATGCCCATAAGTGGGAGCTTCCTAGTCTATAAGTAACTGGACAAGATCAGTAGGAGATGTGAGGATGAAGGAGAGGGCCAAATTGCAAACTACTCTTACGTTTATGAATGGCTAGGGTAGTGATAACTAAGATGTGAAATAAGGAAGTAGGTTTGGCTGGAAAATAATTTCAATTTTGAAGGTGCATTGACCCTGCTTTCCAAAGATCCTTCAGATCTCAGAGATGCACAGACAGGATGTGGCAAATGTAGATCTACAGCTTGGCATCTCTCAAGCATCAGAGGATAGCTGCCCAAGGGAATCTGTGCTTTAAAAATGCTGCTCTTAAGCCGGGCGCCAGTGGCTCATGCCTGTAATCCTAGCTACTCAGGAGGCTGAGATCTGAGGATCATGGTTTGAAGCCAGCCCAGGCAGGAGTCTGTTAGACTCTTATCTCCAGTTAACCATCAGAAGACCAGAAGTGGCGCTGTGGCTCAAGTGGTAGAGCACTCACCTTGAGCTGAAGGTCTCAGGGACACCACCCAGGCCCAGAGTGCAAGCTTCATGACAGACAAAAACAAACTAACAAACAAAAAAACTGCTCTTAAAATTTCAGTGCTGAGGCTGGAAATGTGGTTTAGTGGTAGAGTGCTTGTCTAGCATGCATGAAGCCCTGGGTTCCATTCCTCAGAACCACATAAACAGAAAAGGCTGGAAGTGGTGCTGTGGGTCAAGTGGTGGTAGAGTGCTAGCTTTGAGCAAAAGAAGCTCCGAGACAATGCCCAGGCCCCGAGTTCAAGCCCCAGGACTGGCAAAATAAATAAATAAATAAATCAGTGCTGAATACATTGACTCTCAAAAACTGCCAATGCTGTTGAATAATCCAGTATCTCAGACTTTCAGAGGTCAAAGTCAAGAAATACTGCTCAGCTTAGCAGCACACATTCTATTTCAGTCTTGCGCAGAAGGGCCGTGACAGCATGATAGTTCCCCCATTAGCATAGCAATACAGGTGGATGCGAGTCAGTTCACAAAAAAGCTAGAATGCATCACCTCATAGCCATTTATTGTAATTCTCTCCATCTTTCACTGAAATAAAAATTAAACACAACACTACATATTAAGAGTAATTAAACTGTGAAAACGTTCACCTTAATCCCCACCAACATAACTAAGTTTCTTATATCTTAGAGTTACTCAGTTTTGTTGCTATATTGGGTTATCATTAAGATCTTCAGTTGCAAAGGACTGAGTGATTTGCACAGAAATCTCATATTTTGGTGTGTTAGCCAAAAAGAAAAGATTAAAAGAGAATTTATAAAAAGCCCTCATTCTACATATGTGTATTTGTCATTAGTCCTTGGGACAGTGATGAAGAACCTCAGGATTTTACATTCTGTGTAACATTTCTTATTCTTCCTTTGCTGAAAAGCAAGAGAAACTTAAGACTTACATCTTAAAAATAAATAATTTGCTGGGTGCCAGTAACTCATACCTGTAATCCTCCCTACTCAGGAAGCTGAGATCTGAGGATCATGGTTCAAGGCCAGCCCGGGCAGGAAAGTCCATGAGACTCCTATCTCCAATTAACCACCAGAAAACCAGAAGTGGCACAGTGGCTCAAGAGGGAGAGCACTTGCCTTGAGTTGAAGAGCACAGGGACAGTGCCTAGGCCCAGAGTTCAAGCCCCAGGACCAAAAAAAATTAATTAATTAATTAAAAAATAGATAATTCTCTAGATTATGGTTCTGGATTTAGGATCTTGACCAGGAACTCCAGGAAGCCTGAAATTTAGGATCAGTGAATTCTCTTGGGTGTTAAAGAGTAACAAAAATAAGGAGAGAATTTAGTGGTGCTGGCATTGTATGCAAAATTTTACAAATAGAGTCTTGGGTAGATTTTCAGAACTCCTCTTGTGGTCTCCTTGCTTTGGCAGTTAAAGAACTGAATAGAGGAGCCATTGAATCCTGTGGAGCTTCAGAGAGAGCTTCAGTGGTTTGGGCAATGTTACAAAGCCCAGAAATGGCAGCAGAAGGGGAATGGAATGCTTAAGTGCAGGGATACTGCTCAGGCCACCACCTCACTTTGCCACCCACAGAGCCATTTTGTCATCCACCCAGCATCATTGTCAGCAGAAGAATGTGGCACTCTTTAGCTCCCTCTAGATAGTGAAGCTCCTGGAGTGTTAAGCAGTCAGCATTTTTCAGAAGGACTTCATGTAAGGACCGATCAAGTGTTTAATGGACTTGAAGAACTCAGCTCCTGAAGTCAGATAGTCCTGCTATCTGCTCTATTAGCTGTTATCTACTGCTTTCTGTTCTATGACTTTGGCCTAGGTTCTTAATTTTATTAACCCTCATTGTCCTCATGTGTAGAGTGGAGAAAGTATATATACTTGATTTTGTTATCAAGATGAAAGGCGTGATATCATTCCTATAACTGAAACAGCTTAGGGCCTGGTGCTGCGATGCTTAGAAATGTCAGCTGCTCTAGTTGTCATTCACACCCTCAAGCAGTGAAAATGAAGTGCTTAATCATGTTCATTTGATGTGTGCTTCACAATACTGACCATGTTCACAGATATCACAGACTTTCTTTCCCTGCTGTTCCCCCCTTTTCATTCCCTGGCTGTTGCTAACAGTATATACAGTGTGAAGAAGGCAAAGACCCTTTCCCTTGTCATGTACCTTCTATTGCTTCCGCTTTCTCTGCTCTCCCTGGAGATGCTATGAGTGAGAGGGACTCACCTTCACTCCTTGGATTTCAGGACCATCCCCTCTGCCTAGCCAGATCACCAGTCCCTGGACCCTTTATTTTCAACCAACCAAAATGTCTTTGACCAGCACAGCATTTAATTTCTTTTAGCTATTTAGTTTTAAATCTCAGGAAATTTCACATCAAGTCTAGGAAATTGTGGGCTCATGAAATCTGGGATCATCTTTTTTTTTTTTGTCAGTTGTGGGACTTGAACTTTGGGCTTGGGTGCTGTCCCTGTGCTCTTCAGCTCAAGGCCAGTGCTCTACCGCTTGAGCCACAGCACCACTTCTGGTTTTCTAGTAGTTTATTGGATATAATAGTCTCACAGACTTTCCTGCCCCGGCTGGCTTTGAACCATGGTCCTCAGATCTCAGCCTACTGAGTAGCTAGTATTACAGGCTTGTGGGCTCATCTTTTTTATAGCAATCACCATTTGAGTAGCAGGTGTCCCCTTCATATCATCAGAGTTCCTACCCATATCTAAAGCCTTATATCTGCTTCATGCTATTGGCTTTTCTGCCTGCACCATATAATAAGTTGCTTTTGTGATCTGATAGATTTGAATGCCAAAAGTCAGTAATGGGTGGGAAAGATTAACGTAATACAAGGTCTTCCTGCATTATTCATATATTGAATTTTAATGTATATGAACTGCCTTTTTCACTCAGAACATGATGAACAAACACTAAAGCTGATGATGCACAGTGGCACTTCCTGCCAATTTAGACATGAGTATATTGCTGTCTTTTTAAATATCAGTATCTGGTCAATATAGGAATCTATATCATTTTGTTTTTGCTCTATTTAAAAATATAGAAATGACTGAAGTGAAGAATAAATAGGGGAATGGGTCCAGAGTGTTCCACACATAAACATGAGATTCTGTCTCAAAAATAACCAGAGTGAAATGGGTGACATTGATAAAAATGTATTGTACTCATAATTTGACTTGTGGAATTGAGACCCCTTTTTACAACTACTTGAAAAAAATAACCAAACTATACAGGACTGGGGACATGGCTCAGTAGGTTCCTGCCTGGTACCAAATCCTAGAGCTCTCCCCAAAAAAAGAAAATCAGAAAAAAAACAAGGGATGAGTAAAGGGCCAATGATAATGTTATAAATTCGAAATTATTTGTTGCACTATTTGTGAATCTAATTCAGTGATTCATCAAGGTTTAAGCTGGAAACTTCAAGAACAAGTGTTAAACAGAAAAGGTATCATCAATGACCAGGTATATAAGAGTAAGTATATTTTCTAATGAGTCAGCTTTCTGAGAATAGAGCCACTCCTGAAGTTTATCAGACTATTTTTTCTATTATTCCATCTTAAAATCTGGTAGTTTTCAGGAGTACTGTTATGTGCTGCCTTTATGTTTGTTTGTCAGAGTGCTTCTAGTCACCATGCCTTCTTACCCAAATGTGTGAGGGAATGAATTGGTCGACTCCTTTAGGCCTGATCCAGACCACTGGGGCAAACTTTGGGGAAATAGTTACGGAGCACCTCTAGCAGGTGTCAGGATGCTCACATGTCCCATGAGGTTTAACGATGCAGCCTAGTCAGCATGCCAGCCTATCTAAATTCATTTCCTGGTTCCTTCACTCTTAGGCTATGACTTAACTTCTGCAAACTTCAGTTTGTGATGGTTTGTGTACATCTTACATAAGGTGATAAGTGTTAGCAATTTTTGGCACAAAAGAAGCAACGTATCAACAGTAGCTCTTGCTACCTTTATATAATACAATCCTGCAATCCTTCCAATTTGGAGAGTGACCTGCTCGTCCTCCCGGGAGGGCTGGGCTTAGCCTCCAGGAAACAGCAGCAGCTTCTTCCTGTGGTGGGCTCTCTATCCCCTTCACAAACCAACTGTGGAAATTGCTTGGAGCTGAGATTGGCTTTTTGGCCCTTTGGTTCCATCCTCCTCGGATTGCTCCATTTCTCACCCTGACCTTCTGCACAGCTTGACTTCTAGTCCATTGCTTCTTCCCGGCTTAACATGAAATTAATTTCCCCCACCGATACCCTTCTCCACAGCTGCCTACGTGTTATTTTCCCATAACGTTTGAATGATTTCATTGAACTTTTTAATGCCTGTGAAAGACGTGGAACCGATAGTCCTCAGTTTGGCGGGCAGTTTAATTAGAATGACTGGGTAGGATGCTGTTAATTAAACAAGGAGCTATTTTTAGATGTGTGTGTTCATTAGTCCTTTGGAGCATCTCTTCCTTCAGATAAAAAAAAAAAAAAGGTCAATTTATAGCCTAGACAGGAGCCATTAACGCTTTATCTACTACTAGTCTAGCAGAATCACGCTTGGGTTTGTTTCTCTATTGCTGTAGAACCAAGGAAACGGTAGGACAGACATTGTGATGGGAAAGTAGGGCGGCCTTTCTCCTTGTGACACATTATCTGTGACATCATTTCCCAAAGGCAGAACTCTGTGCTGCAGATGTTTGCTCAAAATGCTCTATTAGAGACTTTGGAGATTTATGACAGAATCCCAACCCTAAGATCTATTGAACCATTTAAAATGCAGTTATACTGTCATCAGTTGATACTTTGGCAATTTATCCCTGGGGCTATCTCTAATATCTTGGAGGCTGAATCACATTTAATTTAAAAATACTTTTATAAAAACCAAGGCAAGATTTTACCAAGAAAATATATGTATGGGATTGTATGTGTTTAAGCCACATATGTATTTTATAAACAGATGAATAATTAAAATGTTATTGATTCCATTTTATGTAGTTTGATTTCATGTATAGAACATTCTTAAAATAATGGAAATGGAGACTAGAATGGTGGTTTCCATGTATAAGGGATGGGGTGTGATCATAAAGGAGTAGACAGGTGATGCTTTATGATGATGGATAAGTTCTATGACTTAATTTTGTTGTGATTATATGAATTTTTATGCAACAAAATTCCAGAGAATGTAACATACACAAAACAAAAGAAAAATCCTAGCAAGATGTTTATGTGTTATAACCTGTATCATTAGGTCAGCCATACGTAAATATTGAACAACAAATAAAATAAAAAGCTTTTGTTTGGGGAGTAGATCTATTAAAAAAACTAGAGAGGGAAACTCAGTTAATCAAGTCTTATTTACACATGGTGTTAGTTGAAATTGGTCACTGAATCTGTTTAATTACAGTTTTTAAGTGTCTGAATAATAATGCATTTGAATTTTCCAATACTTTCAGAACTTTACATTTGCTTCAGTTCAGTGAACAATCTCATGTGGCTCTGCCTATAATCAAGGCATACAAATGTTATGCTAACAAGGGGTTATTTTTTTGTATTAGAACTTAACAGAGCTATAATGTGAATATATAATAGTTCATTCTTGTTGTGACCCTTAGGATCTGTGTGGTCAGAATTTATGGGGAATATCTCCTTTTTCCTATTGCCTTTTATCATGATCTTTGTACCTGTCTATGACTACTGACTGCAATTGATTTTTAGGAGTAAAAGTAACTGAGGAAAACACCTTCTCTCCACTTTTTGACTCCTTGACTTTCTTGGGACCATTACATCTTTTTACTTGCCAAATTTCAACAGGTTGTGAGGAGGATAGGCCTACAGTTTCATTTTCTCCTTTATGTGTAGTATCTGTTTCAGAGAAACATCACATCAAATTCACAGTGCCTTCATAGGTCTAGTGTCCTACTTCTCACAGTGGAAAGTGATCTAATACAAAAATGTATTAAGCCATCTATGGATAACTCTTAGATATGATTCCCAGAAAATAGAAACAATTTGTTATAGTAATTTATTTAAATAAATCTTATATCTGAAATACTAGCAATTAATATTATAGGAAAATCTAGACAATGACACAGGCACATTGGTATTAGAAGGAAATAGGGACAATGCTAAACTTAAAGGGACAAATTTCTGGAAGACAGTAGAATTTCTGTCCCTATAGCACCTGAGGGAAAAATAATTTTTAAGGGGAATGTGTGCCATACTATTTCAGTTATGATAATCTGTAAACTGTATCAAGCTGGAAGGTTTTCTTACCTTTTTTTTTTTTTTGGTCGGTCGTGGGGCTTGAAAGGTTTTCTTACCTTTATATAATCAATAATACAATGAAATGTAAAATAGAATTTGCAAAATCTGTTGAATATGTTAGTATCCCTACCAGATTTTGAGTTCTCTAAGAACAAGGGCCATATCATTTATAATATTGTGGCTCAGTATTGCATAGTACAAACTTTTATATACTTACATTTAATAAATTGAATATGTTGAATATGAGTAGAGTTAGCATAATGAACATACCGATATCACCCGAAAATAGATACAAACATACAGGTGAAAGCAATCACTAATTATTAACTCATATTTTCACATTGCTTATTCTCTGAAACTAGCGAATCATTCAGCAATAATAGAGCACTAATTTTTTGTTATTTCTATGTTTTTTTGTTTTGCTATTTCTTCTACTAAAAGAGATGTTTTAGTATATCAGTGTATATATATATATATATATATATATATACATATGCATAGTCATGTATAAATAATCTACTCTATATCTACTTCTCAAACATGTTTTTGTGAATAAGGAGACAACATATGTCCTGGGAGGACTAGAGTCTGTTCTATAATAAGCATCTAAGTAATTGTTTAATTGTTCATATTGTTACTTTTCAACAAAAGTAACTCATGGCTTATGCACCACCTATATTTTATCAGTAATCACACCTTTCTGGGGTTATATCTCCAAACTTTATTCCCAGCAGAGATAAAAGCTATTACTTATCATCCTGCTCTAAAAAATAATTCTGAATTCTGAATTGATGGATGAAAAAAGATGGTGTGTTTTAATTTTTATTTTTAAAAGGATTATGTTCCAAAATAGAGGTCAGCAAACTTTTTATCTAAAAGATTTGGCAGTAATTAGTTTAAGTTGGGAAACCAAATGATTTATCTTGAAACTACTCAGTACTGCTCGGGTAGGGACAGCCGCCATAGACAGAATGGAAACAAATGCTTATGGCTGAGTTCAGCCTGCAGTTTCTCATTGACTTCCTGTTTTTATTGGCTTATGTTAGTTATACATAGGGGAATTCATTGCTACATTGCCACACATGTTTATACTGTATTCCAATTTTCACTGACTTCCTATAGTCACAATTAGAGAAATGTCAACCCCAAATTTTTTTAAGTTTTGTGGCAAAAGCTAACATTATAGAGGAGGTTCATCTGGGAGTACTATTGAGGTCTCAAAATGTTGGCAGTAACAAAGGAAGAGATTAATAATAAACTGGTAGCATCTATAGTGACAGGCACACAGAGTTGGCACCAGCTTCAAATGGAAAGCCAAGTCCTCTGGTGCCTGAGTGAAAGGAAAATAATGTGTTCTTAACACAGTTCTCATGAGATCAGTTGGTAAATGTCTGTTGGCTTTCTCTCAAGGTGATGTGTGCCTAGCAGATACATAAGTGCCTACACCAAAGCTAAGGCTGAGAAATTTATCTTTTTTTTTTCTTTTCTGAGATGCTGGAGATTGAACCCCAGGACTCTCACATGTGAGGCAAATTTATCACCAAACTACATCCCAGACTAGAAATTCATGTTAGATAGATTACTCATTGCCACCTCTTCAATACCAAAATGATAGCATAGGCATTCAATTTCTACACCAGATAAAAGGAAAAAATAGCAATCCATTATTCTTCCATTTAAACCAATCTAAATTGATTGCTCTCCTCATTGCCCATTTACCCTGCATCTCCCAAACCATAACTTCAGGAGTAAAAGTGTTTATATATTTTTGCTGAGTTCAAGGTTTTAATGTGCTGAGCAACATATCATTCAAGGAGCTGACCTGCAATTTTCTGATTGATAATGGAAATGCTAATGTATTGTTAGCTCTCTTATTTTCGGCCTAAAGTGAGCTAATAACTAGAATCATTAGATTGTGCCTATAAAATGTTCCGACAAAAAGCAAGGTATAGAAATCGAGAGCTATTTGTCAAGTTAATTACAATATTGGAAAAATGAACTAGATGGAAGGAAAATCCAATTTCATACCCCCATGTTGGTAAAAGGAGCAATGGGATTTCTAATTTCTGAACTCTAGTAATGCTACGGTTTTTTTTGGGGGGAGAACGAGATGGTAAATGCATTATTTAAAGGACTATCTGTTAATCAATGTCTTGTGATGATTTCTGCTGTATTTACTGCTCTGGGATCTAACATTCACTGGGATGGTTGTCATTCTCATTGGCCTGATGCTCCCATGTTGTTATAGCACTTTGCAGAACAGTTACTACCTCACCTTAGGCCTTACACCTCTGCCCTGCAATGTACATGCTCCTACTGAGTGGAAGGTGTGTGAGAGAGGAGCCCTGGGCTAATGCTTTTTACATCTTAGCCCACCACATGGGTCTATGATGTGCATCTTTCACCAAGAGATCACCTTGATGGCACAGGTAAATCAGTCATTGAAAGAAAATTCAAGGTCGTACAAAGTGGCTTGTGGTCCTCCCAAGGATCATAGTATGTAAAGAGAAATATGGTGTATCATGTGCCTTAAATCCTCAAGGAGAGACAATTGGGAAAAAAATGCTACAAACTCCTTGCGTGGAGAGTGATAATTTTATAAAAGTGGAGAAAATACTGCTTTGTAATGAAGAAGGGCCTATTTGTGTTTTTTCCACCAGCCTTCCCGAAGCACTAATTTGATCAAGTGTTCAGAGGACACTGTATCCTAGTGGGCTGTTTTTAAGTCCATGGCATCCGAGTTTGCCTGGTTGTAAACAGCAAGGGAGCCTGGCCACCTCAATTGGTTTTCCACTGTATAACAACAGTTATAGTGTTTCAATAGGATGGCATACAAAGAATTATTCCAAAAGCTTTGAAAATCCTGGGAGTATTTTCATATTGACCATTTTTTCAGTTTTTAGATAAAAAGACAAATGCTTTTCTAGCAGAAATACTTAAACTTTATATAAATGACAAAATTCCAAATAATACTCTTTGTTCTTTGGTAAGCCAAAATAGTAGAGGAAAAGGAATGAAACACATTTAGCTGGTCTTTCCTGGTTCCCAGCCTCTCCCCGGATAAGGATAACTAGGTAGAAATCAAGCGTTTTGTAGGGCAAGGATGTTTTCTTGGTGCTAGCTCTATTGCTCACACTTTCCCCAATGCTCTCTTCTTGGGGGTTATAGCAGCTGTGCAGTGAAGACCTGGAGCAACTAAAGACCCAATTAGCAGAGTCTCTGGCTGATGTGTTCACACTCAAATCTCTTTGGAAAATGGCTACATGGCAGTTATATGTGTAAAAATACACATGTCTTCTCACCTCTAGGCTCAAATCTGTCAGTTCATTTAAAAATCATCCTTCTAGCATTGGTAAAATTTGGGAGAGACACTAAAGTCTAAAGATCTCTTTTATCTGCTGTAGATTTTCACAGACTGAATCATTCTTATAGAATGGCAGAAGATTAAAGTCCAACAGGTATTTGTTACTGCCAGTCACTGCTCTCAGCTCTGCGGGGCATGAAGACAGCGATGGGAGATGAACCAGGATAAGGCCAACTGCAGGGGAAAGCAGTGTCATGAGGAAGGCAGGAGAAAAAGCAGATCATCAAGTGAAGCCAGGCGCCGGTGGCTCACGCCTGTCATCCTAGCTACTCAGGAAGCTGAGATCTGAGGGTCACGGTCTGTGTCATTCTTATCTACCATTCACCATCAAAAAAGCTAGAAGTGGAGCTGTGGCTCAAGTGGTAGAGTGCTAGCCTTAAGCAAAGAAAGCTCAGGGACAGTGCTCAGGCCCTGAATTCAAGCCCCAGGACTGGCAAAAATAACAACACAAAAGGACAGAGTGGGTTCAAGAAACAAGCACAGGATGTGAGGCTGGAAGCCAGTTCCTGAGGGAGGGACAGAGGGAAGAAGCAAGCGGCGTTGGGAAATTACCAGGTGTGTCAAGGGAACAAGCAGCCATTTCTTGAATGGTCAGGTCACCTGTACTTTCAGAAGAGCAGTTTCCTCTGGGGAACAGGTAGGTTGCAAAAACTCCTTGGAAGAGAAGGAGACCTAGCAGAGGTTGCCAATATGAGATTGTGCTTTTGATGGCCCCAAATGGGGCTCAAGGCCAGAGCAGATCATTCTTCAGTGACTTCTATATACAATATATCAGAATTGGATGGGTTGCATGAACTGATCCCCTTGACTGCAGGTCAATTGCTTTGGTGTGCCTGTGAGAAACCCAGCATGGTAAGGGAGTCTCAGGAGAAAGGCTCAACCTCTCTTATCCCTGCTGAGTCTAAAGTCATAGAGGACATTTGTCACTCAGGTTAGATGCCCCAATATACCGGTGGGAGCCCTCTGACCTTGAGAGAAGTAAGAATTATCCTCTGGTTTTATTGGGTCCTGACTTCTCTAGGCTTCATTTTCCTGGTCTGGTAGATACTACTCTTCCTTTACCCATAAGCTCCAATTAGGATCTAGAGTGATCATCTCTTTGAAAGCACTAGTAATGAAGTATAGCTTTTGATTGCTAAATTATTAGGTCTTTTATAATCTTTTGGCTCTCATCATCTACCATATATGATCTGAGCCTATTGCAGTCATTCTCAGCTCCTAAATAGAAAAGACATAAACATTGAAAGGGAAACCTTTCAATGAAACCTTTTCAATCTCTTCACAGGCTGAAAGTGAAGTGATCTGGAGAGGAGATGCTGGAAATGGGTTGAGTTCCAATTCTATCTCTGTTGCTTGTTAGTTACCCAATTTTGACTGCTCTGTGCTTCCCTTTTCTTATCCATAAAGGGAGGCTAAATGCTCCCCATCTCACAGAGTTGTGAGGGCTAAGAGAACTAATAGGTTCAGATCTCTGAGAACAGCAACTGTACCATAGCCAATACCATATGCACTAGTTTTCTTGCTTTTTATATGAAAAAAGTGAGTTATGGAGAGGTGAACTGACCTGTTCATGGCACTTATGTGCTCCATGGCAGGTCTGGAATGAGAATGATCTACTGACACTCGGGTCAGAATCTTCCTACTGTCGCTCACTGTCCTCTGTTGATTAAATTCAGGATTTGTTTTTGTTGAAATTTTTTAAGTGAGAAAAAAAATTGGCCAAATCTTTTAGGTCTCTTCAAGGTCAAGAAAAACATAAATTTTCAAGAGGAAGAGCCTCTCTGGAGGAACTGTGGAAAAAGGAGTCCTTCCATATACATAGACACCTGTGAAGATTTTCTTCATAAGAATCTTTCAGCTCTTCTCTGTAAGATTGCTTTTCTTGCCTGCCTAAAGCATTTATATCACACCTGATGGGCTGGGTAGCTGGAATAGCTCATGAAAATTATACAAGGTTCTCCAGGGTCTGTAGGAAGAAACAAGTAGACTGTTGTCTTGAAAGCAGAGTCTAAATGTCTTCATATTTATATTACAGGCACCTAGCACAACTTCTGAAACTCATCAAATGTCCACTGGTTTCCTATGGGACAGAGTACTCAGCTTGAAATATTAAAAACAAATTTTACTTGTGAAGCCTCATTGCTGCCTAGGGGACATACTAATTTCATATTATATTTATGCTGTCCTAGGATTAACAGGATTATCATGAGGGGTTCATTCCTTGGGTCTCTAGAGGGAATCTCTTGTCCTTTTAGAACCTTATTTTATTTCTTCATAAAATGGAAGTAATACGAAGATGAATGTCTGTAGATACGTGAGCTTCTATCTGCCATGAGGCTTGCCAGCTGAGGTGACATGCTGGGTACTGGGAAGTTAAGAGATAGTGCAGTGTTAGGAAAGCAACAAGTAGAAGTCTGCAACTGGGAGCCTAGAATGGACAAGGAATCAGCGCTGGCCAGGTTGTGAGAAACCTGCACCACTCCAGAGCAAGAGGGACTACAATTGGGCTTAGCCTTCTCAGTTCAGTGGAGGCTGAGGGGTGACATGAGATATCAAGGGCGTACAGACCTGGAAGAGACCAGATCTTCATTCTGCTAACCTGGGCCAAGGTGCTTTAGGGTGCCGGGATGCCAGGCAAATGAACTTGGCACTCCATGGTAACATACACACGATGTACATGTGTGCGTGTGTGCGTACATGAACTTGTGTTTACATGGTGGTTTTCTGCACCCTATCCGTTCTGTGTTTCCACCTATCAATGATAAAATGGTTTTAAAAAAACTTTAAGTAGTTGTGAATAGGGACTTTAATTCAAGAAGTCAGTTATGAGTACAATGTGTCTTGATCACTGTCACCCCCTTCATCTTTCTCCCCACAACTATCTTTTTCTTTAGTGAAACAACAGTGTTTTGTTGTTGTTTTTTACTCCCAAACCAAATCAAATAAAAACAAGACCTTGGTGCTGGGAAAAACAGGTTGGTATCCTATTCTGAGTCCACAATCAACAAACAAAAGCTGATCTGTGAAATTCCAAAATTTGGGAACCACCTGTGAAAGTAACTTGTCTGTGCCTTTGTGAGCACGAGAAAGAACACGTGGTGTCTGTTAACTTTAGTGAGAGGCCAGAAGCTAGGGCAGATTGTTCAAACAGCTGTTTAGAACCTAGATTTTTAAGTCAAAGGTACGACTTGGTTTCTGACACCAGCACCGAGGAGATAAACTAATCTTGGGATATTGGTGTTGAACAATATTCTATAACACAACCAGGGATGTTCTTTAATCAGTAGTAGAACTGCACAAATCAGCAGCATAACAACAAACCTTGAATTTTTTAAACCATGCTTTAAGAACCTAATAACACATTTAGTTAATTGAGAGAAACTTCCAATGGAAAGTTGAAGTATTTACCTTGCCAATGGCAAAATTCTTTCCATTCCTGAGTCCTGGCATGTAATAATGGAAAAGACCTATGTAAATTTTCCCATAATATATTCTTAATAAATATCACACTATGAATGCATAATAATATTTGTCATGAATAAGGTACATAGTTTATAGCTAATGCATTTCATTCACATGAGAGAAGTTTTAAAGGAAGGCTGGGCTACAGGGGAGAAAACACTGGTATTTCTCTGATAAAAAAATCTCTCAAGTGGCCTTTATAAAATTCTAGTTTGGAACAAATGTAGACATTTCTAGATGATAGCTGGATAATGGGTAATATATCAAACAACAGTAATACTATTTGTAGTAGTCATTGGTGAAACATCTTCTGGATTAGTGCCAGAAACTTAATTTATCCTTTTTTTTTTTTTTTTTTTTTTTTGTCATGGGGCCTGAACTCTGGGCCTGGGCGCTGTCCCTCAGCTCTTCAGCTCAAGGCTAGCACTCTACCACTTGAGCCACAGTGCCACTTCCAGCTTTCTGGATGGTTTATTGGAGATAAGAGTTTCACGGAAGTTCCTGCCTGGGCTGGCTTTGAACCACAATCCTCAGATCTCAGCCTCCTGAGTAGCTAGGATTACAGGTGTGAGCCACCGGTGCCAAGCTTTTATCCTTATTTTCAAGTGTTCTAATCATCCTACAAACATCATTAATGTATCTCTATTTAAAATGAATAAATTACAGCATGTGCTAACTGTCCATAATATGGGCTTTATAAAACAATAGCTACCATTTATTGTGCTCCAGGCACTATGCGAGGTTTCAATGAATTATATTACCTGATAACCCTCTGAAGTATGTATCCAAGTATCTGTTATTGTTTTCTATTATTAGTATTTATACTTTGTAGGAAAGAAAACAAGAAAAAAAGGTTACAGCTAGATGGATAGGGAGACAGTAAAAGACAGAATTGGGACCTGGACATATTCTGTCTGACCCTAGAGTCTGTAAACTGTGCCATTTTGCTAAATAATAATACAAACATCTCATAAAAGGGATTATATAATCATATGTTTTCGGCAATCTCTGAGCTTTTTAGGTTCAGAGAAGAGAAAGGCTCACTACTGGTTTCAAAGAGGTTATGAATTTGGAATTTGTAGAGATTGGTTCTCTGCATATAGGAGATGCTTACTTTAGTATTAGGAAACTGGAGTTGCCTTGCTTTGAATAAAAATCGGAAAGATGCTATTCTTAAGGACCCACATGATTCATGCAAACTAAAGATCTATGTTCAAGTGAGATGTGATAGCACAACAGATAGATTAGTGTCTAGAAGTCATATGCATTTCTGAATATGTGGCAAAACCTTTGTCCAAAGTCAGGGTACTGGTCCATTAAGAAAGTAATGATGAATCAAAGCTAGGGATAGAAAAATTTCCACAGAGCTACTGCAAGTGTAGTCAATAGCCAGAAAACATCATCATCACCTGACAGCTCATTAGAAACAGATTGGAACAGGGAAATCTGTGTTTCGTTGATGTGTTAAAATGGGAGCAGCTCTGTGATCCTGTCTTCTGTCATTCTCCATTCAACAGTTTCAGAAGTGCTCCCCGCTACAGGATACCAGCTCACCCTGAGTGCCAAGTGCTGAACAATGGTCACTCATCAGCACTGGAACCTAGTATTCTGCACCCTGCCACCTCCTTCTCATTTTCTGTACCTACTCAGCAACTTCTGGGGAAGTTTCTGTTGCAGTCCCCTTAGGAGAAAACCTTATATCCCACATATATAGATGTGAATTGGAAAGGACGATGAGTCATATCTGTTTCTGTCATATCTGTTTCTGTCACACGAGGGAGAATTGATTGTGATTTTCATACTACCTCTATGTTGAATTTTCTAGGAATGCTTTTTACAAAATAGGAAGAAGGAAAGCCCAGTATATACACAGACCCAATGGCTCTGGATTTCCAGAGCAAAGAAAAGGACTTTAACAATTTGTAAAAACAAAACAAAACAAACAAAACAAAACAAACACAAAAAACAGCCTTAGGCTGGGTACTGGTGGCTCATGCCACCATCTACCTGAGGCTAAGATCTGAGGATTGCGGTTCAAAGCCAGCCTGGGCAGGAAAGTCCATAAGACTCTTATCTCCAATTAACTACCAGAAAACTGGAAGTCACACTGTGGCTCAAAATGGTAGAGTGCTGGCTTGAGTTCAAGCCCCATAACAAAAAGAAGCTAAGGACAAGTGCTTGCATTTCTCAACTAAAGAAGGAGCAAGTTTGTGTCTTCTTTGAAATGAATGGAAATGACTACATGAAGAAGCTTTGATCTGATTCATCCCAGACACGGTTTTTAAAAATTTTTACTGGCTCAGAGAGCACTGGAGTCCTCTGTTAGAACCCAGGCCAATCATCCCTCTAAATATCTCTTATACGAAAATGCCTGAGATGATATTGTTGGAAATGTCTTGCTTATGGTTAACTATTTAATCAGTCCTCTTTCTTATTGGTCAGGAGTATTTATAACCTATTGACATTAAAACATTGATATGAGGTGGGACTCTGATGATCTGGCCTTGTGGCAATGATGGTGCAGACAGACATTAAGAAGGGGATATTATGTAGAAAGGAAAAGATAACCTTCTTAAAGTTTACTTTGAACCCACCAGTCTAGCTTTAAGAGTGGTCCTCATCAGATGCCACTAGCTAGGGAACTCTAGATATAGAACACATTTGGTCCCTTTGGTTTGGGCTATAGTTGAGGACAGGGCGATTTATTTTAGCAGTTGGGCACTTCTGTTAACCAGCTGTGGTAACTACTAGGTTTACCTCCCATCCTTTACCAGATAATTTCCAGCCATGTCCCATGTACTCTTTTAGGTCTCTTATTACCTTAAGTTCCAAATATTTTTCTACCACTCACCATCCATATCCATAACTGGAGTCTATGGATTTTGAACTTTTAAAATAAAGTATCCCTGGATGTGGTCATCTTTTGCTTGGTTTTATCTCCTTTGTTAGGCTTTATATTAAGGGACAGTCACTGAGAGCAGTGAGATACTTTTTGGAGCTACTAATATGATACCAAAATATTTTGCTATTGAGAATGATAATTATGAAGACTTTGTATAAATGTTAAAAAAGACAACAGGATCAAGAAAATGAAAAATGTATAACTTTCCAAAATGAATAAAGGACAACTATGTAACAAATTCAAATGTAAAACTTTGTTGTTAAAGGCCCTCTGAATTTGCTGATGCGAGTAATTTAAAGCATTGGGTGTTTTAGAAGTTGCTATTTGGAAGGATTTAGATATTAAGATGTCTTTTTCTACAGCTTCTGGGTACAGTAGCCAAAGCAGGGAGGTTAGGCCATGAAGCTCAAGCCATATGGAGGGAGTTGCTTATGAAGCTGCCTGGATAGTACTGGGAGATGAAGTTGGAGGCCTCCCAGTAGATCCCTGAGTAGCTTTAAGAGGAACAGTATGAGGATAGTGTAGGGGAGGTTGAGGGTCAGGACTGAGAGGGGAGACAGACACCTGGAAGGAAATCAAGTGTCTGGTTACACTCAGATCCACACACAGGTCAATATAAGAAAATGGGCAGAAACAATGTTTTAACCATGAGTGGGAATAGAGGAACCTCTTTCAGTCCCTCGATACTCCTATCATGGAGGCAATGGTTAGGACAAGATGCAGATAATTCCCTTTGGTTAAGGCTGTTAGTCAAGTGGCCCTTTACAGATAGTCCTAACCACCTCTTGTAGTAAGCTTGTAGACCCCCCTGTGTATCTGTTTTGAGATGAGTCATCTACAGATTCATCATATCTAGAAAGTCAAAAAGTCTTTTAACCTGATGGTAGAAAAGGAAAATATGGTCTAGCCCATGGTTGCCTCATGTTTTAGAGCCCACAGCAATCATTTATTTTAAAATTTCAGATTAAAACAATAGAACTCGGTTTCAAAAGACCCCTCTTCTTCCAATTGTTTTACAAACTTTCTTTAAAGCTAGAAAAGCAAATGGAAGAGGTGACATTGATCAAGATGCATTGTACTTATAAATTGATATGTTGAATTGAAACCTCTTTGTATATCTACTTAAAGATAATAAAAAAAAATAAAGAATACGGCAAAGAAAAAGAAGTAGAGGAAATCCATTTAAGCTAACTTACTCTTAGCCCATTATGGGGACAAAAATTAATGTTTAATGAGGGAAAAAAAGCTTCTCATGAAGCCAGGAAAGCTTCTATTTTCTTTGCAGCCTTAATAAACACCTCCTCAGGAAAGTGATTGAAGCCTGGGAAATTATGGATATCAGATTAATTGAATTGGAAAGCCAGTGTACAGCTGCAATTTTCTACCATGGAATTTTTATTTATTTACTTAAGGAATAGCAAACCTTTTTAAGCATTGAAATTTTCCAATTAACAAGGGCATATGATGCTAATGTGCATTAGCTTTACAAAAAGACACTTGGCTTTTTACCTTATATTTTAGGCAATTGTTCTATGGTACTTATTCCTTCTGATGAAAGAAATAAAGATTGAACATTAAAAGCTGAAGGTCATCCATACAGTTGTCCCAATAGCAATCTGTGTACCTTTAACCCTGAGAAGGAAAAGTAATTACCCTTTGGCTTTTGGTGACCTCAACTAACCTTTGTTGAAGGGCCAGAGAAAATAAAGGCTGACCATCAGCCTGCCCTGGCTGCCCTGGGCTTAACCTGCAGTGGGAATGAAGAACAACCCAACAATAGGAGGAGAGTTGTTGCCATGGAAATAGCCCTGGACAAAGGAGAAAAAAATCAGAAATTTATCACAATTAATTGTTTTATTAGGAATCTCCCATCTTTTAGATTAATCCCTGGGGCTAAGAAGTGAGGATGTGTTCCCATTTAGATCTTATGAGAGAAAAATTTTGCTTGAACAAATGAGGCAAGTCCATACAGTAAAAGCATCTTAGATTGAGGCTGGAATTGGACAGCTTTGTGAGAGAAGAAAGGATCTATACATCCTCATAATCTATAAAGATGCAAATTCAAATAGCCAGGCCAAGGGCCAAGGGATCTCTTTTCAGCAGGAGAACCAGTTGAGATGTGGGTTTGAGCATCTGTCTTTTGCATATTTTTTGTAGACTTTTACTTTATGCTTTTGCAAGGTCTAAAAAGTACAGGTATTCATAATAGTTTAACAGTACGTCAATGAACAGAAATGCGTTGTCACATTCTAAATCCTTATTTAGCCTTTTTGTTAAATAGAGTCCAAGGTCTATATGGCTTTAAAATAAGTTAGTTTAGATTAGAAAATAGAAATTTGCCATCCAGTTGTGCCTAGATTAAACTAGACTAATTCAGGATGCTCTGGCTGCTATGTAATAGTGGGAGAGGAAAGAAATGAAGTGAGGAATAAACAGCTTTTTTATGGAGCACCCGAAAATTATCTCTTGGGTATAAGTAGCAGACTAATCACTCAGAAGCAGTGTTTTTTTTTCATTTAAAATGTTAGAATGTTTTTATTTTTATTTGCAGTGAAAGAATGGAATTGACTTAAAATAAACATTTTAAATCAATTATTTCATTTCATTAAGTAGATTATTAATCATAAAGTAAAAAGAAATAGATACCTTTTCTTGTTGGGCTAGAATAGTGATATTAAACCCTTCTTAGCTGTATTTCCTAAGTGGCAAGTTCTTTATTTTAATTAGTTTTAAAAATAATTTGAGGTATTAAAACAAAGCAGGTGGTTAAACTCAGATATTGATTTTTTTTCTTAATGGGTATTTCATCAGTGAAATTTTAACCACCAATGAAAGAGAATAAACTATAAAGGGTATTTATTGCAGACCCTTTTCACAATGAGAAGTCTTGATTTTTGTCATGGTTAAGATGTGATGATGGATTTTGGTTATGAATTTCAATCCTAGTTGTTGCTAGGAAAATGACTATTTTGGAGTAAAAGATTGCTAGCTCTTATAAGGACTCAAAAAGTTACATTTGATAAAACAACTTTTCTTTAAAAATGTGTATTGGGATTTTATTAACAAATGGTGAAGTCTGTCTAGTATTTGGAGTCCTCATTTATCTGTCTCTCACCCTAGAGTTACTTGAATCACTCATTCTGTGTATTTTTCTGATTGTAAGAGCCAGGATCCTATTTGTTAACACACTAAGTTCCTATGGTTGTAAAATCAACCCCAAATAATTTAATAGACTTGGCTAGACTCATTAACCATGCTCCATGGCCTCTGGCAAGCTTTGAATCTTTTCTCTGCTATAGATAACATTTTTTCTTAAATAGCAACAACACATTTTAAAAAATAAATCTGCAGTAAGGTCCTGGTTGTGCTTACCTTATAGTTTAACAGCACCTTGCTGATGATCAGACTTCTTGCTTTGCATGGGCTTTAGTTTTCTAGTAAGTGCATACCTGCTTTTAGAGTCCTGTCTGAGACACCTGCAGCGTTGAGCTTCATGGTCTCTGCTCTCTTTGGACCATTTCCAGGTTTTCTCTCCTTATTAAACCTCATCCCGACAGCTAGGTGAGCCAGCAGAACCAAAAGTGAAGACAGTAATGGGTGCTGTTGTTTTACCTGTTCAAGGCAGTAGAAAAGAGGGAGGGAAAATGACTATCAAAATCAACTGTATAAAAAAATGTTGATCTTTTCTTACAGAGATGCCACAAATAGCTACTTGGTCTCCCTCATTCCAAGTGAGTATGCATAATTCTGCTGGCTGGGAAATTGCTGAAAGATATTGTTCTATTTATAGATTACTTGTGGACTGTGTTTTTATTGTTCTTAATTTTATTTAGAGGAAAGGACAATATATTTATTCAATAAACCTAAAAATCTCAAGATGATTTTATAAGGAACAAGCAAATCTTTCAATGGCTAGTTATTTAAATGAAGACATGAAAGTAGTTACTAATAAAGCTTCAACTTAAAATAGTATTAAGATATGAAGTTCATTTAAAAGGTAAGGACCATGGGGAATCCTTTTTATAGTTTTCTTATTGTTTAGACTTTATAATCTTTTCTTCTGTGTATGCAAACTTCACTACTAAGTCAATGCACAAACTTGGCAGTATAAATGAGAAGCTAAATAGAATATGCCAGAAACATAATGATTATTATTAGGTAAATGAAAGAGTTAGAGAGTAAAAATATATGTGGAAAAATGCTTAAAACCCACCCAGTATCTTTGAGTATATGCATTTATAAAACAATATGGAATTTTATTAAGAGAGATTAAGGTAATTTCTGTAGTTAACATGCATATTGGTACTTTTGTCAAGAGTTTGACATGATTTGTAGATGATAAATATACATGTTTTACAAATTAAATGCCATTTTTTCAAGAAAATTTACAACAATCTTGAATGGGCTAGCATTTTCAACTGGAGTGGGGGAGCTATTCTAATAGTTTAGAGATATTCATTGTAGTAGCCCCAAATTAAGCCAACATTAACAGCATGGCATTGGTCTGACATACTTAGTATGTAAAACATCTTTCCGTGTATTATAGATGGTATCATGAACCACATACAGAATACAGGACATTTTAGGGGATTCCCTAACTGTGATGTTAAGACTGTGACAGGATATAAAAAATATAATAAAAAGGACATCAGTGCTACTCATAAAAGGACATAATTCAATCTTATTTAGTAGAATGATAGAAATATATTCTCAAACATAATGTCCAGAAATGGCCACCCACAAATATAAATTTAGATTTATTTGAATACATGTCAAAACACAGAGATATTCCAAAGAAATGGTCAAGTTTGCCTCTTGGGAAGTCTTTCATGGTTCATCCTGAGTTTTACATTCCCTGTAGGAATTTTACAAACTGGTTTGTTGTTTAAAAACACATTTACTATGATTTCATAAAGCAAATAATTAACCCAGCTTAAAGTCACAAATATACAAATTCAGTATATAATCGGACCATGGATCCTATTGCCAAGTAGCTGGGTTTGGAGCTTTCTATTTGTACCTCCCTACCAGAAATATACAACTACAGTTCATATTTAAGCTTGGAATAAGAGTATCACTACTCTAAAAGTTACCTTCAGGATTCAATGCAGCAGTGCTCTGGATTTCCAGTTCACCAAACTATATTTCCATCAGAAACTCTTGAGGAACCAAATAGTTTTCATCTGTAAGCCCATCCCGCTTGTCTTCTTAGGAAGCTGTTCTGAGTGTGGTGTGTTTTCAAAATCCTGTTGATAATTTGATTCTCTGTCAACTAATGCTTGTCAACCCATGTCTAGCCTCTTTATGTAGGATGGAGGTGGACTAGAAGAGTAAAGGGCTGCAGGCCCTGCTTTCATTCTTCCCTGCATAGTATATCTTCATATGAACATGGCATCAGGACTCTGAGGAAAAGAGAGGAAAGCTGAGCCATCATCAATAGTCCAAAAATTGCATGCTTCTCTATGTCCTGCAGGGCCGGAGAAGGGGATTATTGCTGTAGGAAAAAAAAAAAAAGAGAGAGAGAGAAGAAAGAATCTCGCCACTCTGTAGAAATAGTCTCTGAGGCTGAGCTGCGTCTTACCTTTTCTGTTCTCTCTCTTTCTCTTTCTGTCTCTCCTCTCTTTTTCTCGCTCTCTGTATGAGGCCCCAGCTGATTCAGGCTGCATCCATCCATACATAAATCATTCCCCTTATTCTATTGGTTACATGGTACATGGCAAGTATTGATTTTTTCCGTTGCCTCATTGCTGGAGAACACTTGGTTTTTGTGAGACAGAAAAAGAAAAAGAAAAAAACCCAAAGCAACCAAACAAACAAACAAAACATCCACACTGGAGTTTTGTCGAAATAAAAAAAAAATCAGGTAGAATTGTAGCATGCTAATAAGCAAGCTCTGAAAAGAGAATGCTTTGGGAGGTATTTTGCTGTCTATTTGCATGCTTCTACTAAATCCTGTCTCAGTAAAAAAGAGAGAGAGAAAAAAAGAATTGTTTCCAGTTGTGAAGAGCTGTGGACTGAGAAAGGAGGAGGTGCATACAGACAGGGAGACGCTTTCTGTCTAGTGAGGAGGAATCTACTAACTCCAGGACAAAAAGAAAGTTTGGCTAAAACATAAATTGTTTTAAAAAATAGGAATAAAGAGGGCAAATAATACCTAATGGCCAAATGACATACACAGGATAGGATAAAGGATATACTTACCTAGATTTATTTTGTGTGGTGACAAAAATGTGCCATTGTGCCTTGGTTGTGTGAAGTGTAAATATAGACAATCATCACAGTTTAGGTTTCTGGCTATACATGTGTGTGTGTGTGTGTGTGTGTGTGTGTGTGTGTGTGTCTGTGTGTCTGTGTGTCTGTGTGTCTGTGTGTGTGTGTGTGTCTGTGTGTCTGTGTGTCTGTGTGAGTCCTTTTCAGAACTAACATGAACACATACACACCTCTTAATATATTATTTGTTACAAAGGACAATTTGTTTTAAAGTGATGTGGGCTCTTGGACTCTATCCAAAGGGGTTTGAAAATATAAAATATAAAATGATGAAGTAATGTTATCAAAGGGTCCATTGCAAAACACAGGGCAATTATTACAGGAAGATTATAGAGTGGTTTAAGATATAAAAAGACTGTAAAAGCTCATTTAAAATTTTATGAGCTTATGTTATAATTTGTTATTAGTCCAACAAAGAGTGAAGTTTAGGAACAGAACAACTCAGCCTGTTATATAGGTGATAAGATGCTTGTCTTTGGGATTCTGCTTAGCACCATCAGCTGACAAATTTACAATGCATATATTACAAGTGAGAAGTACTTGGGTATTTAATTTACCTTATGGTTAATAAAAATCCTTGTCAGCCAAAGCACTTACTGTACATAAACAGAGGCCATCCAATTAAATCTTCACTAGCCTCAGAAGTCAGGCTAGGATTTCTGTTCATTTGCCTCACAAAAGGTGTGAAGTATTCCTTTTGTCCTCTTGAGCTGTCAGTTTGCCCTGTGGCCCTTGGTCCTTGGTCCAGATCTATGATAAGATCAGCTCAACAAAAGTCTATGGAGGTGAGTTCAAGGGACATGCTGCAGATGGAGCTGTGGCCAGGTATTTTTCACGTTATGCCCTTCGATGCACATTTCTGTATTCTAACTATACATTCCTTTGGTTGAAAGATTCAGTTCATCCCTTTCTGTAAAAAAACTTTAGATTTTCAAAATCGACATCTCAATAGAAGCTTTGTAAGATCCTGGAGAAGCCTTCAGGAAGCGTACATGGAATTTCGCCCAAATTAATGCTTGGTTTTTTCTTTTGTTTGTTAACATTTTGCTGTTGGGCCAGGCTGCTTATTTTTCAAATTGACCTTCAGCCTATCTAGACAGCAAAAGATAGATAACAGACTTGGAGCATTGTAAGTTTAAAAGGGAAATAATGGAGAAAACAACAACAACAACAACAACAACAAAACTGTAAGAAACCGGGAGGAGGAGGTAGGAAGATCATGGTTGAGGCCAGCCCAGGCAAAGTTACCAAAAGATCTTATATAAAAACTTAAAGGAATGGAGCCTGGCTCAAGTGGTAGAGCACTTACCTAGCAGAAGTGTGAGGCCTTTAGTTCAATCCCCAGTATTTGCCCCCAAATCAGTCAACCAAACACATGAACAAAGCAATAGGAAGCCCTTTGAAGCTGATGTCTTTCTTTCTGTGTCTCCCTGTTTCCTAACTCAACAATTTGAACAAATGTTTCCTGGTCACTTACTCTGTCCTAGTGATTTGCTAGGCTGAGAGCAAGTTGCAAACTAAATGCCTCATGCTCTCTTGAGCTACAGTAAGTAAGCTCTCTGAGCAAACACATATTTCTAATGCAGCTACTGCTTGGGTAGAGGCATTTGTCACTCGTGTGGTAAAGGTTTCTGCTTTATTTTTTGTTTTTCAGTATTCTCTGTAGGCAAAATCTCTAGAAAAAGTCATATACTTATGTCAAGTAATGAATACTTGAAGAAGTCTTTGCTATAATGACTTAGCTTTATTTATTTATTTTATTATTAATAAGTTCTTTTTTTGTGAAAATACCGGACAGAGGGGTTACAATTACATGGGCAAGGTAATGAGTACATTTCTTATCAAGAATTGTTGCCTCCTCCTTAACTCAAAAGTATTTAAAATGCTTAGTATAGATCCTTGCCCACGAGACATGTGTGGCAGATATTATTAGTTTAGGCATGATATAATGAGAACACACAAAGGAGAGATAACCACAACCAAAATTAATCATTATTCTGCATGTGGGGGTTAGGAGCATTCATTCATGAGTCACTGTCACAACTTAGCTTTTAGGCAACTTTATTTTATGTCCATTTTAAAGATGAGTCCACAAGAGGTAGTTTCAGACTCATATACCACCCAGTGTTGTTGTGGAACATTGTTATTCTGTAAGAGGGTATTACCAAGAAAATGGCCTCTGTGTCCTGGCTGTGAAGCACATTTGCATTTCCAAAAGTTTTGTGCCCTATATATATATGTTGATTTACTATGATTTTTTTTTTAATTTTCTAATGGATATTGATTGTCATTGAAAGGATTTTTTTGGTGAACTCTTTTGAACACGAATCTATTTTGGAAAGAAAAATATCTGCAAGTTAAAATATCTGTAGAATTTACCTCACATGAGGCTCACCCATGGGAGATGCCATAGGGCCGGGCCCCCAGCACACAGGAATCCCAGGCCTAATCTGAGTGCTGCTTCAGAGAACAATGGCTTCTCTACAGCAAGTGGCCACAATGCTCAGTTGAATTGATAGGATTTCAAAAGCACCACAACCTCATTCATTCTTATTTATCTTCTGCACGAACACTGCCAGGTATGACAATAAAAGTGGCCAGTGAGATTTACCTCAGAGAATCATCCACGACATCATTTCCTGATGTGCTCAAAGAATTTTGATGTTGAAGGAAATACAGTTGTGAAGACAGTTGATTATCTGCTTTCAGCTAAACCATCACAGGGGGAAGATGGTTCAATTCTATTCCAAGGGGACTGAAATCAGTTTTTCCTGCCAAGTCCTTCTTACCCAATGCCTTTAGTTTCTTCAACACAGAGTGATTTCCTTTAAAAAAAAAGTACTTATGCAAATATTAAGGACCAGTAGATACCTGGAAATGTAGCAAATTGTAAAACTAATAGCAAATGTAGGCATATATATATATATATATATATATATATGCTATAAGTTTTACATTTGCTATAACTTGCTATCACTTTTATATATATGTGAACATATATAATATATAATATTAATAATATAATATGCAAATATACAAAATTTATAATATATAATATAATAATAAGATACTATGCAATATGATATATGAAAATATACAATAAAATAATATTTAACAAATACTATATAATAATGATTTCTAATGTTACATGTATGTATATATGTATAAAGTGCTATATAAGTGTATATATATGCAATATGTAGTGCTAGGCACATATTTATCTTTCTTACCTCCCAAGACCTTGTTATTTTTGAGCTTGGGCCCAGCTGAATGATATGCCAGTCCCCAAACTGAGACTTGGGAAGCACATTATGGTAACTGAAAGCACATCCTAATAAATATTCTCCCCAGCCTGCATCAGGAGTAGGAAAGTCCCAACAAACAAGGCTGTCCAAAAAACAACTAGCAACCATTTCATGCTGTGGGTAGAAAAATAAAAGAGGGATGGGTAGGGAGTAGGGCAGATACTTCCACCAATACTCTATATTCTAAAACTAGATCACTAAGAACAGGGGAAAGGCCATTTCACCTGAACGTATTGCTTAATAACAAAAACTCTACTTTCTGAAAAAGCTATTTTATTTGGTTTCCAAGTAACTGCTTGTGACAACTGCCAAACGGCTGACCTTCTAATCTGCATACCTTTTACTCCAGCCAGCTGAACAAGGGACCATGGACAGCTCTTGAACAATAGACACACATCTAATATTTTATTTCAAAGCTGACAAAACCCTTAGCTGTATAGATCCTGCAGCCACTTGGATTTTACTGTTTTATCTTGGATGTCACCTGACCTGTTCATAAGACCCTGCCACCCTTGAAGGATTGTGAAATACAGTCTACCAGAAAACTACTCAGTGGTAACTTGGGGAGAAACATGTTTCTTGTAACTAAACACAAAGTTTTGCTGAAAATGAAGATCTAAATGCAGAGTCATTTAGAGAAAGGCAAAACAAAATCTAGTCTTTCACAATTTTTTAGGCTAGCTATACAATATCATATACAGTACATCAGAAACTTGCAATTATTTTCAAATATAGACAAGTATTTAACTGCATTTTGACCTCAGGAGAAATAAGAACTAAATGCCTTTATTCTATAGAATCTCATCTAAGAATAGTTTATTATGCAATTTCTCTTTTGGACTTGTTTGCCTGTATCATTTGTGCACATATTCTTTAGACAATTTGCTTATTCTCGTACTTTCTTCTATATCTTTGAATCCCTGAAATGTTTATACTGAATCTGAAGACTTAAACATTTTCCACAAATACACAATATATGTAAAGTGAGTCTGTTGTACTTTAGAATGTCATAGTTTGGATAAGGCCTCCATGTAATCCCTCCCCCTAGTTGCCTCCATGAAACCTGCTGTGGGCATGTCAGAGGATTTGTTTCTAGGAAACGAAACCAAGAGGATTGAAACTTGTCTTTAAGAACAAAGGTATGGAAACTTCCACACTGAAGTCATGGAAGTGTTCCTTGCCTTATGGTCACTTGCTTGGAAACTCTTCCATATTGGCTTGCCATCATACAGGAAAGCACGTTACATTTTGACCAAGAAGGCAGTCTAGCATCCCGCCTTGTGCTTGGCACATAACCACTCTGAATGCATGCTTGTGGAATGAATGTGTGAAGGATGTCAGCTTTGTCTTATTAGCCAGGTAGCTTGATGTGAGTTTGGCTGAATAGAAAAATTCATACATATATCATTAGATGAAAATGGGTCATTTGTTTTTTACTGGTCTTGGGGCTTGAACTTAGGGCCTGAGCTCTGTCCCTGAGTCTCTTTGTGTTTAAGGGAAAATAAGTTCACAGACTCTTAGGAGGTGAATTATATGACTAATATAAATTAAAAATCTTTCATGTAGACAGCATCTAGCATTTGGGGAATAGTTGCCAAATCCTTTCTACTTCATAGAAGGAAAATATTTACTAAATTTATTAGATTCCGGAAGAACTTGCTAAAAATAAAATTCATTAACCTAATTCTACAACTTCTATATATGTTTCTGAGTTACTTTTCAAGAAGCATTCTGAATCTTTTTTTTCTTGTATGACAATCTTCTCCAAGAATCTTTGAAACCATATCATGTTTGCATAAAACATATCATGTTTTAGCTATGTGTGTTGTGATATGGCCTGATGCTGGAGGTGTTTGGTGTCTGTGGTGATTGCTTGATGGGAATGTAAACTCTTTAGGGACAGAGACTCTACCTTTTCCCTTGCATTCAGCCCATCATCCAGCATGGGGTCTTCATATAGCAGGTGCTCAATAAGCATTTATTTACAGTAAGTTGAACAATGCAAAACTGACCCATGTGTCATTCAGATTCTTCTATAAACTCTTGCACTCACAGCAAGTACCATTTTTCAGAACTACGCTTTTTAGGGAAGCTTCTATTTGATCCAGCATCAGACTTTTAACTTCTCAGTCTCTCTTATCATACTGCATATTATCAGGGTAGAAGATGAATTCTTGCCTTTTTCTGCTTCTTTCTCTTAGAATATTCTCACTGATAATAATATACTGCTTTTGTATTGTTCACAGTCTCATCTCATTATCAAAAAGGAACAATGGTATCATACTTTGGTGACATTAGGTTTAAAACAATGTACTGAAATGGGTTAGGCTTTCCAGTTGAAGGAATGTACCTGAATGTTGCACTGAATTCTAAAATATGATCATATATCCCCTGTAGTCTCTTGTATTTCTATAGTCTCTTACAGTCCTAGAATTTTAACTTTTTTGAAGTTATTTTTGGTGATACTATGCTTTCTTAGGATCACTGATGAGAAATGCAGTTATCATGTGTTTTTCTATGGGTATTGTCTGACCTTCTGAGTATTGCCTATTTTATGAATCAAGCAAATTGTTTCAATATAAGCAATAGCCACCATTTCTCAAGCCAGTTTACTTATTTCTCCTCTAATCTGTAAACTAGTCGTGTTTCAAAGATGTTGCCACCTGCATTTTAAAGATGAGGAAAAGAGAACCTCAGAAAAATTTAACAACATATCCAACTTGTGAGCTAACAGAAGGGGATTTAGAACAGGTCTTCTAATATTTGAAATCCAAGTTTTTACAGGATACCCTAAATTTCTTCTTCTTCTTCTTTTTTTTTTTTAGTAAAAAATTGTTCTTGGTATGGGAACGATATCAAACCTGTGATTTTTGGTACATAAATAACGTTTCAAATATTTAGCATTTATTCAGCAAAACAGTCACTCAGAACCTATTCTTGCTCATATCCTATGATCACTGTTGATTAAACAGCATTAATAAGACCACGTAGTTACTTCAAAGAAGTTTCCCTATAGTAGATGGTCAATGGCAATTAGATGACGAGAACACAGTTGTATGGCGTTGTGTGGAGTAGAGCTACAAACTCAAGGTTAAAGGATACAAACAGACAGGAAGGAATTTTGCTGGGGCAGCAGCTGTGGAGGAAGGCCGTTTCTTTCATCTGTGCTGGCAGGGCTGAGTTGCACCCACTAGGTTGCAAAGAGGTTTGAGATTGTGTTCTAGTCAATGCAACCGTGAGAATGACCCAAGTGGATGCGAGTATGGGCTGAGCCTTGGGAGAAGTATCTGAGCGTGCAGTGTAAAGGGAAGTCAGAAGTAGATTTTTTTTAATTTAATTTTATTTTATTTGTGAACATACTGTATAGAGGAGTTACAATTACATGGGCAGGATAATGCGTACATTTCTTACCAAGCTTTGCAGCCTCCTCCTTTGTTTACCCTTCACATCCCTTCCCAGCCTCCCCCCTCCCCCCCAATCCCAATCCTTCTCCTTCCCCCCTTACCCCCCCCACACCGACGTTGTAAAGCTCGTTTTGGACATGACAACTTGTACTTCTCGTTATTGCAACAGGTCCACCTGTATCCTTAAACAACTGGTTTTTCCCCATCTCCTCCACAAGTTATACTGACATCAAATATAGTGAAAGCAGGGGTAATACTGTGGGGGAGGGACATACAAAGCAACAAAGAGATAATCTTATAAATGCGTTAGAAACACATGCATGAAAGAAAAAAAACATTAAAATACAGAGGTAGATTTTATATCATCTTTTGATAAGTTACTTCTTTTCCTTCCTAATTATCAAAATTATACATGTGTGTTTTAGAAACTTTGGAAAGTATACACAAATGTGACTAATTAACAAACAAACCACTCTTCCCTCCCCTGAAACAGCATGGGTATTCATGTTTTATTTTTCCTTCCCTTTTTATATGTTAAAAATTATTTCCTTCCCACATCCTGAAATGTTTTTGACAGCAACTCATAAAAATGAACACATTTTATATTTCACATTTAGCCACATAATGAAGAGAACAATTGGGCAATAGATTGATGCATTTTTTTTTTCTTTTGGAAAAAGACACTGAGTGCTAATTCTACAGTGTTGGAATATTAGCCTTAAAATAATCCTGATTTTTTTTCCAAAATATAGCACTCTTGTGTTTAATATTCTCAGTAATTCATATTATTGCACTGAATGTTTTTTTGTCCCAACATCTTTGTGATTTATGTGAAGGGGGAAAAAAATCCACATTTTTATTTTCCTGAGTTTAAGTAGCCCCTCAAGGCTTAGAATAAACCTCAGTAGAAATTTGCCAATACATTGGAAAAAATTTTGTACCATCATCAATTTTTCAGGCCCAGCAAAATTCATTAAGTTTGTAGTAGATTTATATGCTTGAGGATTATCATCTCCCTTATGCCTAATCATTATTTAGTTAGAAAACAATAGTTTGGACTGGAGTCTAACATTTGCAAGCTATATGATCTATGTTTTTTTTCTCTCTGTCTCTCTCTCTGACTCTCTCCTTTTCCCCTTCACCCTTTCTCCTTCTTTTCTATTCTGGTAAACAGGAATATATTTTTTCCATTAAGTTGTTTTTTAAAAATAATTTTTGCAGCTACAACTTTTATTTACATTTTCTCTAAATGTGATAGTGTGTGTTCAACCATACCAGGTAGTAATGCCAAAACTTGTTAAACCAAGGGAAACAAAGTAATCCTGGGGCTAAGTTGAACGAAATAAGTCCAAGTCAAGCCAGAGTGTGTTGGAGCTGGATGAAGATATACTGTGGAGGAAGGAATGCCAATTTCCTGAAGTAAATAACACAGCCTTGTATTTTTACTCCCTTGTAGATTACATAATCTTACCATTTTCTCCCTAGTTCTTTAGCATTTGTAGTTGGCATTTCAAGTAGGAAGAAAAGCTATTTCTAAGACTTACTGACTTCTGTCTGTATTTGTCATTAGGGTCTAAAACCCAAACTAAAAAGTCTCATAGTTAGATTTTGCTTTCATAGCCTTTCCGTTCTCAGCACCCAAAAGTGAGGAATACTAGACTCTTAGCATACCTTCTTAGAGAGTCCTTCTGAGAGATTTATGATGCTTGGTAGTAAGAGAAGTTGACATGCAGAATGGATGGTACTAGTAGTTGGAACTATAGTAGTTCAGAAGTATCTGCTTCTAGAGTCCAGAAAGTAACACATGTCAGACTTAGAGAGTTATCAGGGAGAGAGCTGTTTAACCTGCTGTCAAGTGTTGGTGATAGTATAGTCATTAACTTATTGGTTGACTAAAAAATTGGAAAAAATAGAAACTTTGAGATATTATAATGTCAACATGCTAATGAGAAGTTTATACACATATATTCATGGAAATACAATTTCATAGAAAGCTCTTCCATGGTTGTTATGTTAAGCTCAGGTTTGTTGTTAAAGGTATCTATTTTAGTTCATATACACTAAGTTCTCTCCCCTTTTCTATATACCTGCTTATAATTTTCCTTTCTTTTATCGGTTATTCTTTAAAAGGTATATTGGATTTTTATCTCTTATTCCACCCCCTTCCTAGGTATATCATGTGATCACCCATGATATAAGATAGGGAGCTGAAAATTAGTGTACATTCCTGCATCTTTTCTCCCACCCCTGACTCCTACTGTTTATCAGTTCTATCACTATTTTTATATTGCCAAAGTTTAATGCATTTATATTCTTAATAGTGGCTTTAATTAAATCTGCTCTTCTTTGTCTATATATTGATTCTGAGAGCAAAGAGAAACACTTTATAATATCATGATATTTCTTATTATTTACTATATTTACTAGAGAACCAAAATGTGTCTGTAGAGAGATGTAATCTATGTTCTTCAGTAAGTTCTACTGAAATAACATATTTTAAGTTTTCAAGGCATGATTCTTACATCTTAGACTGCATTTTTTTCAGATTATGCTTTATATTTTGCCATGAATTTTTGCTTTTTGGTGGTTTGAGTTCAGGGCTTTGTGACTATTAAGCATAATTTACCACCTGAGCCATAATTCCAGACAGGTTTAAGGTAGGGTTTCACTGTTTTTTGCCTGGGCTGGCCTGAACCATGATCCTTGTGTTTACATTTTCTACTATAGCTACATGACAGGCACACTCCAACATGCCTCTCTATTTCTGCTGAAATGAGAGACCTCACAAATCTTTATCCCTGAACTTCTCCTTAACTCCACTTTCCACTTAGCTAGATTAAGAGTCATGAACCACTGGAGTCTATGAATTTTTATAGAGCATTTTATTTTCCTGGAATTTCTAGTTTAATTTAAGTTTTCTTGTTGACACCATGAACCTTCTTTATTTTGCATTACCTATAAGCTATTCAGTTTTTAGTCAGTTATATTAGTACCTATTAAATTTCGTGACTGCAATTTTGGGGGTTTCTTCACAAAGTGGTAGTTCCACTTTCATTTTAGCTTCTCTTGTTACTCCTGCTTTTAATGTGTTAAGTAGTCTAGTTAAAATATCCTTTATCTTAGGTCTACTCATATCATTTTGTGTACTTTTCCTGTCATTTGGAAGAGACACTTGCTACGTTTGATATATTTAATTAGATATATATTGCTGCCAGAAGGGAATATATATATCTAAGATTTACAGACTGCCTCCCACATCTTAACTTAGGGAGGAAACATTTACTTCCCTGTGCTCAGTAGATCAATTTGAAAGTTGGAGTATTCTTTCAGTGTATTTGATTCTATAGTATACTTGGAATAAAAATACTACTTGATATTAATGACAATGTAAAAATTACAGATGTTTCATTAGGTTCATGTAGGTATCATGCAAGCTTCATGCAATACTGAGAGTTGGGCCCTGCTTTATCATCAAAGGAGATGCAATGTCTAGAGTTGTCTGGGGACTGAGTATAGTTCCGATGCTATGTGACCATTTTCCGGATTCAAGGAAGTACAAGAAGTAGTAAGTAGTTTGGCTTTTATCAAATAGTGGTCTATATTTGAAAAGGAATGTGTGTTTCTGCTGAACAGCTTCTAGGTGGAGTTTCAGATTTAAGGAGATTGTTTCCTCTACCATCAAGTACAAAAGCAGTCTTCTAAAAGATACAATGTTGGAAACATACCAAAGTTAGGCTTCAGAAGGAGAGCCATTGATTAAAATGATGACTTGATCAGGAGGTAAAGTTTGTGTGTGGCAGCCAGGTGAGAAGTGGAAGAGATGGGAAGTGGCTTCAAGGCCCACTGATTTGGGTTATTCTTGCTGTGTTCTTAAAAGAGCTCATTTTCCCCAGTGCATCTTATTTTACACTTAAAAAAGAAATTACCTTCCCCTGTGCCACATCCCCCGGCAAGTTTCTTTTTACAAACATTTAAAAATTAAACCAAATGAAGATAGACAAGTTAATTTCAGTATGATTATTTCTCAGTGTAGCTGTCATAATCACAGTTTAAATTTCCTACAAGTAACCAATGTCCACGTAACTTATGAGGATTTCCTGATTATTAGCCAAAGAAAATATCATATTACAAGTCAGCAAATTCGGGTACAAAATAGCCTATGTGTTAGAACAGCTTTCCCCTTATACGGATCTTAGATCAGTCTGCTGACTGTGTACTATCTAATGTTTCTGGATTCTTACTCTCACAAATGGTTCATTCACCAGGGCTGAAGCAGCGTGGCACCTGCAGTGGCAGGGGCTGGTGTGATGTCCAACTCAGGGCTGATATGAAGACAGCAGGCCTTGGAAGCCTGGCTGGCCCTATGGCAGCCAGGCAGAGCCCCAACCCCACCTCCTCGTGGGGGCCCTGAAGGGAGGCATGGGCTTAAAGGAGCTCTTTTACTTGTCCATTCTGACAATACTTTGTGGTCTGGAAAAGGCTTAAAGAAACAGTTATGCATTATGAGCTGTGATGGTACTAGACACTAAAAGAGGTTTTTGTTGTTGTTGTTGTTTGTTTGTTTGTTTTTCTGGTCCTGGGCCTTGAACTCTGGGCCTAGGCCCAGTCCCTAAGCTCCTTTTGTTCAAAGTTAGCACTCTATACCATTGAGCCATAATACCTCTTTTGGCTTTTTCTATGATTAATCAGAAACAAGACTCTCACAGACTTTCCTGCCTGGGCTACTTTGGGCAGCAGTCCTCAGATCTCAGCCTCCTGAGTAGCTAGGAATTCAGGCATGAGCCACCTGCACCCGGCTAAAACTGATTTTTGAAATCGACCACCAATATTGTTGAAGTGTCTCCTTTTCTACAGACCTCTTTCTTAGCTAGCTATATATAGAGATATTGTGCATGCCTTTAAAGTACTTGGAGTCATTATTTTGAGTATTTACTGACGTCTTACAGAGTGAGGTGAAGATAACACAAAGTCAGAGATGAGATGCATTCTTTGAAGAGTGTTGGGTGGGAGGGTGAGTACAGGACAGCATGAGGAGACAACCTGTTATAGATAAACATCTAGGTGACTATGAGTTGTGAATTAAAAGATCAACAAAACACTCCATGTATGATTGAATTCTGACCATATCTATTATATATAAATGGCTTATTTCACTATAAATAGAAGAACATGTACATGCGCAATCCCCATTCAGATGCTTGTTTGAATAAGGGTGTCATTAAATGCTACCAAGAGTCTCACTAATTTTGAAAGAGAACTTTCAAGTCAGTTTATTCAAGGAATTTGCATAAAGTGAATTCACTGCATCCAACACTTAAATCCAAAAACTGACCATTGCCACCTAACTCACCCCTATTCATCACCCTCCCCAAGGTGGAAGAAAGTCCTAATTTCTAACAATGTAGTGTTTCCTGGTTTTGAATTTTATATAAGGAGTTAACATGGCAGGATGTTTCTGTCTTCTGAGTTTCTTTCACTTGAAATTATGTTTGTAAAACTCACCCATGGTGAGTATTATTGCAAATCGTGCATTCCCATTGGAGAGAAGGTGAGTATACCACAATTAATCCATTTGCTGTTTTTGGATACTTGGGTTATTTCTAATCTTTGGCTCTTTCAACAAGACAAGAACATTTTTGTATTTGTCTTTTGATTAATACATGTATACAGTTTTGCAAGATCAGTTTTGATAGGGTCTTTCCAAAGTAGTCACATTATCTCTATTCTTGTCAGCATTGTGTAAGAGTTCTTTAATTTTTTTTTTTCCTTTGGCTGGTCCTGAGGTTTGAAATCTAGGCCTGGCAGCTGTCCCTGGGCTCCTTTTGCTCAAGGCTAGTACTCTACCACTGGAGCCACAGAGCCACTTCCAGCTTTTCCTGTGATTAATTGGAGATAAGAGTCTCACCAACTTTTCTGCCAGGGCTGGCTTCAAACCATGATCCTCAGATCTCACCCTTTTGAGAAGCTAGGATTATAGACAGGTTTGAGCCACCAGTGCCAGAGTTAGAAGAATTCTTATTCTCCACATTTTCACCAATGTTTTAGTCTTTTTTTATTTTAGCTATTTTAGTAGATGTATAGTAACCTTTTGTTTTCTAGCATGTAGGTTTCTCTTTTCAGTTAAATAAGTTTTCAAAGATTTTTTTTTCTTTGCTAAAGGGCATATCTGTAGTTTACCTGCCTTTCTACTCTAAAGGAAAGAACATTTTGATTTGGAATTAAAATATTGATTTCTCAAGTCATCATTAGGGCCTGGTATATAATTCTCATCTTTGTTTAAAATTTGGACTGAGAAGGCTATTAAGAACTAGTGATGGTTAATGTCACTAAAGAGCATATCTGTTTGTGTTTAGCAGGATTATGATTGCTTCGTAGTTAAAACTTTATAATTTGACCACTTAAATACATACATATATACAGGATAAGTCAAACACTATCTCTTTGAGTAGAATTATAAGAAAGATCCATCTCTGTAAACGATTATAAAACTCTAAAGCAGAAAGTAAGAAAGCAAGAGAGATGAGGGCAGGTGAGATTTTTTTTTTTTTTAGTTTCAAAGACATTTTAATATATATATTATTGTAAAGATACTGTACAGAGAGGTTACAGTTACATGAGTAAAGTAATGAGCACATTTACAATCCAGCATTGTTACCCTCTCCTTTGTTTTTCCCCTACCATCCTTCCTTCCCCACCTCTTGAACTCCTCCCCTTGCCCCTCCCACCGAAGTTGTAAAGTTCATTTTCAGCATAGTGTCTTGTACATCTCATTGCTACAATGGGTCAACCTGTATCCTTATTTCAGCATTTTGTTATTTCCCTTCCCCTCCCCAAATTAGAAAAATGTATATACAGGATGCAGGGCACCAGAAACAAATGCAGTGAAAACAGGGTTTATACCATGGGGGAAAACATACAAAAGAAATTAAAAAAACAGTACATCATAAGCACATTAAAAACACACACAGGAACAAAGGAAAAACCTCTTGTGTCCCTATCTTGGGATTCATTTCGCTTAGCATCATCTTATATGGTCTTATGTACATAACTTTTGACCTTTTCTGCTTGTTCTAGACATATACTAGCTGTTGCAAATAATGGGACCTATGTTTCTTTGGGCCTGGCTTACTTCACTTAATATAATTTTTTTCAAACTCTTTCCATTTACTAACAGATGGGGCTGTGTCATTCTTTCAGGTGAGATTTTTTTAAATGTTATTTAGTTGTTTCCTCCTCCTCCTCCTCCTCCTCCTCCTCCTCCTCCTCCTCCTCCTCCTCCTCCTCCTCCTCCTCCTCCTCCTCCTCCTCCTCCTCCTCCTCCTCCTCCTCCTCCTCCTCCTCCTCCTCCTCCTCCTCCTCCTCCTCCTCCTCCTCCTCCTCCTCCTCCTCCTCCTCCTCCTCTTTCTTCTTTTTGTCAATCGTGGTGCGTTTTTGTCTGGGCCTGGGCACTGTCCCTCACTCTTCAGCTCAAAACTCTACCCCTTGAGCCACAGTGCCACTTCTAGTTTTCTGAGTGGTTTATTGGAGATAAGAGTCTTGTGGAGTTTCTTGCTCGAGCTGCCTTTGAACCTCAATCCTCAGATCTCAGCCTCCTGAGTAGCTAGGATTGCAGGCGTGAGCCATAGCGCCCGGCTGCAGCCTTCTTCTTCTTTGAAGGAAAATTGTATACAAGTCTGAAGATATAGGTTTTTAGTATGTGACTCTATACAGATTACTTAACCTTTCCATTCAGTTGTACTGTATTCAATATGGGGGCAACAGTACTTTTCCTGCTTATGAAAGTTATTGGAAGAGTTATACTAGACAATGGTTATAGTTTTATGTAAACAGCTTTTGGAAAACAGATACTATTTCTTTCAGAGACTAGTTAAAAACCTTTATTCTTTAGAGCACAGAATTAATTTATCCTTTTCTTATTCCAGTAAGGTGGACCATAGGTTGGTCTAAGGAATAGTGACATGATTCCACCTAAAATTATAGCTAGATCATATAATAAGGTAGCAAAGAGCCTCTTCCTGGCACCTTCATGAAATATCACTGTCTTGCTGGTACAGTGAAAGCCTGCTGTTTTGATTTTGATGTTGACAGCTTTTGAAAACCCATGCTGTGAGGCAGTTGGCCCAGAGTTTTGCTTGCCCACAGATGCTAACATTTGAATGCTTTATTTTCCTTGATCCTCTCCCCTTCCTTCCTAGCATCTACTACTGTTTGCTGGATGGAGCTGATACTTCAGATTCCACAAAAGCTAATGTGGCAGGCACAAGTGTCTCAAAGAGTAGTTCTTAAAGCTGACCCACTTTAGAATTATCCCAAGAACTTCATAGATTCACAATGGCAAGGCCTATTCCCAGAGTTTCTCATTTGTTTATCTAGGGATGGGTTATGTATTATTATGCCACAAAATCTCTCCAGGTGATTCCAATGTATAGGTATCATTGAAGACCACTGATACATTGGTTCTTTAACCTTAGAATATATAAGAACAATCTAGGGAACACCTGAAAATTCAGTCTTTGGGTGTTTATTTCCAAAGAAGCAGGAGATGTGGGGCAAGTCTTACTAACTTATTTTTTAATATAGATCCTGACTAATTCTGAAGTAGGTGAGCCTAGCAGCATACTTTGAGAAACTAGTACTATCTCAAGAAACAACTACTATTAATATGGTAGAAACAATCTAGGAACTTCTTCACATGGATCCCAGAGTCCACCAGATAGAAGTATTTTTCTTCAATAAAATTTTAAAAATTAGTTTTTCAGTAGTTAGACAAAGGTACTCCAATTCAATGTCAGTTTGTGAGTACAATGTATCTTATTCAATGTCACCCCTTCTATCAGAGTAGTTTTCAATACTTGTAAATGTATTTCTTTATTCGCTCAAAGATTCCTAAACATTTTGATTCAAGGCCCTGTTGGGATATACAAAGGATGAATTAAACACTGATTCACTATGAATGGGGATAGGAATAAATCTACAATTCACAGTATATTTAAAATTGACTTCTGGGGACAGGGCGGGGGCGCGGGGAGATGGGAAGGGATGGGAAGGTGAAACAAAGGAGGAGGCAACAATGCTTGATAAGAAATGTACTCATGATCTTGCCCATGTAATTGTAACCCCTCTGTACGGTATTTTCACAATAAAAATTGACTTCTAAGTGGTTTATGAAGTGAAAATCATAACAAATAAATATTATCTTTGGAAAACTTACTTATAAGAAGGCAGCACTTTGGAAATGAGCATGTTGCTTTAATAGCACTGAGCCTAGGCCTAGCACTGAGCACTGAGTCTTTGTCTAATTTTGGGAACAAATACTGCCTTTTTTTCTTTTGGTCGGTTAAGGGGCTTGAACTCTGGACCTGGGCACTGTCCCTCAGCTCTTCAGCTCAAGGCAAGTGCTCTACACTCGAGCCACAGCACCACTTCCAGTTTTCTGAGTGGTTTATTGTAGATAAGAGTCTCATGGACTTTCCTGCCTAGGCTGATTTTGAACTGCAATCTTCAGATCTCAACCTCCTGAGTGGCTAGGATTATGGGCATGAGCCACCAGTGCCTGGCTCCAAGTGCTTGATTGATAATTATCAAGAATTATTTTATCAGACTTTACCAATACTTTTACTTTCTTGTGCTACTCCTGGGGCTGGAACTCAAGGCCTGGGCACTGTCCTTGAGCTTTTTGCTCAAAGCTAATGCTCTGAGCCACAGCTCCACTTCCAGCTTTTTTGGATAAGAGATAAGCTTTTATAGAGATGAGTCTCTCAGACTTTCCTATCTGTGCTGGCTTTGAACCAGGATCATCAGATCCCAGCCTCCTGAGTAGCTAGGAATACAGATATGATTACAGATAGGATTATAGATCTATCACCAGCACCCCACTCCAATACCTATTTTTGAGAGATAAAATCTAAGAGTACAGCGGTTTTGAAGGATCAACTAGAGAAATAAAAATATGTATCAATCAATTCATGGACACTACTTAAAAACAAGATGTTAATGAATGGAAGATTCAGAATGACTGTGTTTTACCATTATGAACACCTTATGGCGAATTAGACTCATGGAGACCATGCAGTTATGGCCAGGCAGGGAATTTGCTCCTTTAATTATGTTAAGTCCCCATTCTACTTAAAACAGGGAATCCTCTAACAGGGCTTCTGTACTTTAAAGCCCTTTTGCTAGTTAGCAGTCTTAGAACTTAAACACAGACACCGAGTCCCTCCAAGTAGACCAGTCCTCCCAGGAACACTTGACAAGTTTGAGTCAGTCTTTGCCCAGTGTAATTTCCCTGGACAGTAGCATCATGAGTCACCAGAACCTATGTGCCTTCACCTGAGACAGATAGTGATCAAGAAACAGTCTTGCCTTCAAGAAAAGAGACTTATTTTTCTACTTTCCTCCTTGGTTTATTTTGAGGCTTTGGTTATTTCGTGTCAACTTGGTGATTCACCTACTGGCTGCCTCTAATGTTTCAGCATGTAGGATGGGGGACAAATGGAAACCCACAAACTCACAATAGTTCTAAGTCATGCTCCAGATTATTAGATAAAAATGTGTTTTCACTTTCTACTTTGACAGCTATAACTTCACAAGGACAAAATACATAATGTCAATAAAGATTTTTTATATAATACAAAGTTGGCAAATTTCAAACATGACTAAATTTCATTATTATTGTACATGCTTCGGTATTCTGTTTATTGGCCAGTGATATTTGACTGAATCATAAAATACACCCATTGATTCATCACTTATTATCACTTATGGTTCATCAATTACTGATTTTCTCTTTGTTTAATCAGAACCATTAATTATATTCTTTTTCTTGATATTTTTCATAATTTAAGTACGACACAGAAATGAGCTAGATGATTAACAATGAAAGGAACCAGGCATCAGTGGCTCATACCTGTAATCCTAGCTATGTAGGATGCTGAGACCTGGAAGCCACAATTTGAAGCCAGCCTGGGCAGAAAATTCTGAGACTCTGTCTTAGTTAATCAGCAAAATGCAAATCTTGACATTTGGCTCAAATAGGAGAATGCAAACTGACCTAGCAAGCCAATTAAGGCTCTGGGTTCAAATCCTATCACCCACTAAAAAGAAAAAAGAAAACAACAAAATGAATTTTATGCCAATTCTGTAATTTGACAATTTACTAAAAGGAACAAACATAAAATTTAAAATTTTATTTTTTCTGTATGTATTAAAAGTTATATTTCTCCTAAAAGAGTCAGGGATTATTTAAAAAGGTAAAATATAGTTTGTAACCTTTGAATATAACATTTCTAAATAAGGTGTTTAAATTTTTATTATGTCTATAGATATAAAACTATTCATGAAGAAAATTCCTGTGGCTCATGTCTGTAATCCTAGTTACTCAGGAGTCTGGTATCAGATGGTCATAATTCAAAAACTCCCAGGCAGAAAAGTCTACGAGTCTCATCTCTAATTAACCCACCGAAAGCCAGACAAGAGATGGGGATCAAGTGGTAGAGAGTCAGCCATGAGCAAAAAAGCCAAACTAGAGCATAAGACATGTGGTTGCCCACATGAAAAGTTTTACTATACATATCATATCTTGATACATAAAGATTATTGGGAGTAATATGAATTGCTTAACAGTGTGAAGTTTTCTTCAACCTGTCTACAGCACAGTGGCTATGAATATAGCAGTGATTTGTGAGCACCCTGAACCATCACACATTATCAATCACCAAGAAGAAGCAATAACTCTTTGGTGACAATCCATCACAACCTTTCTATCTGAGAGAGGGATGTTAGGCAAGGGAATCGAGTAGTCTTTTCTCTTGCTGAAATCTTTGGCTGCTCATATTCTCCTCTGCCCTGAAACCGTGTCCAATCCACAGACATTCACAGCATTGGGACACAGTGGCCTTTGGTCTTGAGATCATAGGACAGAGATACGCAGTTGCTTAAATGATGTTTGTCATAACTGAACATTAAGGGTTTGGATAGTAACTGGCACTGCGTGCTGAATCCTGAGTGATAGAGCTGCTTGTCCCATATAATGTGTGTGTGTGTGTGTGTGTGTGTGTGTGTGTGTATGTGTGTGTGTGTGTGTGTCTATGTATGTGTTTTATAGTGTAACCTATAGTACTTAGTGGGGGTTTTATCACAAATATTCAGTTCCCTGAGAGTAATGATTGTCTCATTCATCTTTCTAGTCACAGAACTCAGCCACTTGCTTGGCATTAAATATGGACTTGATTGACATTTGATGAGTTAATGGATGAAGTACTTTCCTGTGATAGCTTCAGGAGGTGGTCGCCGTCATCATCTTTCTCCTCCTGCTCCTCCTCCTCCATCTTCTTCTTTGTAAAGTAATGCGCTATTCACATTCCAGGTCCATCTGAGACATCGATTGAAACCACAGTAGATCTAAAGGTAGTCTCTGAAGAAGACCTGACCCAGGAGTAGCTCAGCGTTATCCCAGCTTATAAATCCCTTATAAAGGGCTCCTTTGTATCTGTTTAGCTACATTTTTGTGTATTTTCATTTCCTTTCTTGTGCTAAGCAATTCTGATGTTTTTGCTAGTATTTATGCCTTTGGTTGGGATAAAGAAATAGAATAGCCAATATAGCTTGTCCCCTTCTTTTTGAATCCTACTCTACTGCTAGTAACTTCCCAATCCCTCCACGAGTATCAACAAACTACATCTGAATCAAGGACTGGTAAACCAAGTATTAAATTAGGAATAAGGAGACCAGGTCCATTTTTTTTCCTTCTATTCATTAGCTATATGACCTCAACTTTAATGTCTTGGGCTTCAGTTTTCATGTGTGAAGTTAAGGGATTTCTATAGAACATTTAGCTCACACCTATCCGAAAATTGTTTTGTTTTTATTTTAATGGATACTTGGGAACACTTTTTCTAGGTTTCTCATATAATTATGTACTGAGCCTACTACAGTAAGGACTATTCAGCACACTGAAAGCAAGGTTGACTACATAGTGTTAATGCCCAGATAGTTCACTGGCTGTAAGTTGGATATGTTAACAAAGATCAATCTAGAAACCATGTACTGGACCATTATTAAGTGAGCTGTTAGAGATTCCAAGTTGAAGAAGACAGAAATCTTTCTCTCATGAAGCTCAGGAAAACATGCCAACAAATAATTTGAATAGAAGTAAGTCATGTTACTGAGAGTTGTCAGAGAGGCAGAAAGAATTGCCATTCATGGGTGACACTGATCAAAATGCATTGTACTCATAACTTGATATGTTGAATAATTGAAACCCTTTTCTACAACTATTGACAGATAATAGAAATAAATTTTAAAAAGTAAACTTGAAAAGGAAAAAAGAAAGAATAGTTGCTCTTGCTGAGAAAAAAAAAGAGAGGAATTCTAGGGAAGCTGTGTCTGAGGGAAAGCCCTGGGGCAATTTTTAAGCTCCTCTGGTGGAAAAACTATTTGGGCATTAGCTCCAATGACACTACTCTTTTCAGCAAACCAACACAAAGCTGTTTGTAGTTACTAGGACAGTGACTTAGCAGTGTGCCATCTGCATTTGATTCACGTATCTGTCTACGGTAGTGAGTGGTTCAGGTTGTAAGTGGACTAAGGGGAGAGCAAAGTGTCAAAGATGGATTTACAGATACATTGTTGGAGCTTTTGGATTACTTGTCTCATTTTCACCAATGGGAATGGTAAAGGGTAGAGGAAGGAAGAGGCCAGAGACTCTCAGTATGCACATGATTTCATACAGTCTGGACTCTGTGAGGAAATAATTTACATTATTGTTTAGGAATCATTTTGCCTAGGAAATGTAGTATTGAGTGTATATTTAGAAATGTCAAGAAATATTCAAAAACAAAGTTACAAGTGTCTGCTAGATGATAGACGTTAAGCATTTAATAAATATTTATGGAATAACTTAACAAAATGCCAAAGAACAACCAAGTGACCTATATGAACATTTGGTTGCTGTGAAATAGAAATGAAATATTGATCACCTTCTAACCATATATTATACAAGTACATCCCAACTTGAATATGTCACTTGACAGTGTCGTCTACCAGAATGACAGCTTTTGTCTTGGTGAAATGAAAAGGGAAAATGTGAAAGTCTGTATGGCTTTGTGTTTGCTGGGTGCGTGTTCAGAGGTGTGTGGTTAGCGTATGTTATCTATCACATATCAGGCACATTAATTTGGGATCACCTGTACAACACAGCAGAACTAGGGACCAAAAATGGATATTCTCAATAAAGATGAAAATGCTTCTGTTCTCAAAATTTTGTCTGAGTGGTGTCAGAATGAGAGGAGGAATAAACAAAGTAAATATTCTGTCTCTTGAAGACAAGAACAAAGATAAAGATCTTTTATTTGAGAGATTGGGAGAGGAAGAAGAAAAGAATTTGTATTTTCATTTCCTAATTTTTTGATGTAAGGATATAGCATTCATAGCAACTGACATTTGAACCTTGAAGTTTTATTATGAATATTCTACAGTTTGGGGGGGCGGGTGGTCAGTGAGAAAAGAGCATTGATTTCTATTGTGAGCCGCCTGATGTATGACTGATCATTTGAAAATAACCTTCAGTAAGGGGGGAAAATCCCTTTTTCTTGTGTAAGATAAAACTCTTCTCAGATATCACCCAGTCCAAAATGTTAAAATTGTGTATCCAGGTTCTAGATCAATTCAAATTCTAGCTTTTGAGCTAGTCATTTTTTTCTTCCAAAGGACTTGTAGAATATTTGGATAGGACTTAGTGGAACAACTTGCCAATCCTGAAAATGGCCAAAGCAAGACTCAGAAATATATTGGAAAAAGATAAGAGTGACCTAGAAAACAAGAAATGGAAGGAAGGAAATCTATCTGGCTCACAACAATCTCAACCAATTCATGTATCTCTGAACAAGAAGACAGTTACTTAGAAATGGATTTTGTACTTAAAATTTTATACTTAAAAATTAGGCTTATGTTCAGCTCAATTTACTTAGAATATTTTTGAGCTTAAGTTCTACCTATTAAGCTTAAGTAGTATCCAAAGCTTGAGTGGACGCTATCTGTGAAAGACTTATTCCTTTCTTTGAAGTTTGCATCTTATCCTCATCCTGAGTGCTATTTCCCTCACTTTTTCCTGCTGGCTTTTTCTTTCTAAATTTGGTTCCAGAAAGTTCTTTCAGTTTCTCTAGATTTGAGATAGTTTAATGAGGTCAATTGGAAATAATATAGGAAGGGCTAGAAGAAAATTACAATAGGCAAATATATTTAGGAAATAGTTTTTATTAAATGTTCAGATAGTATTTTGGAAGAATAGATGAGTTTCTAAAATTTGTGCAGTTTCATTGTATCAGAGGTGAAAAACAAAGGTCAAGGGTAATTTGTTCACTTGGGATCCAAGCAGAAATTAATTAATAGGCACTTCATTTTCAAAAAGAATTTACAGTGAGCTTGCTCTGTTCATGAGCTTATTAATGTGTTTCCTAAATCAAGGATGGAAATAAATGAATGAATAAATAGAAATTCAAAAAAATGTTTTCATTCTTGTATATACCTATGAAGCTCATTGATATGGAAAATCTCAGTCACTCTTGCCTTATCACTGTATTTAGATGATTGTGTGATCTGCTAGATATATCCTTGTTCCAATTTTGTGAAAGTAAGTCTCCCCAAAAGCCTCAAAAACAAGATAGAGATTATGATAATCCTCTCAAGGCAAACAGACTAACAAATAAAACAATAGTATGTAATGTGCTTGATCAATAGATTATAAATTTGTTGAATGGCAACCTGTCTTTAGCAGAAGTGGTGGTATGGAAAAAATATGCATCCATATTTGAGATAAAGAGCCTAAGATCTAGATTTTTTTTCAATGTTTTAATTCCTGTTTTTTATTTTATTTTTATTTTTTTCTCTATTGGTACTCTATTCTGTGGCTTTTATATTAAGATCTAGTTTTATGTGAGCAGTATTAATGTATTTAATAGTAATTTTTGTGATAAGAAGAAGCCTACTACATGTGATTTCAAGTTATGGATACTCAGAGTCATTCTACACAGGGTGTAAGTAATTTGAGAAATTTTAGATTTCTATGCATCCTGAGCATTTGTGGTTTTTTTCTCTAATGGTAGTTTCCTTGGAACCACATATTCACAGATACGAAGAGTCTACTGTCGAATAGTTCTAACCTAATCTAAAAATAAATATCTAAGAACTATAGTGTTAGTGGGTTTTGGTGTTAGATTATTGCTTATTCTTTTGTATATAAAAATCCCATAAATGGAGAATAAAAATTTGTCACCAGATCCATATAGCCTAAATATACACCTTTATTGTATTTATCATCTATAGTTTTCACTTTACAAGAGGGCCATTATATATTCTCATGGAGGCAATTTGGGCATTCAGTAGGTGGTTTGTGTTCTCAATTGTAATAATAACTAGAAGAAATGCGTAGAATGCTTATCTAGTGGTTGAGAATATGGCTCTGAATCTCTTTCCCCTCAGAGGAAAGTCTTGTGGTAAAGGGTAAGTCCTTTAATCTTCCTGATCCTTAATTCTGTTATCTAAACTGCAGGATAATGATTCTGTCAAATTATATAATGCTAATGTTATACTTAGCACAACACGAGAAATGTGAGCTGCTTGATGCCAGTGTCTCAGGCGTGTCATCTTAGCTTTTCAGGAGGCTGATATTCAGAGATAGCAGTTCAAAGCCAGCCCAGGTAGGAAAGTCCTTGAGACTTATCTCTACTTAACCAGCAAAAAGCCAGAAGTGGAGCTATGGATCAAATGTCAGGGCATTGACAGTACCCAGATCCTGAGTTCAAGCCCCACATTCAGCAAACACATACACACACACACACACACACACACACACACACACACACGTACACAAGTAATGTGAGCTACTATGAGGACAATGACAATGATGATTCTTAACACTACTATGGATTACGTTGACAAAGGTGAATGAAGAAGTCAGCCATTGGAGTCCTGTGTAAAAGAGATGCTTAGAAAGAATGACAGCATCAATATTTCCTACATGTTTTATTCTTTTCTTGAAATATACAGGTAATAACATGGCACCTACCAGTTAGCCCATGAAACTAATGAGCAGATCAGTAGAGATGTGTACATATGGATATGCAAAGATTTGGGAATGAAATACTCAGGCTTAGGTTTATATAAAACACACCCTCTCATTGCTTTTCTTGTATAGGGCTTCAGCAGAGCCTTGGGTACTACATGCAGGCTGAGGTTCTTGGATTAAGTATTGTCTAAGAAGGAGATACACAGACTAAATTAGGAACAAGAAGTTTCATTACCTCTTATGGGACTGGGAAATTTGATTCTTTTTTTTTAACTTTGTTTACCTTTTTGTGGAGGGGAGGAGGATATCTTGCTTGATAAATGAATATAGGCTTTAGGCTTTATCTTTGAAAGACTGGAGTACCATTCCAGTCCAAAGGGCTTCTCAGAGTAATTGAAGTCATATTATCAGGCAGGTGACAATGTGTTATAGATGAGGTAGCAAAGCCTGCAAGAGAGTCCTGCCTGAGGGAGAGGAAAGTAGTTAGCCTTTTATTTACATGATGATGTGAACAAGGGAAGCCATGGACAGAAAGGAGGAGAGTTGTATAGTAGACATAAGATGGAAAATGGTTACCTGTTCCCTTTCTCATCAGTAAAAACACTTATATGAATATGTTAACGTATTATAGTTATAGTTTATTGTATACAAATAGGTGTTCTAGACAAAAACTCTTGAAATAATATCTAGAATTTATTAAGTCTGAGAAATATTTCTTACTAGTAGACCAATTTTTTGATCAATATGTAAGGCAACAATGGTCTGGGAAGGTAGCTCAGTGGTAGAGCACTTGCCTTGCATGCATGAGGCCTTGGGTTCAATTCCTCAGCACCACATAAGCAAAAAGAAAAAAAGCTGGAAGTGGCGCTGTGGCTCAAGTGGTAGAGTGCTTGCCTTGAGCTGAAGAGCTGAGGGATAGCGCCCAAGCTCAGAGTTCAAGCCCCATGACTAACAAAAAAAAGAAGCAATTTATTATATTTCTAAAATTATAAATATTATTTTGGAATTAAGTACTAAATTTGATTTTATTTGAATATATGCAAGTAAGACTAAAGGAGGTATTAAATTTCAAATATGTATTTTCTCATATCAAGAAATATTTTTTTTCACAAAAATACTGTTAAGAAAATGTGGAAGCCAGGTACTGGTGGCTCATGCCTGTAATCCTAGCTACTCAGGAGGCTGAGTTCTGAGGATCATGGTTTAAAGTCAGCCAGACTTTCCTAAGTCTGTGAGACTCTTATCTCCAATTAACCACCATAAAAATTTTAAAAATTGGAGCTGTGGCTGAAAGTGGTAGAGCGCTAACCCTGAGCAAAAGAGCTCAGGTACAGCATCCAGGTTCTGAGTTTAAGCCCTACAACCAACATGTTGTTGGTTGGGGGGGATGTTCCCCCCCCCAAAAATGTAGAAAACATTGATGTTGAAACCAAAACATTTTTAAGTTGCATACTTCAACTTTGAACACTGTGATACTACTATGATGAAATAGTAGTATCAGCATTATTACACATCTTCATATCTTGATTTTCCTTTTACTTCCAAATTTTTTATTATTATTATTATTAGTTGTGGGGCTTGAACTCTGGGCTTAGGCGCTGTCCCTAAGCTCTTCAGCTCAAGGCTAGCGCTCTACCACTTGAGCCACAGCGCCACTTCCGGTTTTCTGGTGGCATATTGGAGATAAGAGTCTCATGGACTTTTCTGCCCGGGCTGGCTTTCAATGGTGATCCTCAGATTTCAGTTTCCTGAGTAGCTAGGATTACAGGTGTAGGCCACTGGTGCCCGGCTAAGTTTTATTATTTTTTAAAATAGTTTGAATTTACAATATTACAGTTTATTCTGAAACTACAATTTAAATATTTAATAGTATTTAATTGGATTGGATTGAATAACCACCACTGGTCTTTTTTTTTTTTTTTTGGTCCATTCTGGGGCTTAAACTCTAGGCCTGGGTGCTGTCACTGAGCTCTTCAGCTCAAGGAGAGTGCTCTACAATACCACTTTTGGTTTTCTGGTGGTTAATTGGATGTAAGAGTCTCATGGACTTTCCCTGCCCGGGCTGGCTTTGAACCATGATCCTCAAATCTCAGCCCCCTGAGCTCGGATTACAGGCATGAACCCGTACCTGGCTCACTACTGTTTTTTAAAAAGAAAATTGTATTTTTAGGGGAAAGGGTGTTGCTCAGTGGTAGACCATATGCTATAAGTGAGGCCTTAGGGTTCAATTTTCAGCAGCAAAAGAAATAAGCATTTACCTTTTTAGATTTCTCAGGTTTAAATTTTGATTAAAAATGAATTTATTCTTTTGAGGAATCTCCATATTGCCTTCCATAGTGGTTGCATTAACTTACATTACTACCAGTAGTATGGAAAAGGAGTGCCGGTTCCTCCTGACTCCCCCATCCTCTCCAGCATTTGTTGTTGTTCATGTTCTGCATGATGGCCATTCTAACCGGCAACAGATTTTCATTTTATTTATGGCCAAGGATGTGGAGCATTCCTTCATGTATATATTGGCTGTTTGTACTTCTCTTTAACTCCTTTGCTCATCTGCCTTGACTGGAGGGGACAAAGGCTGAAAAGGGGGAGGATGTAGATGGAAAAAAGAATGGTGGGCAGGTGAACACTGCCATAATATCTAATGTACAGACAGTGAAAATGGGACCAGAAAATGTGTTGAGAGGTGAGGATAGGATAGAAATCAGAGAAGAGTGAGGGAAGGGGTGACACCAACCAGGATGTACCAATAGACAATTTAAATTGAAATCCCTCTTGTACAACTATTTGAAGATAACAACTATGAAAGCATTTAAAGTATTAAAAAAATCGATTGGAAGAAGCCAAATATGATGGTACTTATATGGTAACAGTAGTCTCTAGGAGGCTGAGGCAGGGGGATTTTGAGTTTCAGGTAAGCCTGATCTACATGGTAAAACTGTCTTGAAATTTTGTATCCGGTTTCCATTGTCTTCATTTTAAAGAGAGGCTCATGGGTATCATAACCCTCTGTCTTTTAAGTCATTGTTACCTGTTGTTTTCACATTTGATGGTTGTCTGGTTTAACATTATTGGGTCATGGGATTTTCACCCAAGAACAATAGCTGCTTTATCTTACTGCATTGCCTGATACCGAGGGGTTTCTCAAAGCCCAATTTTAACTCCTCAGATTCAGGAGCTTGACTAAAATCTCTAGGAATGGAATTCTTAATTTTCTGATAACATATGTCTTTCCAGCTATAGACAACTAAATGTTCTTTTTAAAATGTAAATGTATTTTATTATATTATAATTTAAGTATATTAACTAGTTCACATTTTGGACTGTCTCAGAAGTATAAATTATTCTGTATCATTCTACTGATTATCTTTTGTCTTCTTGTTAACTAGGAAATGAATACATTAGAAGCATTTAAATTTAAATTGTCACAACCTGGGAATCTTTTCTATAGAGTAAGCAACTTACCCCATATGCAACAAAACTGCTTTTGGTGTTAGGCTCTTAAAAGAATATAATTGGCTCAGAAGATTATGTGCAAAGAAATAAATGCAGAGGCAAATCTTTCTGAGGAGACTACCAACATTTTCATAGGGGAGGATGTAAAAATAAAACTTACATGGTATTTAAACTATATTCAAATAATAGCAATCTAATTAATAAGAAAATCAACCAGTTTTACTTATGAGAACTCAATTTATCATCAGAGCTAGTGTTTAGTTTCTCCTCAATGTTCTTGGAGTTAGAAGGAGGCAGTCCATTCTGATTGCATCTCTTGAATCTTGTGGTCCTCTCAAATTATGCACAGTAATGGGCTGGTTCAGCAAATACGACCAAATTGTTTCATTTACTTTCACATTCAAATTCAAACTCCCTGGTGTAGTTTAAATTGGAAAAAAATTGCTGGCATGGCATATGTTGATTAGTTTATTTGATTCACTTTAGGATGAGAGTAGGTAAGGAGGTAGCAAATAACTTTTGTAATTCTGTATGGAAGATATTGCTACCTCATGAAATGTTTAATAGCATGTTCAAAGTACATGTTCAACAGATTCTCCTTCATAAATTTCTACTTCTGGAACTACTTAAGATAGTTTAAAATCCGGGTTTTGTTAAATCTTGCTGAGGAATTAATTTTATGTACATAAAGGGAAAGAAGTCCAAGTTTCCTTTGGTTTCAGAAGTGGGAGAAAAGCGCTAGGAAAAAACTAAATGCCATGAGTAATGTTTCAGGAAGCCCTGAACTCACAGGAATCATTATGAAAAAATGAGCCAACTAGAATGTAACCGCAAGATAAAAGACACACTAGTGTCTTTTCTTGCTTTTTCAAATTTTGTATTTTTGTCCATTTAATTTTTTGGTCATGGGTATAGAATGCCTAAAATATATTTGTTTTTTGTTTGTTTTCTGGGAGCTCCATTCTACTTTATTACTATTCCTCTGGGTCAGGAGGAAGCTGACTCATTCTATTTCTTGCTTTTTTAATTTTAGTTTTAATAAGTTTTTTTATTGTGAAAATATCATACAGAGGGGTTACAATTACATGAGCAAGGTAGTAAGTACATTTCTTTTTTTTTTTTTTTTTTTTTGTCTTTTCTTTTTTGGTACTGGGGATCGAACCCAGGACGTTGCACTTGCTAGGCAAGCGCTTTGCCACTGAGCTACATCCCAGCCCAGTACATTTCTTAATAAGGCATTGTTGCCTCCTCCTTTCTCCTGCCCTTCCATCTCCACGACTACACTCCCCCCCTCCAAAGTTGTAAAATTCGTTTTTAACATAGCATTTTGTACATCTCATTGTTGCAATGGGTTCACCTGTATCCCTATTTAAACAATTTGTTTTTTTCCCTTCCCCTCCCCAAAGTATACCAACATCAAATACAGTGAAAAAAAATATATTTGTATTAAAAAAAATCTGAGAGTAATGGAAAATAGCTTTATCCACCCCAAAAAACATGGAGTAAGACAGAAATGGTCCCTTTCCCCCACTTTCAAAATCAGGACAAATATTTACTGAATACATCTTGAGTTGGCCATTTTGTCCGATGGTCCACTTGCAATGAACCTTGGAAGGAAAACAGTCCCTTCCAGACCTGCAGAAGGCAACTAACAGGGTTCCGAAGACCTGAGTCATAGGATGAGGTTCCACAAGAAAGCAGCGCTGCTATTTCACTCAGGTGTTCTAGGTAAGTGTTTGTGGGGAATCTGTCGTGTCTGCCCAACAAATAGTGTGTATAGTGTGTGTACAGGAAAGGAACTGGGGCGCTTTATGGCGGCAGGTGAGCTGCTGGACTCTGGTGATGAATCATCTTTTACGCGATGACTTCCATATTTCTCTCTGGTCAGGTCTATGAGTTTGATATGAAGTAAGGAGGCTGAGCCTAAATAATTTCTTGCAGCCATCCTAGTGCCCAGGCAGAAGATGGGTGGGCTGTTCACCCAGGTCCAAGGCCTAGAGGTGAAAAAAGCCATCCTTTGAAATGCAGATGTCTAGCTCAAGGTGAGCTAGGAGGGCTCTGCTTCAGAGAAGTGCAGATGTTATCTTGTTTACATGGGTGGGGGGAGATGACACCTCCACACCTCTCCCTCAGATGATGGGCATGCCAGGATCCATGGAGACAGGGGCAAGTGCTTGGCTTGATTGGTTACTGAACCTGTTCAGTGCCTGCAACTGGGAGTGTCCTGTGACCCTGCCCCCTGCCCAGACCCTATTCAGGCATGGAAGTGCACAGGCACCAGGATGTCATGCCAGGTGTGTCTCAGGTAACCAAGGTTTCTTCCCCTGACAAGATGCCAGACCCTACAATCCACCATGTGGCCAATATAGGGCTGGCCAGACCTGGCCTCATTACTTCATAACAATGGGCTACTTGCAGACTGCTAATTGTGTAATAATGCTTCCAATATTCCAAGTTACAAAATGTTGCTTCTCTGATAATTCACCTTACAGCAGACATATCCCACCTCACAGATATCACAAAGCTAATGTGTCCAAAATGGGACAGTTGATTCTCTACTACCTCTCACTTTGTGTCATCCTGTCTTAACAGTAACACTTGTGTTGATCTGATTGTTCTTGCCATTCATCTTCCCTCATCTGACTCCACACATCCAATCTGTTAGTACACCTTGGGAGTTCTCTTCTAATTCATAAATGCCACTGGAATATATGTGCTATTTTCCACTATTACAGGCCAACAATATCTATGTCTGTCTGTCTATCTTCTGTGTATGTATCTATTGATGTATCTATCTATGTATCTATGTACCTATGTATGTATGTATGTATGTATGTATGTATCTATCTATCTATCTATCTATCTATCTATCTATCTATCTATCTATCTATCTATCCATCTATCTATTACCATCTATTTATCCGTCTTCTAGCTAGCTAGCTATAATTTTTCAAAACATGGGTTCTTTACACATTTACACAATGTATGTTTGATAGCTCTCTGGCGTCTGCCTCCCGCTTCCATCTGGTCCTCCCTACCCCATACTTCCCCCTTTACTCTCATGTCTTTTCTGTTTTTGTTTTTTAAAACTTTTTTTTTTAGATCTAAAAAATGTGATATGTATCTTTCTGAGCCTGGTTAATTTCTGTTATCATGATGATATCCAGTTCTACCCATTTTCTTGCAAATACAGTCCTAAGATTTCATTCTTGATATTCTTCAAAAACATTCTATTGTGTATACATATACCACATTTTGATCCATTCATGCATTGCTATGAAATATCCCAACTTTCCGAGGCTGGTGGTACCAAACCCACAATTGGCTAAAGGAGTCACCAACGCTCAGTCAAAAGGGCTGGGAATCATTTAATAGCTATGGTGTCTGACCTCCACTATACCAAGACAGTCAGTGAAGACCAGCAATAAAGTCAAATAGCTCAGGGTATTTAAAGGCAAGGTCCAAGGGGGAGGGAGGTGCCACTTGCAGGTGGCCAGTAGGAGTTTTGGGATGGGCAAAGAAGCAAGTTACAGAAGCAGAGCTAGCAGTTACTGATTACAAAATGGCGATTATAATGCCAGTCATTCCAATAACCAAGGCCATAAGTCACAAGACAAAGTCTTTATCCCAGATCTTCCCATCAAAGAAGCAAGTTAGGGAAATAGCAATTACAGTCTCTATAAGCAAAGGAATACATCCTTGAAGCGAAAACCACATTCCAAATTTCTTATATTACACCCCAAAATCAAACCACCTTCCAGGTTTTCTCTTTCTTGAGTTTCACTTTTATTGAATTCCAGGAACCTGGTGTTTCACTCACCAATTTATTTCAAGCCTTTCTCTTTGGAATTTTTCCTTTTAATGACGATCCTGGAGTTTTTCTCTACAGAAAGATCCTGCCCTTCAAGTTTGGCCCTATTCTTTCTCACTTTGCAGGTTTCAGTAAATGCAGGCCTCAGTTTGTTCCATTCCTAGGGTCTATACTTATTGTAAGGTTTTAGGCAAAGAAAGAACATGCAGGAAGAGGTAAAGGTGAATAAAAGAGACGTTTATTGGGGTATGCTCCCGATTGAACTCCTGGGTTGGGAGAGGTCACCCAGAGTCTGGTTGTAGTAGGGTTTATATGGCCGGGGTCAGCAGGAGCTTTTAGCATGTAACTTGTTTTGCATGTTTGAGCGGTTTCAGGCCAGTTCCCTCAAAGAAAGAAGAATGATTGGGACAGGTGGGGTATGAGGAAGTGACTTTTCTCAGCTGCCTCGGCCCTCCAAGCAGCGTTTCTCAGGTTACCTGGGACTTGTTTGTCCCAGTTAAATTTTATTCTTCCTTGGTCTCATTAATACTCTATTTGTTTAATTTAACCTGGTTCTAACAGCTGAGCACCTTCCTTGATTCTATAATGTAGATATTGTGAATAGGGCCACCAAAGCATGGGTGTGTAGATGTCTTTAGTATATGTTGACATGTTCCTTTGGGTCCGTCCATGCTAAGAAGTGGCAGTGTAATGCCAAGGTCGCAGGACCCGACCCCCCCCCGCAAGAAGACCACCGAGAGTCAGACTCTACAGCTGTTTTAATTTAAACGGGCTGCAGCTTGGGCCTTGTTGCTTTGCTAAGCAACACGTGGTGGTCACTGCCTCAAACTTTAACCTTTCAGCAGGACAGAGTCATATGGTAGTTCTGTTTTTAGGTTTTTGGGTGTTTTTTCTCAAGGCGACTTCATAGTGGCTTCTCATATTGCCTGGACAAATTTATATTACACTCACAGTACATAAGGATCTCTCATACCCCTGCATGCTTGCTGGTATTTACATTCGGTCTGCCCCAGAGAACAGCCCCTCCCCTCTCCCTCTTCACCTGCCTGAAACCAGTAATCACCACCTGACTGCCAATCACCTGACTGTGAGTCAGCAGAGGACTACATGCTCTGAGGTGACTTCCTCATCCACTGAGGTCATTTCCTGAACTGCCCCGTCATGCTTCCCTTGAATAGTGAGAGCTTCCCCAGGCTCTGAGATCACTTCCCCATCCACTGAAGCCCTGCCTCCTGCCTTTCCCTATATAATCCTGCTTAACACAAATCCCCTCCTCTTTTTCTCTTTTTCTTTTTCCTTTGACTCTGCATCCCTCCATCTCGTGCAGGCTTGCAGTTTGCTCTCCCCCCAATAAGCGCGTTTCTCCCTGAACCATGTGGTGGTTTCCTTTCTGGCCATCTTCCATCTAACACCTTACATCTGGGGCCAAAAGCCTGGGAGGGAGATCGCGTCAGAAGGCCCTGGATTCCCTTCTCTCTCTGAGGGTCAATCCACCTCCTTGACTGCCCCTCCTTGGACTTTCCAGAAGCCGGAGGAACCCTGTCAGAACCAAGAAAAATAAGAGAAGGGGAATATTCAATGTAGTTGGCAGAAATAGGAAAAAATATTTAAGGAGAACCTCTTTGTAGAGAGAAACTCCAGGCTAATCATTAAAAGGAAGAAGATAAATCATTAAAAGGAAGAAGTCTGCAGATAAAGGCCTGGGTAAAACCGGGGGTTAAACACCAGGTTACTGGAATTCAGTAAATACCAGGGAAACTCAGAACCAGGAAACCTGGAGGGTGGTTTGATTTTGAGTGTGATAAGTAAGAAGTTTGGAATGTGTTCTGGTCATCATCACAAAAAACCAGGAGCTGAACAAAGGGAAAATCTGGGGAGTGAACTTTGTCTTAATGACTTATTACCATGGTTACTCGAATTATAATCACCTTGGTTGCCATTTGTAATCACAACTTCTAGCTCTGCTTCTGTAACTTGCTTCCTAGCTGATTATGAAACTACCACTGACTACCTGTGAGTAGCCCCTGTGGTTCTTGCCTTTAAATACCCTGAGCTATTTGAGTTTGCTTCACTGTCTGGATAGTGGAGAGCAGTCAGTGTGGCTAATAATAAGATTCCTTGCCTCATTGACTGATTGTTGGTGACGCTTCCCTGATTGTGGGTTCAAGTCCCACTGGCCCTGGGAAGTTGGGATACTTCAACCCCATATCAGATTTCTCTCCTTTATCATTGCTGGCTATGCATCTACCAAACCATTCCCTCTCTTCATTTGGTGAGTGACTTCTATTCCTTCTACATCCGGTGAGTGAATACTCTGTAAGCCCTCTGCTCTCTGTCTGTCAAGACTTGGTGCCACCCCAGAGGATTCCTATGCCTCGTTGGCAGGTGATTTCCTATTTTGGGGATGCCTAAATCAAGGGATCTGACCCTCACTCTAGAAGAGGCACTGCGGGTAGATAGGGATGCCTGCCATCCATAACCAGACTCCTCCCTTCCTACATCCTGTGGGACCATGCCCCTCTGTATCCTTGTAGGTCATTGTTGGCTAAGTTTTACACACTTAATGGTTCTTAATTTTCTCATAACAGATGTTCTTTCCAACTATTTGATTTATTTTTGTTTTCTTTATGATAGCCATTCTGAGCATGATGAGACAGAATCTCAGTATACTTTTGAAAATTGTTTTTATAGTAAAGGTTGTTGAACAATTCAAAATAAATGTATTGGTTATTGATCTGCTTGTTCAATTTATTTTCCCATTTATCAATTATCATCTCATTTAAATTAAAGCAACTGCATCTGAATTTTGTCTCCTTCCCAAATCCAGTCCATTTTCTACTGACTGGCAAAGGTAAGCTCTTAAAGGATATATTAGATTATGTTTCTGCCATGATTAAAACCTTTCAACAACTTCTCAATGAGTTTTAAAGACAATTCAAGTTCCTTATAATGGGCTGCATATTCCCTTCTCTATCTAATTCCTTTCTTCTCCTCTAGCCTCACTCTGTGTTAGCCACCCAGCTGCATCAAGGTCTCATTTTGAGATCATTCCTACAGGGGCGCATCTTCCGTTATATGGTGACTGTCCCTCTAGTAGTCTTTTTTTTTTTTTTTTTCTGGAAATCAATTTATTTTTATTTTTATTTTTTTATGGTGAAAATACTGTACAGAGGGGTTACAATTACATGGGCAAGATAATGAGTACATTTCTTATCAAGCATTGCAGCCTCCTCCTTTGTTTCCCCTTCCCAACCCTTCCCATCCTGCCCCCGCCCCCCCACCCAATCCTCCCCCCCCCCCCCCCCGCACCAAAGTTGTAAAGTTCGTTTTCGACATGACAACTTGTACTTCTCATTGTTGCAACGGGTCCACCTGTATCCTTATTTAAACGACTTGTTTTTCCCCTTCCCCTCCACAAATTATACCGACATCAAATACAGTGAAAGCAGGGGTTATACTGTGGGGGGAGGGACATACAAAGCAACAAAGAAATCATCTTATAAATGTGTTAGAAACAATCACATGAAAGAAAAAAAACATTTGAATACATATCTTAGGGTTCATTTCCCTAACATCACCTTATCTGACCTTTTCTGCTTGAGTCAGACATATAGTAAATATTGCAAATAAGGGAAACCATGGGACCTATGTTTCTTTGGGCCTGGCTTACTTCACTTAATATAATTTTTTCCAAGCCTTTCCATTGAAGTTTGAAGCCAACTGGAGCAGAGAAGTCTGAGAGACTCTAAGCTAAGGAAGAATGGGAAGCCCTAAGTTCTAATCTCTAGTAGTTTTTTATCTTGACCTTTTATTTGTTTTCTTCAGTATTTTTCTTTACACTTCATTTTTCTAGTATTATTTTACTAATTTGCCTATTTATCAGTGTCTTGTCTTGTCTTGTACTAGTATAAAATGATTCTTAGTATTATCCCGACCTTTGGTCTTCAACTCCACCCACCTGCCCTGGAGTTCCTACCATATAGCTGGCCATTCCCACTCTCCACCCAGGCTCACCTGCGCACGAACCTACCTCACTTCCTGTCCCCAGATTTTTTCCTGCTACCTGGATAGTGCTCTTTCTCCCGGGGAGATATGACCCCTCTAGTAAACTGTATAATAATCTTTCTCCTGTGCCTGCTTGCCTCCGCATGGTCCCCTGGGATGGATGTGAAGGATTCCTCTTAATGACTAAGAGAAGAACAAGTATCTTCATGGTCATGTCATTAGCAGCAGCACATGAGAGACCATTATAAATGCTTGTTGGATAAATGAATGGATGAATAGATGGATGGATGTTTGGATGGTAGCAAACAGGCGATTTTGTGATGTAAAGACTCATTGAAGTCTCTGCAGAACGAACAGCCAGAGCTAGGAAATGACAGAATATCTTGTTGTAAATCAGATATGAATCCCGTCAGAGGAACATAGAGAAGCTACATTTTGAGAGTTAAATTGGGGGTCTTTATTAAAAGCCTGGCATCTGAAGATGGACTCTTATTTCAAAGATCAGCAGCGCAAACAGATCTTGTACCATGATTTTAAAGACGAAAACCACATGCTTGAGTGGAGTTCCCGAGCTCAACAGAAGCAGACCATATTTGGGCATGCTTAGGTACCAGCAGAACTTTTTCATCTAGGGACAATAAAGCCTTAAATTCCATATAGGGGAAATCTCAAAGGTGGGTGATTCAATACACTTAGGGAGATAATCAAGGCGAGAATCAGAGCATTCCCTATATGCAAAGCTTTCCTTCGGCTATACCATCTGCATTTCTCTGAAGCTAAGCCTTCCCAGCTCCCTGGAGCTAGGCATCTTCATTCAAAGAAAGGCATAACTCACCTCTAGGCTTGTCAGCACTGGATGGAGAATTCCTTCCACCCAACAAGAGGCACCAGGATGGCTGTAAGAAGTTACTTAGACTCAGCCTCCTTACTTCAATCTAAAATTCTGATCCAAAAGAAAAAAGAATGTGCAGTTTGGTCATGGAATGCAAAAAACACTGGGCTGGGAAGACTGCCTTTAACATTTCAGAGAAGTGGCCTTAGAATAACAAACTAGTGAGGTCATATTAAGAATCAATCTAGAGAGGCTATCAAAAGATTTTGGAGGCCTAGCACTAGTGGTTTACACCTGTAATCCTAGCTTGAGATCCGAGAATTGCAGTTTAAAGCCACCCTGGGCAGGAAAATCTATGAGACTCTTATCTCCAATTAACCACCATAAAACTGACAGTGGTGCTGTGCTCAAAGTGGTATAGTGCTAGCCTTGAGCAACAAAGCTCAGGGACAGCACCCAGGCCTTGAATTCAAGCTCCACCCCCCCCCCCATACACAAAATTTGGATGGTTTTCCAAATGACTGTGTCTGTAAAAGACCATTACATGAAGTCTGAGTGATAAGAATTGTTGTAGGTGAAGGCTTAGGGCGAACCTCCCCCCATTACTATTTTGTATCAGTCTCTGGATTTAATTCAGTATGAACTAAAGAAACTACCACATTTTTTTTAAGCCGAAAGCTGTTACTAAGTGCTTTATCCTTTTAACACGATCTGGTGGACTCTGGTTTTCTTAGGGGGACAACAGAATCTGAAAAGGTTAAGTGACCATCTGTAGGTCACTTTTTTTGGTAAGGGGAAAAGAGGAATTGAAATCAGAGCTTTCACTAGAGCCCCATTCTACTTTCTGTTTCAACCCTAATTAATATTCAGCATCCTAAGCCTTGGGGAAAATTTCAAGATAAAGAAATTTGCATTTAGCACCTACTTCTAGGTGCTTTACCCATAATAGGTTCCCTGGCTGGAGTCCCTTTAAAAAGCCTGAAAGCTGATAAGTCATTAACACCTTAGCATGAATTAGCTAAAGACCCTACAGGGAAACCACTGACCTTTGTAAGGTGAAGTATTTTGGCCAGAGGCCTTCCCCTCCCCCTCATCCCATTCTGTTTCTCCTGGGCCTATGGCTGGCTAATGAGCATGTGTGGGCAGAGGAGCTCAATAAAGATTGCTGGATGTATTGATCTATGGGAGCAAAGCTGAGTTTAATCTTCCCTTGCAGCTGCTCCTTTCTTCTATCTGTTCCAGAGAAGTGTGTTTGGCCTGGCCCCACATCCCTAGCATCACCCACTCCACTGTGGAGAAACATCTAGAGAAGCAAGAGGAGGGGCCAGATGTGCAGCCTGGCAACATAAGAATGTCAGTATCTCCTGAAAGGAGTGCCAGAAGGGTACAGGCATAGAAGCAAAGAGCTCCCTGGCCATGGGTGGCACAAAGCTGCAAGGAAATGGGGAGGGTCCCCAGAGGCTGGCATGCGGAAGGAAAGACACCGCACTTCCTCACATGGCAGGCTTGGGAGAGAGCGAAGGCATCCTCAGGATCACTGGGCTAGCAGATGGAGGCCTGACATGGGAATAGATCAGACCCCAGAAGTGGTTTCCCAGTCAGGCCACTGCATGTGGGGCTTGGCTGAGGGGGTGCATTCTGGATCAAGTAGAGGTGGCAGAAATCCTGAGTTTACCTCTCATCAGGACCCATTGTTTTAAGGGCCACAACTGTACCTGTGTTTAGTTCTGAGGAATGAACATAACAAAGGACACATGCCAGCTACTTTACTTGAAAATCATTGAGTAGATAGGTTTTGATTTCAGCCATACAAGCAGCCATAGAAATAACTGGGCTATTGAACCTGGACACAAAGACTTAGATAGAGGTACTTCATAATCAACTGCTGGTATTGGCAGGATGTATACACAGAGGATAGCTTTGACTTGTTCTGTATCTTTCCAGAGGATGGAATTAGGACTAGTGAGTAAAATGTAGAGAGAAGATGAATCTCATATTGTTATACACGAATTCAATTTTGAGAAACAGAGAAGCCACATTTTGAGAGGTTGAATTGGGAGTCTTTATTAGAAAGCCCTAGACTACAGGTGGACTTCTGTCCCATAGACTTGCAGCCCAGAAAGGAGCTTGCAAAAAGCTTTTAAAGGCAAAAAAACAAAAAACAAAAAACAAACATGTGTTTGAGGTAGGGAACCCAAACTTAACAAAAGTATTATATAGAGCAAACAATCTAGGAGAATACTCGAGCTAGCAAAACTTTCTATCTAGTGATGAAAATTCTCTGTAGCAAAACTTTCCTGGGGCTCAACAGCAGGACACATCTGTAATTCAAAGAATGGTTTATCTCACCTCTAGGCTTTTTTTGGGGGTGAAAAGTCCCCACCACCACACAAGACACCAAGATGGTGGTGAAAATGGGGCATTGTTACTTAGACCCAGCATCCTTATTTCAATATAAAGGAGTTTTCCTTAGGATCAAAGTTATCTGAGACTGGATGGCCATGGTGACCATCCCTTGGAGATACTAGAGTAGAGCTGCGGGAACTGCGTAGGTGTTGTGGTAAGTGCTCAAGCATCTGACCTTAGGCTAGGCTAGATCACTGAGGGTCTCTGAGAGTAGAACATTCCAAGAAAGCTGCCTGTTTGGTTTAGGGAAGGACAGTAAATGCAACATCCTCAGAACTGCACAACTGGTTGGTCACCTTTTTTTTTTTTTTTTTAAACTGTTTTCCTTTAGAAAATAACCGTCACAGAAACAGTTAAAAGCTTTTAGCACTGGGACAAAGAGATTCATTAGAAGTTCATTTTCAAATATCTCTAAACTCTAAGGCATGGAAAAAACGTTCAGGTGAGAGGAACTTGCTTTTACTTAACAGCTACCATTTTATACCTGCACTGCCCCATATGTTAGCCACATGCCCTAATGTGTGTTGGAATGTACTGGATGTATAAAATACATGAGTTCTATGATTTTATGACAGAAGTTATTTATACAATCTCATTTATACCTTTTATATTCCTGTCATGTTGAAATGTTAATATTTAATGTGTTAGGTAACATGAAATAAATAAGATTAATTTCACCTGTTTTTTTCCCTTTATTTAAAAATGTATATAGATAATTTAAAATCATGTATGTGGCCCATGTTCTTTAACAATTGGACAGTGCTGGCCTAGAATGTGTATTTTTGTGCATTATATTATTTAATCCTCACAACTTTGACATGAAGTAAGTTCTTTCTTGGCCCTGTTTTATTCATAAAGACACTAAAATAGAGGGAAGTTGGAGAGCTTCCCAAGGCCATGCAGCTATTAAATTGCTGACTTGGGATTTGAACCAAAGGCCTCAATGACTCTGACCACATTCTCCCCTGACATTATGCTTCTCTATTGACATCCTCTTCGGGGAATTGCTGCTACATTGTAAAATGCTAAAGGAAAGAGCTCGAGAAATGGTTGTGAGAATGCTGACAACAGCTAAATTACATAATTAAAAATGCAGGAGGCTCTGGAAGTGTACACTACAGAGACAGGGATGGACCCTGAATCTGGCTTCAAGTAAGATGTGAAATCTGTATTCCTTGGGCAAGGGAGTTTTAGAATCCTAGAGCTGGAGTCCTGAGATGGGGGTTCTGCTTGGCCTGAACCAACCCCTGAGTCTGGAACAAAAAGCCCTTCCACCTCACATAAAACCTTCGTGGAACACTTTTTTACTGGGTGGAGGAGAGGAGCCCTAAAATAGGAGGGAGAGGTTTATAGTTGCCTTGATTCTAGCTTTCCACAATTTACTTCTATAAATAACTATTTTGTATGTGGGACTACTTTACTAGACTCTTTATTTATTCTGTGCATTCTTCATGCACAGAAAGCATCCTCCCCATGCATCCTGTGCTCAGTGCCTCCCTGCAAAAGAAAGGACTGTATCCTGTGGAATTCTTGGACCCTGAGTGTCTCCAGGTCCGGCTCATGGTAGGGGACAGAGGGCTGCTGGCTGCATATTGGGATCCTTCTGGCTGTGCTTGGGAGCTTTCTCCCAGGGAATGATCTGCCTTTGCACTCCCACTTAGAAAAATAGAGGTTATTGTAGACTTTGGAAGTCAGTAAAATAATGATAGACCTACAGTTCTGAGTTAACTAAAATCTAACTTAAGTACTGTTCTGATAAGAAGACTCAGGAAAAGAAAGCCTCACAAAAATTTGACACACAGAGGGAGAGAGCGAGAGCAAGAAGAGAGAGCAAGAGAGAGAAAGAGAAGCCATGGTAATGATTTTTACCAAGTCAAAAGGAAGGGGAAGCAGAAGCAGAAAGAAGTGATTGACTTATAATTACATTGACTGGGAACCCTGGGGCTTGTAACTGCAGAAAATTATTTGAGTTTCTGTAGCCCTAGAACAGCAACAAAACCCCCCAAAGCCCAAGGCTTCAAAGCAAGTTGGCTCCAATGATATCTGGGTTACTCTGGAGGAGGTGGGGCAAACAGAGGGGGCAAGGAAATGCTGGATAGCTCAGGAGGCTCTCGGCAGTGCTGCAGATGGAGCTATATAAGAGGCCATATGACGCAGGATCAGGAAGAGGGTGTGGAGAGGCACATCAATCAGAGGGTAGGACGCTTTTCTGAACAAGTCATGATGAAAATCTGAAGGTCCCAGCCTTCTAGTTTTTGAGGGCTCTGGAAGGGTGCAGAAGAACCCCGTGGTTAGGATAAATGATGGTCCTTAGTGCAGTTCCATGGTTCCTTTCAGGTCTATATCTGGAGTCTGGTAGACATCCACAATTGACCTGAGGACATATTCTTGATGACAAACCTTGGAAGACTGGGGGTACACTTGTCACAGACTTTCTTGCTAGAAACCAGCCCTTCACAATCTATTGTTAGTGTATTCGTTTCTACTGGAAGCACAGTTAACAGGGAGGGTCACCATCAATCAGAGGCCAGTGCCAGGTGGTGTAGATCAAGGGAGACTTCATTTGGCCAAAGGTGGCTAGCTGTGTGAGTCTTGCCCTGAGTGCCTGCTGCCATCTGTGACTATTTTGAGGGCTACGAATGCAAGGCTGGTGGAGCACCTCTGGAGATAATCCCCAGCTCAAATTAGCCCAGCAATGCTATCATTTTACCACCCTATTAAACAGCTACTTAAAAAACAAGTACTGGAAGTATGTGAAATTTATGCCAGATAGCTAAGAAGTGATGGCTTTGCAATTTTGATTTTTGCAAGGACTGCTCATTGTATTTCCTCTGCTCTCAGCCCACCGTGCTGAGAGATTTATGAACTAATCACTTTGCAGATATTCTAGTTCCATTTAGAGTTTTCCCTCCATGACATCACCAGCTGAATAGCCACTGAGTTACATCAGTGTGTGTGTGTGTGTGTGTGTGTGTGTGTGTGTGTGTGTGTGTGTGTGTGTCCTGCTGTGGTTTGAATAAATGTCCCCGAAAGGCCCATGTGTTAAAGGATTGGCCCCTTGGGTGGTGCTGTTGGATGGAGGCTTTAGGAGGTTTGGTCTAGTAGGTAGACCTTAGGTGATTGGAGGACCCTGGAAGGATGCTTGGTGAGACCTTGGCCTTCCTGGCCCTGAGATGAGCAGTTCGTCCCACTACCCACTCCCACCATTGTCATGAGAATGCTGACAGCAATGGCTCCAGAGTGGGTTCTCCAAATAAACACCTTTACTCCCCAAGTTATTGTGTCAGGTAATTAGTATATTGATGATACTAATGCACCTCATTTTCCAGCAAGAGGGGTATATTACTTTAGGCTTCCTAGGTAAACAAACCTTGTCATTTGACTGCAGCTCCCAGTAAGAGCATTGACATGCTAGCAATGATGTCAAGGCCCAATGTGAGATGCCCAAATGGCAGCTTGAATCAAGCAAGGCTTAAAAATAAGACTAGCTCAAGCTCACCCCTGCCCTTACCTCTTCTTCAGAACAGTACACAAAGCAAAAACTCCACAGACCCAGCTCTGCCATACAGTGTTAGCAAGGGAAGTGATAGCAGGTCACAGCATTTCTAATTCAGATTAATGACCCCATTCAGCCCTGTCTCCTTAGCAGGAAATTAGGAAGTGTAGGAAGGAGCAAACGGTGATTCATAATGTGTGAGTCTGGGTATTGGCAGTTGTGCTGGTTAAAAGCTAAGATATTGTTTTGATATAAAATAATTGAGTTTGACTTATTTGTGGAATAAAGTGTTCTCCATAATTGAAGTTCCCTTTTATAAAGCCAGCTGATTACCTCCCCTTATGTTTGATGGACAGGAAACCTGACCTTTGCCCATCTTGTGTTTGCTGTAGCTCTGAGGCAAACAGTGGTCTGAGGTAATAAGCGGTGCTATGCTTTTCTGATACTTGGCTGTAGATTATCTCTTCTCTCCCTATCAGTGCTCAGTCCTGGGTTTACCTTCCATTCCTGTACATTTATATTTTTAGGTACTATATTTAACTTGGAGGCTGTATTGATCATTTGTTTTTCTCTAACTATAAAACTTCTCTTAGTCTTGCCACATCTCCTACTCTCTAACACACACATATACAATTCCACTTGTACAACTTATGTCTGTATGAAACTGAACTCCTTGTACCCATGTAAACTCTATTTCATCCTTAAATCCACTTTTATGGCCACACATATCTATTCTTTCTTTCCTTTATATCTTCTCTGTCACTGAAACTATCCCCTTCTTTTTAGAGCCAGACCTTCCTATTTCTACACTGAATATAAAGGCTTGACTTCAGCTGGGTGTGGTGGTTAATATCTCTAACCCTAGCTACTTAGAAGGATGAGATCAGGTGGATCATGGTTCGTGGCCAGCATTAGCAAAAAATGCATGAGATCTCACCTCAACCAATAAAGCTGGGCTTGTACTTGTCAACCTGGCTATGTAGAAAGCACAAATAGAAATAGCAGAAACTATAGTGATCCAGGCAAAAAGCAAAACCCTATTTAAAAAATAATGACAGCCCAAGGGGCAAGAGATGTGGCTCAATGGTAGAGTACCTGCCTAACAAATACAAGGTCCTGAGTTCAAACTGGTAATGCCAAAGGGGGGGGCTTAGCTTAGACTTGTTTAAGAGAAACAATTATTTGAATAAAAACTATGTAATCGTTCAAGACTATGATTCTAGCACTCTAAAGGCTTCGGCAAAAGGATTATAAACTTGAGGTCAGCTTGGACTATAGTGAAATCCCGTCTCAAAAACAATTTTTTTTTTTAAGAAAAGAAAACACTTTGCAAAGCCTAGTCCCTGGGCTTGCTCAGTTCACCAGACCCTGGGTGCATTCTTTGTTGCTGCAAGCTCCTGCCATTTGTCTACTCACAGATCTCACATCTATACAGCATTAATAAAGATCAAGAGAAGCCAATGAGATTTAGAAATAGATTATATCTAAGAAGATTTTCCATGGACACATACCTGGATGTAGTTGGAATTTCTTGAGGAACTTTATGTCGAAAAACAAACTTTACAACTTTGGCGGGGTGAGGGGTGGGGGGGGGAGGTGGCGTAGGGGGCTGTGGGGGTGGGGGAGTGGAGAGGGGAGGGATAGTATGGGGAAACAAAGGAGGAGGCAACAATGCTTGATAAGAAATGTACTCACTATCTTGCCCATGTAATTGTAACCCCTCTGTATGATATTTTCACAATGAAAAAAAAAAAGTTGATTGCTCTTAAAAATAAGAGTCTCATCTTCTAATGTTCTCCCTTTTCCCTTCTCCTTCTACACCATTCCTCTTGATATGATCTCTGCTGTTGGACATTTACACTGGTTTATCCACAATAGTTTTCTCCAGTACCTTATTTCAGTTTTTGCTCTGAAGTGTGTTATCACTTCAGCAAAATAAACACATTATCTAAAATAGGATCATTGCATCTGCTTATTTTTTTGTCTTTCTTTTGATCACCTATTACATTATATATTTATGATTTTCTGTCTACTGACCTTTCTAAATCACGTGTTCTATGGAGGTATGCATGGCATCTGGCTGGGAGGGGCTATAGGGAAAGGATGCTGAAACCTACCCCCTCTCCTCCTCAAGTCCCAGGAGACACCCCTGAGTCCTCTCTTCTCCCTGTACCTAGCCACTCCCCTGCGAGGTCATCTCTGGTTAGTTTTCTGTTAGGACTTCTCCCTAATGCAGAAAAACTGTAGCCATTTCTCGCTAAACTGAGGCACCTGTGCAGTAGATCCTTTGTGTCCTGAGCCTGAGGGAAATGGTAGCCAGCAAGTGGGGAACTCCTGCTGGGTGGTAAGTCAAGAGGGTCCTAGTCATTTGAATTGGGGAAACACACCAGATTCCTGGCTTCAGTATAAACCCATTTAGTAGACAAGCTTTCTGACAGGTCTTTGACGAATGAGGTCTCTGGTAACAGCCCTCTCTCCCTCAAATGCTTCCCTGGCAGGCAGCAATTAAACAGCTAAGCAGGAAACTGGACCTGAGGTTCTGTTAACCCTTTGTCAGCTAAGGCACAGGAACAATTTGCCAGAGAGATTTTATTTTCTATCTCTTTCCTTATCATTGCAGTACAAAGGAAAACTGCTTTGCCCAGCTTCAGTGTCTGTGTGATTGAAACAGTCAGGTCAGAGGTCAACAGAGGTGAAAAGTCATTAGCAGCCAAGTATAGCTGCTGAATCCCCTTGTGCTTCTCCTTGGTGATATGAAGACAAATAGCACTAGAATAATTCTCCAGTGTAGGCACTCCTTTTTCTCTTTCTCATTCCTTCAAAACATTTCTGAATGCTAGAACTCTATTACCCATCAATTTGATGGTTTTAATGCCAAGCATAGTCTAGCTAGAAATGATTAAAACTATTGATGAAACTAGCGTTTGTTTCGTCCTTGTGTGAGTATATTTTGTATTTTTTCCTACAGTCCAAGTCTTCATTGTTACTGTCTATGAAATAGTAAACCAGTCTGTGATAAGGTCAAGCCAGTTCTTTGTTAATGGGAAAACTGGGCAATACTTCTTGTTTATTGATAACGGTGCTTGCTGTCTCTTCTGTTGTCTCTTAAATGCATTCATTTAAAAATTAGGAACATGTTCTTTATAGATTTTTTTTTCTAAGACTAGGACTCAATTTGGTATCTGATGCTTTTGTTCATTGGCTGGAGTTCTACCACCTGGGCAATGCCTCCAATCCCCAAATCACTTTTTTGAGTGTGCTGGTCCTGGGACTTGAATTCAAGATCTGAGTGTTGTCCTGAGAATTTGCTCAAGGCTGACGCTCTATCACTTGAACCACAGCTCTGCTTCTTTACAGATTTCCTCTGTGAATTTCAAATTTTAGACTAGTATCCTTCTCAGGAATTCTTCAGGGGACCCATGCTTATTTGAATGTGAGTTTAAACAAAAGCAATTGGAGCTATAATCTTTTAGTCACATCTGTTAGAACCTGGAAACTCTTTATAAAAGAAGCACAGCCCCAAGATGGTGCTATATGCTGGCAAGCCCAGCTACTCAGGAAGTTGAAGCAGGAGGATGAAGAACTTGAGGCAAAGCTGAACAAAATAGTTAGACCTTGTCTTAAAAGGGGAGAGGGGGTATCCTGCTTTCTTCTTTCATTGTTTCTCAGATTAAGAAGTTTTGAATTTATAAAATAGAATAAATACAAACTAATAGTGTGTACATAAGTAGCTCTTTAATAGTCAGAGTCCCTGCATTCTGTTCAAGGTAACATTTTTCTTTTTTGGCAGTACTGAGGTTTGAACTTGAAAATACTCTCCTGGTATTGTACCACCTAAGCCACTCCTCCAGCCTTGCTTTTCTTTGCTGGTTATTTTGGAAATAGAATCTAGTGAAGTTTTCTCCCTGGGATGGCTTTGAACTTAGTTTCTTTAGATCTTGGTCTGTTGAGTAGACAGGATAAGAGACATGAGCCACTAGCACCTGGCCACTCAAAGCCAACTGTTATGAGGGCTTTATGGTGTTTAGAATAATGCTTGCTCATAGAAGATGTTCAATACCTTCATTGTTTCAATATTGTTGATTTAATATTATTATGTGAGTTTCAGTTGCAAAAATATTTATATATTATTATTACTCACATCACTCATCTCTACCCATTTCTCAGTGAAATGAAACTTTCATCAAAGTTGAATTCCACTTCTATTGGTGCAGATGTTAGGAGAAAGAGTTGAATTCTTGATTTGATAGAAAGCAGCATTAGGAGTCCACTGACATTATGTAGTAAGTGCTCCATGGATGTGACTCCTTCCTTCTCCTTGGCTGATGAATGGTGTTGCTGAGGTAAGTTTTACAGAATAGTTCACACACAATTTTGGAGCCATTTGGGCACAGCAGATTGTTTAAAGACAGATTAAGCTCGATCTCTTATAGAGAGTTCCTGCTGCTCCTAAAATGCCTATACACACTATTGTAGTAAATAAAACACATATATGTAGTCATCACAGAATTAGGTGTAGCTTTTTGTAGTCTCTCAACTACTGTCAAGTTTTAAAAGGAATATGAAAGGTTTCAGAATCAAAATGCAGTTGTTTAGGTTGCCTTAATCAAAAGAGTAAATATTGCTAAGAGGTTGTGAAGGAAGGGTTCTTAGGCATATTGCCTGATAGTAACTATTATTACAAAAATCTGTTAGCATCACAAGTATGCACAGAGGTTATTGAAATCTTGCATAAAATGTGCTCTATAATGACTTCTGACTAACAACTATTCAGCCTTGGAATGTGGCCACTTTCCTTAATAATCACTGTGGCCAGGGATTATTGTTTGTAATAACTTGTAATCCTCTTCAGTTTTTAAATCTTTAAAAACGTCCCCATGCCTTAACCTCTTAAGTCTGCTCTTGGTGTGCTCTGCTGTTAATAATCACCATCATTTTAAGGAGAATATCTATGAATTCCTTTATCTACATTGACAAAGTGATAAATGAGAAATTTTGGGGAAGGAAATGTATTAGCTTTCCATTGCTACGGTAAGTAGCTGAGACAATAAAATTAAAGAGAGAAAAAGTTTTGTCACAGTTTCAGAAGTTGAACTCCACTCTTGTCCCTTTTCTTCTGGGCCTGTGGTATACCATGGAGGAAGTACGTGGCAGGAGAAACCGGCTACCTCATAGGAGCCAAGAAAAGAACGATGGGACCAGGGTTTCAATATCTCCTTCAGGTACACATCTCTAGTCACCTAACTTCTTTTCCATAGACCTACTTTCTAAAACTTCTTCCATCGCCCAATAGCACTCACTATAGGTTAAAAGTCAAACCTTCAATGCATTACTTAAGGTGAGCTTTTCAAGAAATTGTCCTAAAACCTGATGGCTTCTTCTTGTAAGAATCTTTGATTCTCTGGATTAGAATTTCTCATGTGGGACCTGGAAATCTGCTTTGAATTTTGAGAAAAATTGGTATAAAACAAGTGGAGAATACCTTTACCTGATCAGAGGTCAAATCCAGAAGATAGAAGCTTTACTTATTCGGGTTTTGCATGAAGATGGCCTATCTCTTTCATTTTTAAATTCATGAACACTGTCCAGAAACTTTCTAGAATATCAATCAAGCATACCAGATAATGTAGAAACAATTTTAAGGCACAGTAGTACTATTTCTTCGAAGTCTAACGCTAAAGAGGAGTGTATGACTCACACCCATAACAATTTTCCTTCACTTGTGTTCATTAAAATTCCATGTGGATTAAATGAAAATGAGTGGAAAGGATGGATCACAGATCTGAAATCATTAGCAACTCCTTGGAGCATTCACCTCATATGTGTGTAGTTAAGTATAACCTTTGATTAAATTAAGAGACCTTTACCACTATCTGTGCTGCTATAGCAAAATGCAGGGGCAACAAATACCTATTCCGCATGTTGACACTATCTTCAATGGTAGCCAGACATTTTAAATCAATTTCAGCAGTCCTTCTCCTGATCTAGAATATGTTTGCCTCATAATCTTGTGCTCTAGGCAGTTGATACCAGAAAAGATAATTAAGGATGTGAAGGACATGGGCTTTGCATCTGATGGGTCTGGAAGTTCAAATCCTAGTTTGCAAGTTGTGAGACACTTCGCAAGATACTTGAGACATTTGGGTACTGCTGACAGCTTATTTTTCTCATCTGTAAAAAGTAGGATGATAGTCCTGTTTTACAGGGTTGCTGTATCATAGAAAGAATGCTTGTAAATGGCTTAGTACTTGTAGCACATAGAGAACACTGAAATATTCCAGTTGTTATTTTTAATATTTTGGCAGCTATAAAGATGAGTTCAAGAACCTGTTTTGTGGTGAGACGAAAGGACCAGAATTGAGAGACCATATGAATTGTATAAAGCAAGCACGTAGATGTGATGTTGGTTAACAGCTGTAATATCAACTACTTCTAAGGCAGAGAATTAGAAGATTGAGGTTGGAAGACAGACTAGGTAAAAAGTTAATTAGAACCCCCCCATCTCACAAATAAACTGGGTATAGTGGTTTATAATTTAGCCCTTGCTATATAAGAGGTATAGATAAGGGACTGTAGTTCAAGACTGGTCCTGGGCAAAAATATGAGACCCTATCTGATAAAATAATCTATAAGACAAAAATGACTGGAAGCATGATTTAAGTGGTAGATTTTTTGCCTAGAAATCACAAGTACAAAAATGCTGAGTTCAAACACCAATATTGCTGTGGGGAATAAAGCAAGTACCCCTTCCCTTTGTACAACTAGTTAAAATAAGAAACTGGACACTGGTGGCACATGCCTGAAATACTAGCTACTAAGGAGGCTGAGATCTAAGGATCATGGTCAAAGCAAGCTGTGGTAGAAAAGTCAGTGAGACTCTTATCTCCAAATAACTAGGAAAACAAACAATGACAACAAAAAAGTCCAAAGTAGAGGCGTAACTCAAGTGGTAGCATGATTGAAAAAGCCAAAGAAGAACAAGTGGCCCTGAGTCCAAGCCCAGTAATGTCACACACAAATAATAATGATGTTATTATTATTATTATGAAATTATAAAAACTGTAAAGGAGAGGGCATCTTTTCTGCATTTGGGCTTACATTCATGAAGGACTTAATAAAAGTCAAAAACTACTTATTGAAGAGTCACCCACATGAGAACTCTGGGAGTTAGCTCTTATCTCCAAGTAAGAGGTGAGGAATCTAAGGTAACCTGATAAACATGGAATTAGGACCAGATGTTTGAAACCATGTCCCAGCACATTCAGGACATGAATTTAAGACAGTACCAATCCTTCGTCGCTGCTCTGATATCCTGGACAGGAAACTCTGGGTTGAACCCCAGATTTGTGCTGTAAACCACCTCCCTCCCCACCCTGCACCCATCTGTGTCTCTTCAGACTTTAAGAATCAGAAGCCAAAAGGCAAGGGAGACAGCAGGCCCAGAAGATGGCAGGAGGTGAGACTGTGAAAAGACTTGTGAAGTTAGGAAGGCATGTCCTGCTCTCCATGCGTGGAGGCCTCTTCTGAAGCTTTCTTCCATTCTGTCTGTTTTCATCCACTTCATCCTGCACTTCCCAATGTGTTTCCCCTGTGAATTACCACTGGAGGATTATACCTTTGTTAACTTTGAGTTTTATTTTCCCATAGAATAAATAAAGATTTCCTTCTCATCCTGACTTACAAATTAGCATGGAAGGCACTCTACTCTCCTTCCAAACCAAAGCTCTCCTTTGTCTATCTCACACATACGAACAGAGTGGCTATGTTTCCTCTCACCCAGGTTCCTTGTCTTATCCAAGTCTTTTCAATTCAGAAACTTCTGACTAGGAAAGTTTTGAGCTCTATAAGAATTTAGAAGTGCATTAGTAGAGGTCTGTAGTATATAATAAAAATTGGGGCTGGGAAGGTAGCTCAGTGGTAGAGTGCTTGCCTTGCTTATATGAGGCCCGGGGTTTGATTCTTGAGCACCATATAAGCAGAAAAAGCCGGAAGTGGTGTTGTGGCTCAAGTGGTAGAGCACTAGCCTGGAGCTGAATTGCTCAGGGACAGCACTCAGGCCTAGAGTTCAGGCCCTACAACTGACAAAAAAAATTATGATGTGTCTAAGTGTTTTAAAACTGTGGCATGTCTGTATGGATGTCTGTATCTCATCCTTAGAAGGCCACACCCAGGTGAGTGATAGAAATGATACCTTAGGACAACTTTGGCGTGCAGGGGGGGGGGGGGAGTGGGGGGAGTGGGGAGATGGGAAGGGATGGGAAGGGGAAACAAAGGAGGAGGCAACAATGCTTGATAAGAAATGTACTCATTATTTTGCCCATCTAATTATAACCCCTCTGTACGGTATTTTCACAATAAAAAAAAAAGAAAAAGAAAAATGAACTTTACAACTTTGGCGGGGGGTGGGGTGGGGTGGGAGGGTGGGAGATGGGAAGGGATGGGAAGGGGAAACAAAAGAGGAGGCAACAATGCTTGATAAGAAATGTACTCAGTACCTTGCTCATGTAATTGTAACCTCTCTGTTATGGTATTTTCACACACACACAAAATGACACCTTAGGTAGCCAGAGGGGAGGAAATAAGTCAGAGTCTGAGAAAAAAAAAGGAAGGTCAAGTCTATCTAGTCAGCAATGATCAAATCCTTGACTTATATACCTTATTCTTTAGATGACCCAGAAGGGAGTCCAGGATATGAACTGATGCAATGGAGCCGAGAAAGATGACTGCAGGGTGCTGTTTTCTTGCAGGTTCATATCCTAGATAAGATTAGAGACCTCGCAGCCCAGATCAACCTTTATGGTGACAATAGATTTGAGTCCAGGAGGTTCCTATGTCCTATTAGAAAATTTTTGGTTCTGGGTCTGATTTGATTTTCATCTTTATTTTGTCTTACTGTAAGCACATAGAAAGCACTGGAATGTATTGTCATATACAGTCTTTTAAGACTGATACTGACTTTGAGCTCAGAGCTCACATGTTGTGTGACTTTGGGCAAGTCACTTACTATTTCTTCTGTCAAATGGAGAGAAATAATCATATTTACCTTGAATGGCTATCATGAGGATTTAATGAGACAGCTTATGTACTATATTCAGCAAAGTGCCTGACAGGTACTAAGTGCTTAGATTTTAGATGTTATTATCATGGCGAATATAGTATCACCAACTTAGATCATCTATTAATGCTATGGCATATACCCCTTTCAATCTTAGTTAAGTATTTATATCTTAAAGTATACTGAATCATTATATATATGTATATATATATGTATATATATGTATATATATATATGTATATATATATATATGTATATATATATATATATATATTCTCGTGTCTTGATGCTTTTAATTGATATTCTATACTTGGTGCTGGTTTTAAGAAGACCTGAATTATAATTTAGTTTTTTTTGTTGATATTCCCAGCTGTGTGACTATGGAAAAGCTAGTTAACCCTTTTTAACCTTAGCTTCTGGCCTCAGCTGGTAGAATGATTGCTACCTTGCAAAGCTGTGAGGGGAATTAATGAAATGAGAGGTTAAGGATGTAGGCCAAAGCCTGGAAAATAGTAAGGCCTGAACTAACAATTATTGAATTCCTTGTCATTACATCTAAAGTACAGACAATAGATTTCTACTGTATGTTCCCACTTAATGGAAATTTATCTCAAATGATGCGGGCCTGTGATGGATGAATTTGTTACTTTGTTCCAAATCCCTCCCCTGAACTGACTGAAAAAGTTTATAGGTCCTGAGACCTTTAAGTCCTCGAGCTTTTGCTCCCATGTTTCCTTGGATTTCTGAAAGAAAGATGAAAGGGTGTCATCTAGAGATACTGTGTGAAACTGTCCAGGTGCTGTTACGGGGACAGTGACCTGCTCACCACCCAGGGGTGCCTTTATGCAAACACTAGTCAGTATTCCTCTACAAAGAACTGCTATTTAACTCCCAAATAACATTGAAGTGACATCTAAATAGAGTACTAATGAAATCAATCAACTCCAAGTGTTCAAACAAGGAGCCATAGAATAGGTAGGCATGTTCTGAGGCATGGAAGTCATACCATCAGGTTGCAGACAGCCAACTTTTTGCTGTGTGTCTCATAGGGCAGATAGAGCTTGAGGGAGCTGAACTGCCTGGAGGCTTTTTCTTTTTTTTTTTTTTTTTAAATATTTTAAAGTTTTTATTGTTTATTTTTTTTTTATTGTAAAGATACTATACAGAGGGTTACAGTTACATGAGTGAGGTAATGAGTACACTTCCACTTCCTCTTGAACATTGTTACCCCCTCCATTGTTTTCCCCCTACCATCCCCTCCCTCCCTCCCTTCCCCAAGGTTCTTTTTTTTTTTTTTTTCTGATTGTCATTAAGTGATTACTTAATTTCCGGAAATTCACAGTATTGTGGAATAATGATGCTCATTTAAAGTCACAAGTTCATTCTAACTTTCCTGGAGCAAATTGTCTATCACAGTCTGTAATATATAACGGTGCTCATATGTTATATACCATATATGTGATCAGCAGCATGGGGATATTTAGTAGTGGTTCAACCAGATGAGTGGGAGTTCTTTGTTTCTTAAGTCCTGTTAGTTTTGTCATATCACCTAACATTTTGGATTCATCATCCACTTATCAGGGAGACCATGTACTGTTTGTCTCTTCGTTCTTGGCTTACCTCGCTCAACATGATTCCTTCTAGCTCCATCCATTTCCCTGCAAATGCCATTATTTTGTCATTTCTAATGGCTGCATAATATTCCATTGTGTATAGATACCACAATTTTTGGATCCATTCATCTGTGGTGGGGCATCTAGGTTGTTTCCATATCCTAGCTATTGCGAACAGTGCTGCAATAAACATGGAGGTGCATGTGTCCTTGTATATTGGTTCCTGTTGTTCAGGGTAGATGCCTAGAAGTGGTATGACTGGGTCGTAAGGGAGGTCAATCTTTAGCTTTCTAAGGACCCTCCAGACTGCTTTCCAAAGTGGTTGTATGAGTGTACATTCCCACCAGCAGTGTAATAGCGTTCCTCGTTCTCCACATCCCCTCCAGCATTTGTCGTTGTCTGATTTGTGGATGTGGGACATTCTGACTGGGGTAAGGTGGTATCTCAGGGTTGTCTTTATTTGCATTTCCTTCACCACCAGGGATGATGAACATTTCCTCATGTGTTTCTTTGCCATTTTTATTTCTTCATTTGAGAAGTCCCTCTTTAGTTCCCTTGCCCATTTAGTAATTGGTTTGTTGGGTTTGGGAGGGATTAGTTTCTTGAGTTCCCTGTATATACAGGATGTTAACCCCTTGTCTGATATATTGCTGGTAAATATTTTTTCCCAATTAGTTGGTTGTCTTTCTAGCTTGGTTGCGATAGCTTTATCTGTGCAGAAGCTTTTTATTTTAAGGTAGTCCCATTTGTCGAGTCTCTCTCCAATTTGTTGTGACCCTGGGACTCTGTTCAGGAAGTTTCTTCCTGTGCCTATTAGTTCAAGTGTCTCTCCTACTCTGTCCTGCAGTAGTTTCAGAGATTCAGGTTTAATGTTAAGGTCTTTAATCCATTTTGAGTTGATGTTGGTGCATGGTGATAGGCTGGGGTCCACTTTTAGTTTTCTGCATGTGGCTGCCCAGTTTTCCCAGCACCAGTGGTTGAAGAGGCTGTGTTTCTTCCATTGTATGTCTTTGGCTCCTTTGTCGAATATCAGCTGGCTGTAGGCCTGTGGATTTATTTCTGGATCTTCTATTCTGTTCCATTGGTTTTCGGGTCTGTTTTTGTGCCAGTACCATGCTGTCTTTGTTATTATAGCTCTGTAGTAGAGTTTGAAGTTCGGCATGGATAGCCCTCCCATATTGTCTTTATCCCCTAGAATTGTTTTGGCTATTCTAGGTCTTTTGTTGTTCCATATGAATTTTTGGACTGTTTTCTGTATTTCAGTGATGTACGTCATTGGGATTTTAATAGGAATTGCGTTGAATTTGTATATTAGTTTTGGAAGTATTACCATCTTTACTATATTAAGTCGGCCTATCCAGGAGCATGGGAGGTCTTTCCATTTCCTAGTGTCTTCTGCAATTTCTTTCTTTAACTTTTTATAGTTCTCATTAAATAGTTCTTTTACATCTTTGGTTAGGTTAATTCCTAAATATTTTATTTTTCGGGAGGTTATTGTGAATGGGGTTGCTCCCTTTATTTCCCTCTCTTCCTGTACATTATCAGTGTATAGGAAGGCAACTGATTTTTGTGGGTTTATTTTGTATCCTGCTATTTTGCCGAAGTGATTTATGATTTCTAAGAGTTTGGGGATGGAGTTTTTGGGATCGTGGAGGTATAGTATCATGTCGTCTGCAAAAAGGGATAGTTTAACTTCTTCTTTCCCTATGCGGATCCCTTTAATGTCTTTTTCTTGCCTTATTGCCCTGGCTAAGGGTTCTAGGACTATATTGAAGAGGAGTGGAGACAGTGGGCATCCTTGCCTTGTTCCTGATTTTAGGAGAATTGGTTGCAGCTTTTCCCCATTAAGTATAATATTGGCTATTGGTCTGTCATAAATGGCTTTTATTGTTTTTAGAAATGTTCCTTCTATTCCTATTTTCTCCAGAGCTTTTAGCATGAATGAATGTTGAATTTTGTCAAAGGCCTTTTCTGCATCTGTAGCGATAATCATGTGATTCTTGACCTTGGCTCTGTTGATATGTTGGATTACATTTATTGACTTACGTATGTTAAACCATCCCTGTGTCTCTGGGATGAAGCCTACCTGGTCATAATGAATTATTTTTTTTATGTGTTTCTGGATTCTGTTAGCTAGAATCTTGTTAAGGATCTTTGCATCTGTGTTCATCAAGGAGATTGGCCTGTAATTCTCCTTTTTGGTTGGGTCTTTGCCTGGTTTGGGGATGAGTGTGATATTGGCTTCGTAGAATGAGTTTGGGATAGCTCCTTCCTTCTCTGTTTCTCTGAAGAGCTTGAGGAGTATGGGTATTAGTTCTTGTTTAAAGGTCTTATAGAATTCTGCTGTGAATCCATCTGGTCCTGGGCTTTTTTTTGTTGGAAGACTTTTGATAGCTTCCTGTATCTCATTATAGGATATTGGCTTATTTAATTGGTTAACTTCTTCTTTGCTCAGTTTGGGCAACTTGTATTTCTCTAAAAATGCATCCATTTCTGCCCGATTTTCTTCCTTTAGAGAGTATAGCTTTTGAAAGTAGTCTGTTAGAATTGTTTGGATATCTTGGGTACGTGTGGTGATGTTTCCCATGGCATCCCTAATCCTATTAATATGGGTTTCCTCTCTTCTTTTTTTAATTAATCTAGCCAATGGGCCATCAATTTTGTTTATTTTTTCAAAGAACCAGCTTTTTGTTTGGTTTATTTTGGTTATGGTTTTCTGATTTTCTAATTGGTTAATCTCTGCTTTTAATTTGGTTATCTGGCTTCTTCTAGTAGCTTTAGGTCCCATTTTTTCCTGTTTTTCTAGCTGTTTTAATTGCAACATGAGATTATTTACTTGGTCTGTCTCCATTCTCTTGATGTGGGCACTGAGGGCAATAAATTTGCCCCTCAGGACTGCTTTTGCTGTGTCCCACAAGTTTCTTTGTGAGGTGTTTTCATTTTCATTGAATTGTAGGAAATGCTTTATTTCTTCTCTGATCTCTTCCGTTATCCAGGCATTGTTAAGGAGTGTGCTGTTCAATTTCCATGTATTGGAGAAATTTCTACGGTATGCTTTGTTATTGAGAGCTAGCTTGATTCCACTGTGGTCAGATAGGATACAGGGGATTATGTCGATCCCTTTGTATTTGCTTAAGTTCCTTGCATGAACTATGATATGGTCTATTTTGGAGAAAGTTCCGTGAGCTGCTGAGAAGAATGTGTACTGTGTTGTTTTAGGGTGAAATACTCGGTAGATGTCAGTTAATTCCGCTTGAAGTATGGCCTCTCTTAATTCGGTAGCTTCTTTGCCAATCCTCTGGTTGGTAGACCTGTCCTTTGGTGAGAGTGGTGTGTTAAAGTCTCCTAGTATTATCGTATTGGGATCTATTTTATTCTGTAAGTTTGAGAGCATTTGTTTGACATATCTGGGTGCACCAATATTTGGGGCATATAAGTTGATGATGGTTATATCCTCCTCTTGGATTGTTCCCTTTATTAATATGTAGTGTCCGTCCTTGTCTTTCTGTACTGATTTTAATGAAAAGTTTATTTTGTCAGATATCAGGATAGCTACACCTGCTTTCTTACTGGGGGCGTTTGATTGGTAGATCCTTTTCCACCCCTTCACTCTGAGTTTGTTTGTATGTTTGGCTGAGAGGTGGGTCTCCTGAAGGCAACAGATGGATGGGTCTTGTTTTCTTATCCAGTCCTCAGTTCGTTTTCTTTTAATTGGCGAATTCAGCCCATTTATATTAAGAGAAAGTATAGAGAGATGCATTGTTGTCCCTGCCATTCTGTTTTCCTAAGTTTTTCTTTTTTCCTTTCCTCCTGTGCTTGTTCAGTTAGACTTTGAGTAATGCCTGTTTGGGGCAGGCCCCAGTTCCTGGCTGCTTTCTTCAGGTTGTGTCCCCCCTCTTAGAATTCTTTGTAATGCTGGCTTAATGTTTATGTATTCATTTAGTTTTTCTTTGCTATTAAAAGTTTTCAGTTCTCCATCAAATGTGAATGCTAGCTTTGCCGGGTAGATCAGTCTGGGTTGGCAGTTATTGGCTCTCAAGGCTCGTATGGTGCTTTCCCAGGCTTTTCTTGCATTCATTGTTTGTGTGGAGAGATCTGCAGTAATTCTTATTTTTTTCCCATTGTAGTATAGCTCCTTCTTCATTTTTGCTGCATGCAGGATTGTTTCCTTATTATTCAGATCTATCATTTTTACTATAATGTGTCTAGAAGTGTTTCTCCTGGGGTCTTGCTTGTTGGGTGTTCGATAAGCTTTTGTGATGTAGGTAAGATGGTCATTTTTGAGGTGGGGAAAATTTTCATTGATTATATTGTTAAATAAGTGTTGCATTCCCTTGCTCTGGAATTCCTCACCTTCGTCCACTCCAATTATGCGAAGGTTAAATTTTTTAGCATTATCTGCTTGCTCTTGAATATCCCTTTGGTTTAATTTGAGTGATTTTTCCATATCTGTCACTTTTTGGTCCAGTTGGTGTATTCTGTCTTCTGTATCTGACACCCTACCTTCCATTTCATTCACTCTGTTGACAGTGGCTTCTATTGTGGTTTGCATGGAGGAAATGGATCCCTTTATGGATTCAATGTTGGTTCTCAGAGTACTGATCTCACCTCTCAATGAGGTATGCATTACCTCTAATTTGGCGTTTATCTCACTTCTTACTGAGGTTTGTGCAGCTTCTATTTTTGCATGCATCTCTTGTTTGATACCCTGTATCTCTTTGGATAGTTCATCCTTGTGCTCTTTCAATTTCTGATCAATTTCTCGCTTTATTTCTTGAGTCATTGCCTCCAGCAACCCTTGGAAGTAGCCTTTGTCTTCCATTCCTTCTTTGCTCCCACTGGGGCTCTCCCCTGTGTGGCTGCTGGCTTTTGAGGTGGGCTTGCTGTCCTGGGTGGTAGTAAACCTTGTGATTTTTCTCTGTGATTTTCGCATGGAGGTTCAGGAGACTGCTCTTCAATTTTGTTTTGGTGTGTCTGTCTTTGCTTGGTTGCTGATTCTGTATTGGTAGAGAGAGTCTGTGCCTGATCTGGGTTCTGTTGGGAGCCTATTTCCAGCTGCTATTCTGACTTAGGATTCTCAGCTCTCTGCTGTAGATTGCTGGCAGTTCCCGCCTTTGGAAGGGTTGAGCAGCCTAGACTGCTTGTGTTTGCTCCTACGGGTGCTCTTGTGAAGAACAGATGCTCTGGATGCACTCTCCCAAATGCTGGAGTCTGCTATGGGCTCCTGATGTGTTTTTGTTTATTTGTTTTGGGCTGGTTGTGGGCTTGAACTCTAGGTTTGGGTGCTGTCCCTCAGCTTTTCAGCTCAAGGCTGGCACCCTACCGTTTGAGCCACAGCACTACTTCTGACCCTTTTTGCTTTTGTGATGCTAAGGAATCAGATCCAGGGCCTCATACATCCAAGACTATCACTCTATTGCTGAGCCGCCTTAACAGTCTGAGCTCCTGCTTACTATCAGGTGCTGGCAGCCTGTGTTGCCCAATTCCCAGTCTAGGGTATATAGGTGGAGTTTTGGTGGGGTTTGGGCTTCTCTTGTCCTGGGCCTCCAGGTCTTTTGTTGTCACAGGCGTGCTTCCCGGGGGAGTGTTGTTTCCTGGTTTTCTCCCCTCTGTTGAGGCATATGCTCAGCTTTTTACTTCAATTGGGAGGAGTTGGTTGTGTTGTTCAGGCGCCGGATCCCCGGGCCTGGTTCCGGCCCCAGCCTGGAGCGCGCTTGTTAGGCCTGTGCTGATGTGTATACCACCTAGGTTATGCAGCCTGGAGCGCACTCGTTAGGCCTGTGCTGATGTGTATACCACCTAGGTTATACAGCCTGGGGGACACAGTTCAAATTTCTTCTACTGTTGGTAGTCTTGACCCAGGGGCGCTGTTCCTGGCTTGGGCATTTAAGCTCCCTTCCAGGGGTGCTCTTGCTCTAGCCTGGCCAGCTGAGTGTGCTCCACGGGCTGGTGGAGCTCTCAAACAGTTCCCAGTTTTAGTGGGTCCTGTGGTCCGGGTGCTGGGGTAGGGAGTCTAGGTCAGGGTCTGGGGATTCCCTCCAGCTCTGGTCTCCCTTGAGGGATACACTTCCCCTGTGGGGTACTCACCCTGGAGCTGGTTGTTTCTGTGTGGTGTAGGTTGTCAGTTGTTGCAATCCGGGCTGGGTTGGGCGGTGGTGGCTCTGTGTGATTCTTTTCTGTCTCTGCCTCTGTCGAAGCTGTCGGGTCAAGAGTGTCCACGCTCAGGCAGCTTCTTCTCGGTACCTCTGGGGCCCGAGTGACCCCGCCGGGTCGTTGCGATCGTGATCGGGCGGGCGGGTGGTTTGCAGACAGGACCCTTTGTCGCACTGCTGGCGCCGAGCGGCTTTGGCGGGATGGAACCTCTCTGCTCGGGTGGAGAGTGCTGGATCGTTGCGATGGCGATCAGGCGGGCTGTGTGGTCTGCCGACAGGTCCTTTTGTCACTCTGCTGATGCCGAGCGGCTTTGGCGGGATGGAGCCTCTCTGCTCGGGTGGAGAGTGAGGGGTGGGGGTGGGATCCTCGTGGAGACTCCCGGCTGGTAGGTTTCTCTGTTCCTGGCGATCTGCTGTTCTGCAAACCAGTACCTGATGTTCTGAAAGCGGCCCCCTGTGTCTCTGCTGTGTCTCTGGGGCTCCCGCAGCCCCCGCCGGGGCCGGCTGGCCGGCGGCTTGGTGCACTGCCGCGCAGCCAGTAAAGGTTGGGGGAGGGGTCTTCGCTTTTCTCTGTTTTGAAATTCTTCTTTTTCTCTCTTTCTTTTTTTGTTATTCTCCGCCTCTGGTTTTTCTCTGAGTGTTCGTCTTTTTGTTGTTGTAGGTCTCTTGGGGAGATTAAGCGTTGGAACTCGAACTCTCTTTTTGGTTGGAGAGAGCTGTGGCGTTTCCCTACTGCCCCGTCGCCATCTTGGTTTATTGTTTCTGGAGGCTTTTTCTAAAGGGGCATGAGTCCCACTATGAGGGCCATGTCTTCCCAACCTCATTACCTCCAAAATGTCCCACCTCCCACACCATCACATTGCAGCCTAAGTTTCAGTGTATGAATTCTAAGGGGATGGAAACATTTAGCCCATATTTAGTCCATAATTCTAATCCTAAGTTTAGGTTTGAGTTTTCAATGATTGAATAAATACTATAAATTTTATATACTTATTTTATACTATATCTGCTCTTTGTTCCGTAAATTAAATAGGTAGGTTTAATTAGGTAACCACAAAGAGAACACCACGTGGTACTCAGGCAGGAAAAGAAGTTTATTGCATTACAAATCTGCTGCTCGGCTGTGCATGGTGAAGTGCATGGCAGAAGGGGGCAGGCTGAAGTCCCACCTGGGGTTAAGTAGGGAAGGGGTGGGGAAAGGTCGTGGCCAGGTGAGGGAGGATGTGGCCACACTGGATGCGAAGGTGTGTTGGGGGTGGCCCAGGATGTGACTGCCAGTTACCTAGGTACTGGGCAGAGACTTTTTTTTTTGAGTCAAATAATCCTCTACAGAGAAAGAAGTATCTAAAATATCAAAGTAATCCTAAGAAAATTATCTTAAAAGACAACCTAATAGAAAAATGAGCAAAGACTATGTATGATTTAGCACTTCACAGAAGAATAAATTGAAATTGCCACCACAGTGAAAGATCTATGTGGTATATCTGTGACTCAAAGGAAGGCTTGTTTCCCTCTAGGCCTTGGAAGCCCCCACCAACCTGGTTAGGCACCAGGATGGCTGTGATAACAAGGTGACTTACTGAGATCTGTTCTTTTTCCTTACTTCACTTCTAAGTAGCTGGGATTATAAGAGTAGGCTCCTGTGCCCAATCTAGGTTATTATTAATACTGGAAGTTTCTCTATTCTGGACCTCATTTTATAGAATAAGGACTTTAAATCAAATTAGTGAATGGCTCTCATTCATTACTATAGGTGTTTCCCCCCATGTTTTTTTTTTTTAACATACCTAGAGATTAGCAGAACCCCTGTTTTTAATGAAGAGTCCATTACCAGTGCTTTAGGATAGACACATGGCCGATGACTCATTGGAATGTACAGTCCTCTTCCACATAGTAAAAATTCAGGGATAGTAAATGATTAAGCTAGGTTAATCAGAGCCCACCCTGCGATTTTTCATTGGAATTTGGAAAAAAAATATATATATACACACACACACACATATATATATATATATATATGTATACATATATTTGCTGAGACTAGTAGCTACAAAGATGAAGTAAACTTGGAGCTGCTTTGGGCCTTCTTTGCCATCAAAGAGGGAGAGTGTTATTTGAAACAAAGTCTAGACCAGAAAGACCAAAGAGAAGGCTGACAAATGAAGTCAGAGTTCTGAAAATATTGTCTCAAACACTGGATACACCCTGGAAATTCCTTGCTGTTTGAAATTCCTATCTATGTAAATTGTTTTTATGTTTGAGTTGTATTTCTGTTTCTCTTAGGGCTGAGGGCCATAACCTAGTATCTACATAGTTCTTGCTGATGGATGTCCTGTGCAAGTTTATTTGGAAAAAAGCAGAAAGGGACCCTTCACAGGGAAGCAAACAATATTGAGAATGGCTGTAGGAATTGTAGGTGTAATCTGAAGACTGACACCTCATGGGAACAGAAGGGAGGTAGGGAGATGAAAACCATTACTTGTTGTTGCCCTGAGATCCTGATTCCTGGCCTTTGGATTCCTCATTTTTATAGAGCTTAAGGTGTAGAGGTGCTTTGCCTTCATTTCCATGTATTCCACTGAAGACCGTTTAACTATGGATTATCAGAAAAGCCTTGAAGGAGTCAATGTTGTGAACTTTGAGCAGCAGCTAAGGTAGAGAGAGGTGAGCTGTGCTGTGGTGCTCTGCTATTGACACTGTGGGCAGGATTGATGGTAGGAGAGTGATGGAGCCTGGAGGAGATTATCAATGGAAAGAAAATAGTGAGAATATTCTTAGATCTATGAGAGACAGCACCCAGGGACAGCAGAACATTTGAGGACTCAGTATCACGAACATCAGTCAGAGAGCTCTGCATTGTGATCAGTGTTCCAGATTGGCTAATGGATTAAAATATCCCTGTGATTAAACAAGCAAACACACAGTCACTGGTATTCAGCATTTAAGTGTTATTGTTATTTCCAAGGCTGACAGGTAGATGTAATTTCAGTTCTGACTTGTGCATCCTGTGATTGTTGTAAAACAATTAAAAAAAATCTATCTCACTCAATCCAATTTTCCCTCAAGAGGACAGTAATTTATAAACCCAGTTCACACATCAAGCTGCAAACTTCCATTTACTTATTTCCATTTTGCAGTCCCCAGTGAGAGCAGTGACAATCAGGCTGTGGGCTGGAAATTGGCTTCCACCATGGGTAACCAGGCTGTCCTGAGTTGTCACAGAGAGAGGGCGGGGGGGGGGGCACATATCATCTGAACAGTAAGCCACCCTGGCAGCTGGCTCTTTCCTGATACTCTTTTTTTCTATGGTTCCCATTGGCAGCATCAATAAGATCTCAGGGAAGAATAACAGGGGACAGAATAAATGTTACCACTGAAATAAATGCAAATAACAATCTGCAGAATCATCTGCCCAGGAGCAGAATCACCTGCCCAGGAGCAGCAGGTGAAAGCAAAGATAGAAACTCAATGCTTTCAATTAAGCAGACTGGCTAGTAACTGGAGGATAATTCCATTGTTAGAAACTGCCTATTGTCACAGTCCTGATATAGTAATAACTTCTTTTAGTCTCTCCAAAGCTTGGTATGTCAGGGACCAAAAATATGCCTAGCATAAATCATGTCTTTTGCACCATCTGACAGCCACAGTCTCAAACTCAATTAGTCATCAGGCACCAGGAAGCCGAGATCATCACAGATTCACACATGTTTAATGGATAAAGAATGACTAGGGAGAGATTTCCTCAGTTTAATCTTTGCAGTTCAGCCTTCATTAGTAGATCACATGCATTATTAAAATAAATAGGGCAGTAGAAGTTGCTTTTGAGCAAGGTTAAACAGATGTGCTTTATTTTTAAAAAGGCTGAATCAATTTTGTCCCTGAGAGACATAAATAAAAATTGGGAGGCAGAACAAATGAAAGATACAGTAAAGGATCGAGTGTTTATCAGAAAGCTTGTCTCATTGCTAGATGAAGCCTCATCCTATTGGGAAACATTATTTCCAAAACTTAGAAGCATCTCAACCCCAAACAAGGCCCTCCAGGATGCCAAGGGCTGACTCAGATGTCAGGGGGAAATCAGCTGAGCACGAGACAAGATTCATATTGATACTAGAAAACAGGAATTTGGGGGATGATTTCTATTAATCTTGTTTAGCAGTTTTCTAGTCAGTGATGTCTTTACTATCTACTCCTCTGTCTTGGAGTAATAATAGCTATCATTTTCTTATTACCAAATGGTGTTTATGGGTAGTTCCCTAATGCTGTGTTAGGCTCCAAGTTGGAGACCTAAATATCCCCAAGTCTAGGAAACAATTTTAGAACTTATTTTGTATTTTTAAATAGCTCAACATGTTTACCTAACTTTTTCTAATTGCTTTGCTTGCCCAGGTCAACTTTGTTTTGTTTGTTTTATGCTGGGAATTGAATCAGCTGTCTGCTTCTGTTGTAGTTGTTAAGTGTGAAACTCAGGGAACTATTTTTAAACATCCAGGACAATGTTATATAAAATAAATGGTTCTTAGGATTACAACAGTCTTCATCATGAGTTTTGTTGTATTTCCAAGTATATTAAATACCATAGAAAATGATACTTAGTTGACAAGAGTCTATAGTTATTTAATCAATAAAATACTATAAAATGGGTGAGAGTAAGGAATATACCCATTTTAATCTAGAAAACTCAAGACTGAAGAGGTTGAAGAGTTAGTAGTAGATTCTAGAGATCCTAAATCTCAGGCCTAGCGGCGTAGAGGAAAGACTTATATTGATAAACTAAGTATCTGGGGAGTGGTTTGGATTTGCGGGGTCAAATCTAGGACTTTGAGTTTCTTTCAGTACCCATAGCAAATCCAGTGAACCCAAAGGACAATCAAGGACAAAGTCTGTAGTTGAAATATTGATGGTGGAAGAACACATTTAAACTCCCTTACTATAGGATATAAAGGCAAGGATTCAACAGAACACGTAAAACTGACGGAAAGAGTTGGGGGAAGAGAGATTCAAGTATGGTAAACTAACCATGGAGCCATCCTGATCAGGCCTTCCAGAGTAGTCCATGTTGTATACATAACTTTTCTATTAGTTACTTAGACTTGGTTGTCAGATCCAATAGATGTTGCTTGTGTTCAAATGATCCTTGCGTTTCTTAATAATGGCCCCAGAATGCAAAAATAGTGATGTTGACAACCTTTTTATTATAAGTATACTGTTAAAATCATTTATATCATAGTTAGTGTTGTTAATCTCTTATTGTACCTAATTTCAAAGTCAAGCTTTTTCATACTTACATATATACAGAAAAGAATAGTATATATAGTGTTTGTTACTATGTACATTCCTGAATCCATTGGAGGTCTTAGAATGTATTTCCCACAGATAAGAGGGGACTCCTGCAATTCCTTTCAGTTCTGCTTTTTATATATAACTTTATTACTTTTGTGTGACTCGGGGATTTGAACTAAAACCAGCTAGGTGATATAGACTCTGAGGGGTATATTCTGCCCATTCCGGGTTGTGAGGAAATAGAGCCAATGGAAACAAGGGTCTGCTGAGTCTTAAGGGAGACAAGAGACCCTGGAGTCTCTGATAATTGGAAGCAAAACAGCAAGACAAAATGATTAGCCCAGCCCAGTTCTCCTAATCCTTTCCTGATTGAAGAAAGCCCCTCCATTCTCCTGACCTCTCCCCAGCCCCTAGCAATGGCATAGTTAGTCACTTTTTTGGAAGACAATATTGACCCACCAACATACAGATATAGAAATTTTTTGATTTTTTTCTTCTATAATCCTATTTGGAGTCTGGCCTTTGCTCCTGTGTTACTAATTAAACTCCTCAAAGTAGAATCTGAAATTTCTGAGTAGAGTTCAGAGAGAATGTCCCCCAGAGGCCAAGCCCCTTCCCTGGGGTTTTTTGGCTTCTAATGACCTGTTTCAGCTGGTACAGGAAGGCTGACTTCATTAAAGGCCACATCATTTGATTCATAAACTAGTGTGGATGAATTTAAAAGATGAATATTTGATTTTCTTTCTGGCTTATGGCACAGGAGATGAAGTATGACAGGTTTCTTCTGAAAAAACAAATGGAGGTAATAATTATACCAATCAGGTAAGGTTGCTTTCAGGATTAAGCAAGTTAATAAGTGCTTTAAATAGGGACATCACAAAGGGAACAATAAATATTAGGGAAAAGAAAACTTAACTGGTATTACAGGTGTTGACTGAATTATCATTGTCATTCTAGGTTGCATGTTCTCACAACAGGCTGTTGAGAAAACAAGTTTAATGGTTAAGATGAAAGTCATTCAGAATCAATGGAGATTTATCCAAAGAAATCTAATCTTGGAGACCTTTGTCTTAGTTCTACTACCAACTAAACTACAAATGATAACATGACAAATGAAAGCATAGAGCAGGCTTAGGTCACTAGGTAGAGATAAAGAAGAGCTTCACTAAAATCCTATACCTACATAGAGTAAGCAACTGAAAACCTATTACCAGGTGTCTGTTTAACTCACCTTTAGGGTTAACACAGCCAATGACTTCCAAATATCATCCCAAACTCCCTGATGTTCTCTATCAGACCTGGGTGGGTTAATTTCCATGATAGAGAGCGGGAAGTTATAGCTGGTAGCATGAGTGCACTGGTGGCCCATGTCTTGTCCAAACCCAATAGTTTAACAAAATTTAGCATCGAAGGAGAATGACAGTTACCACAATAAGTAGGACACTGATTTTTGGGAATTGTTAGTATGTGGAGTGTGGGGTCCCTGAGAGCAGAAGGGCACGTCAGCCATGTCTGCAATGTAGGTTATTGTTTCGCACTGATGATGTCACATTTGCACATTCTCTCTCCAGGCATGGAGATGATGGATGGCAATGTTCAGGGGACCAGGACTGTTTTCCTTCTAGAAAGGAAGTTGATCGTACTCAGGTAAGATCAAAAATTGTTCTTTTTAGGATGGCCAATAGACACATGAAGAAATGCTCAACCTCTCTAGCCATAAAAGAAATGTAAATCAAAACAACATTGAGATACCACCTCACCCCAGTTAGAATGGCAAAAATCAAGAACTCTAATAACAATAGATGATGGAGGGGATGTGGACAGAAGGGAACCTTAATGCATTGTTGATGGGAGTGTAAACTTGTTCAACCACTTTGGAAAGTAGTATGGAGGTTCCTCAAAAGACTCCACATAAAGCTCCCTTATGACCCAGCAATCCCACTTTTGGGCATTTACTCAAATGTTCACAAACAAGACCACACTGAAGCTACTAGCATGACTATGTTTATTGCAGCCTTATTTACCATAGCTAAGATATAGAACCAACCCAGATGCCCCTCAGTAGATGAATGGAGCAAGAAAATGTGGTATATATATACAATGGAATTCTATGCCTCCATCAGAAAGAATGACATTGTCCCATTTGTTAAGAAATGGAAAGACTTGGAAAAAATTATATTAAGTGAAGTAAGCATCCCATGGTTTCCCTTATTTGCAATAACTAGTATATGTCTGAGTCAAGCAGAAAAGGTCAGTTAAGTTGATGTTAGGGAAATGAACCTTAAGATATATATTCAAATGTTTTTTTTCATGCTATTGTTTCTAACACATTTATAAGATTATTTCTTTGTTGCATTGTATGTCTCTCCCCCACAGTATAACCCTTGCTTTCACTGTTTTCGATGTTGTTATAATTTGTGGAGGGGAAGGGAAAAAACAAATTGTTTAAATAGGGATACAGGTGGACCCATTGCAACAATGAGACATACAAGTCGTTATGTTGAAAACGAACTTTACAACTTTGGTGGGGGGGGGGGGAAGAGGGTTGAGGGGGGTGAGGAGAGGATAGGATTGGAAGGGGAAACAATGCTTGATAAAAAATGTACTCACTATCTTGCCCATGTAATTGTAACCCCTCTGTACAGTATTTTCACAATAAAAAAAAAAGAAAAAAAAGAAAAAGAAAAAAAAATTGTTCTTTCTTGTTCCCAGAATATCAGGTGGTTTGTTCTGCCCCAGAAGCGGCACATCTGAGCTAACAATAGCAAAACCAATCCTGGATGCTGCATAGTTCCTATGTCATGGCTTGGCTGCAGTCTGGGCCTAGACTTCATGCGCTGAGACTGTTGAGATGTTTATTTTCTTAATTTTCCAAGAAAGTAAATTTAAACTTATTGGAGCCCATTTTTTTCCCCTATGCTAGAATCTCTTCCAATTTCATTTTTTTCTTAACTGATAAGAGAAACAAGAGGTTTTAAATTTTTTCTTTGTTGCTGTTTTTGTTTTGTTTACCTTTTATCTTGTTTGTAACTTTATCTGTTTTGGAAAGGGTAAGGAGAGGCACAGAAATGGTGGGACAAAGAGTGAACAAATGCAGCAGTGACACTAGACACTTGAAAATGAGCTATAGAACTCGTGGCTGGGGAGGGGAAGGGGAAAACTGGGAGAGGGGGTGATACTTTTCACAAAAATGTACTCATTACATGACTTATATAACTGTAACCCCTCCGCATATCATTGTTACAATAACCATATGTGTGTGTGTGTATATATGTGTGTGTGTGTGTGTGTGTGTGTGTGTATATATATATATATATATATATATATATATATATATATATGAGTAAATTGTCCTGCAATATAGGTCATGCACTACCCTAGGCAAAAAGCACCCAGTAGAGAGAGATTATATGGGGTCAGTTTTATTCTTTCCAAAATACTTAAAAGTTGATGGCCAGATTTCACTCAGTGAGGAATATTTGGAAATAGCCTTTAAAAGGGAAAGAATATCTCTTGAATGTGAAAATTGTCAAGGAAGATGTAGCTGCTAGAAAAGAATGTTCAGAAGTGGAACACGGAGACTACTGTGCTCCTGTAGGCAAGAACCTGGCCCTGGAAGCACTTTCCAGAAGAGGATTTTCTAAATGGTTTTAAATAGCATTGTGAAAGTGTTTTTTGGATCTTTTAAAGACTCATTTCTATTACAGAACAGTCTGACATGTCTGTATTAAGAATCCCAATTTCTTTTGTTTTTTATTGTGATTATAAAGGAGAGGTACAGACAGGTTATAGAGTTACATAAGTCAAGTAATGAGTACATTTCTTTTTGAACAATGTCATCCTTCCCTCAAGCATCCTAATTACTTTATAATATCTAACATATAGCAATTATTTTAAATTTTAGAGACACAATAAAATGAATATTTTAGATGCATGCTTAATATATAAGGATCCTCTTACCTGTTTTTAATAAACAAATACTCACCACAGTCACTTAACTCTGAATTTATTTTCTAGGCTTTCTGAAAGGAAGCTGCAGGCAAAAAGCTTGTAATGGGGTGCCACCTACTGGTGAAATACAGCAACATTTTTTTTTTTTTTTTTAAACAAGAAGGCTCATAGCAAAGAAGTGATGCTTAGAGAACTTGACTAACGTGAAATAAAAGAAAACATGAAAAGAGATGGGAAATCTATATTCTGCTTACCACTGGAAAATTTTTATTTGAATTCTAATAGGCTTCCTTGATAATATATTTTGTTTTAACAATAACTTGGAAATAATCTATCCTGAAACTTTCAAATGGCCAAGACCTTTGAGATCAACATGTTTTTGTTACAGATTATTAGTGGGAGCTCAGAGAGGGGGAGTGGCTCCCCACTCTCCAGCTAGGAAATGGCTGAGGTTTTTGTCCTCTCCTCAAAAGATGGTGCTCACTATATCCAGTGATCATTTGATTAATTAATTGATCCTGAAACAGTATCCTGGGCTAGACTTCATATCTCTCCTGTTGGCTAGACTTGGACAGTCTTGTCAGTAGCTTTGCTCTTTTTTCCCTTTCTATTATTTAATTATTTTGTTATTAAGTAGTTATACAAAAACCGTTACAACTCCGTGAATCAGGTTACATTTTGTTTATTTTGTTTTGCTTTTGTGCTGGTCCCAGGCTTGAACTCAGAGCCTAGGTTCTGTTCCTGAGCTTTTTTGCTCAAGGCTAGCACTCTACCACTTGTCACAGCTCCACTTCTGGCTTTTTCTTGTTTCTTTTTGGTAGTTAATGACAGATACGAATCTCATGGGCTTTCCTGCTTGCTGCTCAAGATTGGATTCAAACCATAACCCTTAGACCCCAGTCTCCTGAGTAGCTGGGATTACAGGCACGAGCAACTGTCCCTGGCTAGTACAACCCATTTTGATCACTGTGACCCCTGCTATCACTCTCTCCCATTTTCCTCCTTCCATCCCTACCCTCAAGTTATATAGTAGATCAATTTTTACATAGTATATCACATATAGTGACTTTACTTTTTTGTTTTTGTGTTTTTTTTTTTGTTGTTGTTGGTCATGAGGCCTGAACTCTGGACTTAGGCACTGTCCCTCAGATCTTCAGCTCAAGGATAGCGCTCTATCATTTGAGCTATAGCGCCCACTTCCAGCTTTTTCTGCTTATGTGGTTCTGAGTAATCAAACCCAGGGCCTCATGCGTGCCAGGCAAGCGCTCTACCACTGAGCCATCTTCCCAGCCCATGACTTCATTCTTATACTCCTTCTCCCTCCATTTGCATGCCCTCCCTCACTGCCTTTTCTCCACCAGCATGTTTCTGCTTGCCCCTTTGTGTGGAAATTAATGCGTCCTTGTCTGTACTATGAATCCTCAAGGATTTACAGATAGGTATTTTTTCTTTTTGTTATCAGTGATGTCTGTGCTAGCCAGCACAATGGCTGTATTGGGTCTAATTTTAACCAAAAGAGGGAGGTGAAGAGTGATTGTAACCCTGTGAGAAGTGATCAAGTTTTCCTGGAGGCAGAGAGATTCATAGAGGAAAGCAAGCCTGGTAAGACACAGACCCTGGGCTCCAGAGTTCTGAGGAAATCAGATAAAGTTTCTTGTTTAAAGTCCATGTAATAAAAGGAAGGGGCTAGGGGAAATGGTTTGTGCTCAGGCTGTCTGATCTGAAGCCTGAGAGCTAAGACTCAATTGCTTGGCTTTCAGACTTCTTCCGGGAGGTCGCATCTCTGGAGCAGGTGTAGACAGCCCATCACCAGGGAGAACTTGCTTATGAGTCATATGGGTCGTATTTCCAGCTCAGTTCAATGCAAAGAGAATGGGGGTGGTGTCAGTATTCATTAGGACTCAACTATTTTGAAAACTGCAGCTGAGGAAATATTGACAGAAAATAGCCTAAAGATCATGTAATCTATCCATCCATATTCTAAAATATCTTCCTGACTTAAACCTCCAAGGGAATCAGAGTTGGAATGTTCTATTACATAGCCTACATAGGATTGATTTGTATTATGGCATGAAGATATAAAACTACATTAAAGGTTCTCCAAGGCATCATCTTTAAGAAATGTGTCTTTGATTTTATACTAGTCACACTGTTTTCATTATAATATACTTTCATAGACTAATTATTTTAATTAAACCTGGAAGAGAAATATCTCCCTAATTAAAAAATTGTAGAGGAGGCAATGCTCTGGAGAGACGAGGGAGGTCCAGAAGTGAAAAGGTGTGTTGGGGATTTGGGAGCTTATGGTGGGCTCAGTTTACCTAGAGGGAGGCATACAACTAGGGCTGGAAAATAGAGCTAAATTGCGCCAAGCAGGAGAATGATTATTTTGGGGGGGGGATAAAAGAAGATCATTTATTCATGATTTGAGTGCTTACTTTTTGACAGGTGTAGAGGTATAAATACAATGGGCACAATCCTTGGCCTCCTATGGCTATTATGTTCAAAATGATAGAAAACTATCAATAGGCAAACAAATATATGCTTAATTTTAGTCTATATGATAAGAAAACAGGTTCTAGAATAGAACAGAGTGATAGAAAGCTTTATCTCTGAGGAGGTGACATTGAAACAGAGACCTGGAGGTGGTCAGATGTTGTTCAGAGGTTAGTGAGTCATCTTTATTTCCAAAATGGTGAGTGGGGAAGAAAAGTGCATGGAAAGGGAACGGTAGTTGATTGGCCTGGAGTGGGAAGGGTTTGATGCCTTAAGGAATAAGAAAGCTCAGTGATGCTCTAGTAAGGTGAATGAAGGCAGTTTATTCTAAGTAGAGGGGAAAAATTTTAAATAAGTTTTTAATTGTGAAAATACTGTACAGAGGGGTCACAATCACATGAGCAAGGTAATGAGTACATTTCCCATCAAGTATTGTGTCCTCCTTTGTTTTTCCCCTACCATCCCTTCCCTCCCATCTCCACAACTTCATCCCTGCCCCGCCCCCCCCTAAATTGTAAAGTTCATTTTTTAACATAACAATAGGTCCACCTGTATCCCTATTTAAACAATTTGATTTTTCCCTTCTGCTCCCCAAATTATACCATCAAATACAGTGAAAACAGAGGTTATACCGTGGGGGAGGGACATACAAAGCAACAAAAAAATCACACGGTACCTTATCTTGGGGTTCGTTTCTCTTAACATCATCTTCTCTGACCTTTTCTGCTTGTCTCAGATATATACTAGTTATTGCAAATAAGGGAAACCATGGGACCTAGGAGGGGGGGGAGGAGGAGAAAAAGACTAAGAGACGAAGTGTGTGTGTGTGTGTGAGAGAGAGAGAGAGAGAGAGAGAGAGAGACAGAGAGAGAGAGACAGAGAGAGACAGAGAGACAGAGAGAGACAGAGAGAGAGAGAGAGAGAGAGAGACAGAGAGACAGAGAGACAGAGAGACAGAGAGACAGAGAGACAGAGAGAGATGAGAGCCATTGGAAATTCAAGACATAATGAGTACTAGATATATATTTTTAAATATGAAAAACTGAGAAAATAGAGGGCCAACCTGCTGCAACAGTATAGGGTAAGCACAGATGAACATTTTTTCTGTAAAAGTCAAGATAATAGATATCTTAAGCTTTAGGGATAGGATAATAGTTTAATGTTAGAGTATTTGCCTAATGTACATGAAGCCTTGGGTTTGATCCTCAGGAAAACACACACACACACACACACACACACACACACACACACACACACAGAGTCTGTGGACCAATCTTTCTCAACCACACAGCTTTGCTGTTGGAATATGAAATCAGCTACAGAAAGCAAATAAATGAATGAATATTGTAATACTGTTATGATCCAGTAAAACTTTACATACCAAAAGCATGTGGTGAGCCAGATTTGGCTCTCAGGCCTTGGTTGGCTGGTCCATGATATAGAACACTAAAGATGTGCCTGCAGGCATGAGGAGAAAAAGGTGGCTAGGAGAGTGGTAAGATAAAGAATTGCCAGACTTCGTAACTTTGTACAGTGTAGCTGGAAACAAAGACATCAGCAGACAGTTTCTTTTTCTTTGTAAAAATTTTTTTATTGTCAAGGTGATGTATAGAGGGGTTATAGTTACATAAGTAAGGTAGTAAGCACATTTCTTGTCAAACTTGTTACCCCTTCCCTCATTTTTGTCCTACTTTCCCTCCCTCCCAACCCCCACCTCAAGTTGTACACATCATTTCCAACATACTGTCTTGTGAGTATCACTGTTGCATTGGTTCCCCCTTGTCCTTTGTCTTACCATTCTGTTGTTCCCTTTCCCTTCCCTAATTCAGACAAATGTATATACAAAACCAGGGCACTTAAATTAAATACAGTGACAAGAAGGGATATACCATAGGGAGAAGAACAAAAAGGAAAAAAGAAATCACATAGTACATTAAAAACAACAACAAAGAAAAGCCTCTTGTGTCCATGTCTTGGAGTTCATTTCACTCAGCATCATTTTATATGGTCATATGTACATAGCTATTGAGCTATTCTGCTCATCCAGCAGACAGTTTTTAAAATCAGAAAGCAGTGAACATTTGGTATTTTTTTTTTTGGGTCCGGTCGTGGGGCCTGAACTCTGGGCCTTGGCACTGTCCCTCAGTTCTTCAGCTCAAGGCTAGCGCTCTACCACTTGAGTCATAGCACCACTTCTGGCTTTTTTTTTCTTTTTGCGTATGTGGTGCTGGGGAATCGAACCCAGGGCTTCATGCATGCAAGGCAAGCGCTCTACCACTGAGCCACCTTCCCAGCCCCACATTTGGTATTTTTTGAGAACTCTGTACAAGTCAGAAAGAGAAGCTGAAAATGCATTTGCTTTTGTTTTCTACACAGTTTAGACAGGATTTCAATTGCATTTGGCCAATCTGTGTTTGGAGTAAGGGGTTGATTTAATGTGTCCCACAAGACACATCTAATAGATGCATATTAGATTAGATACATATTCTCCATTTTGTTCATTGAAACCACAGATACAGGTGAAGAAAGCTGTTGACACTGAAGGACTTTGAAAGTTGTATTCTTTTCTGCAGAAAGGTCTTTGTGTTTGGGGAAGTCTGCTGAACTATCCTGGATGTCATATCAAGGTCAGCAATGGCTCTGTGTGGTGAAGAGCCACCACATGTAGCTTGTCTGCCAGTCTCCAGGAAAGACGATTATCAGAGTAAAATGTTCATTTTGGGAGATCTTTAGTTTTAGCAGGTATGTACCTTAAGATACACTATCATTGATCATACTGATATATTTTATATTTTCTGTTAACCAAGTCCTAGAAAGATATAAATTATCTGGAAAATATTCTCAAGATAAGAGAAAAGATGAGAATTTGGGCTTGGCTTGGCTTTGGATGGCAGCCTGGTCCTTGCAGAAGAGTTCTGAGCTTTGGGGCTGTTGAGTTGGTTTGGTAAATTGGAGGCAATGGTCCTGTGGGTCTGTGATTTCACTGCCACCTTCATGTGTTATTGGAGGTGAGTGAGAAAGGCCTGGCTTTGCTAACATCAAACTTCATACAGAAGTTGGAAGTGGAATCTGCCACAGTTTGAACAAGTACAGTGTGAGAGCCAGCTTTCCGTCACTGTGACAAAATGCCTCAGAGGAACACCTTTAAAGGAGTAAAACTTTCTTTTGGTTTACAGTTTCAGAGGCTTCAGTCCATAGTCACTTGCTCTGCTACTCAGGGCTGAACATCAGGGCTGAACATCATGGATAGAAGTGTGTGGCAGAAGAGAACTGCTTGCTTATGAAGGGATTGGGTCTCCAACACACATTGTAAGGGCATACCCCAAATGGCCTACTTACTCCAACTAGCCCTACTTCCTAAGTTTCTACCCTTCCCCATCATGCTACCTTCTATATCCCAAGCCTTCAATGCATGGGCCTTCTGGAGACATTACAATACGAAGTATAACACTTCTGAAAGCCCCTTGCTCTTCTTTTGCTCAAAATTCTGTTCTTAGTTCCACCTGTATTGTAATTGAAGTAGCAGACCACAATGAGTTTCCACCACTGGCTATGTCCCAACCAAGTTCTATCTTCCCTCCTCTCCTTTTTGGGAAAAACTACTGTTGTTTTCCAACTCTGGTCATGCGATCTGGATGAGCACTGCAGTCCTTTAGCAGACCCCTACTTTACAAGCCACGTGATGAGTCTAGACAGAGTGCACCTCTCTTTCCTGTGAGTTTTCAAGTGTGGGTTTGATACTGCGAGGTTATGTTCACCTATTCCTCATGGAATGAGGAACACCCCAGGGAGAAGGCAGGAAGGTGGGCTGGAGAAAACCCAGGAGATGTGCATGTCTATTTCCTCTGAGGCCCTCAGCACTTACCTTCTCTGCTGCTCATGGCTAATGAGCTCTTCCATAGATTCGGTGAAGTACTTCTGGATTTGACTATAAGTCAGTTGTTTGGAGCTGAAATTCTTTCATCTGATATTCAATAAATTTTAGAGTGGGGATGGTGATTGAATGTCCTCACTGAGCTTACTTCTGAGTCCATACCACAGAAGGTGTGAAAGCAGTGGTCCATTCTGCTCTCTCTCTCTCTCTCTCTCTCTCTCTCTCTCTCTCTCTCTCTCTCTCTCTCTGTGCGTGTGTGCGTGTGTGCGTGTGTGTGTGTGTGTGTGTGTGTGTGTGTGTGTGTAAGAGCAGAAACACTACCTCACAGTTCCTCAGAAATCAGCCTTGAGATGTATAGGAAACTAGACAAGGGCCAGTCCCAATAGTGTAGACCATCGGAATACTTGGGGTGGGTCTCATGTTGAGAGGTCATTTTTGTGGTTAATTATTATTAGAACAAATGAGAGAAGTGTCTCCACCAAAAGTGTCTGCAGATCTGGTTTTGTGCTAGGAAGAAGAATCCATTGCTCTCTGTTGGTTGTCCCTCACTGGCCTAGCCACTGGCTCATCTAGATTGTATACCTCAGGAAAAGGACCAGAAACTCTTTCTTAATCATGGCTTCTCTTCTCTTGCTCTTAAATATCTTTAAACCAAATGCCCCTCTACTCTCTATTGAAATGCACTAAAGTATTTCATGCATTTCAAGGCTCAATGAAATTATCATCTCCTCCATGAAACTTACCTTTATCTGTCCCAGCTGACGCTCATCTTTGCCTTTCTGATTACAAGGGATTTTATACCTTTCCCTTAGCATTTATGCCTTGCTTCTCCCATTAACTATAGGTATACTTCTTGTGCTATTTATTTAGTACATTAGGTCACAAGGGTAGCCTGTGTAATTTCTAAACTTCCTTGTAAGAATTCTATAACTTTATTATTTCTGTAAGTCTATCAGTAATATGAACTGTTTAAATAAAAGCCTATATCATCACCTCATGGACCACTGCCTTCACTGCCTTCACTCCACTGTGTCTAGATGTCCAGTAAATAACCATCAGATTTTCATTTTGATTCCCTAGAAACAGACCCCTAACATTAAGTGTTTGACTTACTTATGGCACTTACTTTGGGAGGAATGTTGAGGAGCAAAATGGGGAAATGGTCAGAGGTAGTAAAGGACAGTGAGTTAAGCGAGTTGCCTAGTCAGATGATGCACAACTCTCCTGGGGACTCAAGGAGACAGTGTGGAATGGCCTTCAGGATTATCCCAGCTAAGAAGCAAAGAACATAGCATCTGTGTATCATATCTTCATGGCTTATTGGCTAAGGACTTCTCCGGGAGGCATTAGTTATCCAGTACTCTTTAAGTGCCCTGAGCAGAGCTAAGTGCCCGCTCCCTACCAGAGGGGATTCTATAGGCAGAGTTATAGGCATTTGGAATACCGATCCCTGAGAAGGTAGAGGTGTGGCAGGGTGTGTTTGGACAGGTGTGTGTATGTGTGTGTGTGTGTGTGGGGGGGACACCACAGTTTCTCTCCTTGGTACTGGGAAGTGGAGTACTCTAAATCCTTTTATAAATAAACTTGGCTCCCTTAATTGGTTCTAGGATATTCACATCTTTCCTTCTAAGGACAACACTCTAGATGTTTTCCACATGATAAATAAAATCTCTTACAATATCAGATCTAGGACAAAGGGCATCTACACTGGGTAGCTTCTCCATTTCAACTCAGTTTGTGTGTAATATACTGGTCCTCCAATGTACCAAAAGCATCAAATACAACTTTTGTGTGGTCTGAAAAATATAGTAAAATTAAATAGGAACCACCTCTTCTGAAATTTTAACAGTGATACCTGTTGTATATTAAAAAAGTGGGTATGAAGACATCTTACCATTGTACATTTTAAATACATACATTTACATAAACTCTTTCTTCCTTCAGCTTTGGTGGGAGTAAACAGCAGTAAGTTGTCAGATGTAATGCAATATATGTGCACAAAGTACAAAGCCAAAAATTAAAATGGGGAATATGTGAATAATGGAATCTGCTCCTAAACACAGACAGGTGGATTTTAGTAATGTGGGACCCACTCTGGAGATGAATTCAGTGATCCTTCTTGGGCAAAGTATTTGGCTACCTTTGAAATGAATCATTTTAGACAGACCTTTGGTGACAATATCTTTTCTTATTATGTCCCGAGGCTTGAAATACCAGGCATTTTAACTTTATATGTGATTGCAAACTTAATTTCATATATATATATATATGTGTGTGTGTGTGTGTAAGAATTTACAATCTCTCTAGATATGCAGGAGTATCAATAATAGAGGAGCTACTGGGCAGTGTGTTGTTTCTCATTGAATATTCAGTGTGTGTGTTGCAGCGTTATATTGTAAATATCACTGATTACAACTTTGTAAATTCAGATGTATCTGTGATAGTACAGTTTTGGAAATAGAGAAAAGGAAGGGTGAATGGAGTTTTAAAATGAAAAGATCAAAAAGGATAATTAATATTTCATAATCTTAATTAACTTTTCTGCTGCACATTGATTTTTAATGTTATTTGGAGTGTAAGGTGTGATTATTGCCTTTATATCAAATCAAATAATCTGGTCACAAATTTGAATGTTAAAGGAACTATGAACATCTTGTTTGGCTTGACAAATTTGTCATTAAATTCCTCAATTAGCTCTATGCTTATTCTGGGGAAATTGCATTACACAAGTGAGTAAGATTGTAAGCTTTCAGAATGAGAAACCAGTCAGAAAACATATTGGATTAGTCTACTGATACAAGATGGATGATTTGTTGGATTTTGTGGAAAATAACTCCACACCACTACCACTAGTCTATGGAGGCCAGATCTTTTCTTACTTCACAGTTTCAATTCCTTTCTCCTTTTGAAGATACAGCTTGAGAGGTACCTGTCTAGTAGGAAACTAGTCAGTTTGTTATTGCTAAGAATGTTGGCTTCAAAGATGAATTGGGAGTCTTACATCTTTTCTGTGTTATGTGTTAATATTAAAGATAAAAACATTTAAAATTAGGATGGCAAGACTTTGTCCATGGGGAACTGCCATCTCCCCAGCTGCTCAAGTATATAGAAAAGTATTCTATCTGTCCGTTTAAAATATGATGATCAGCATAGAAAGTATGCACCTACTTGGTAAATAGGCAACTTTATCATCCTGATAATTAATCTGATATATCAACCAAAGACTACAGGAAAACTTGGTTATTGGAAAATAATTGAACTCTTCAAGAATTGGTAAACATTTAGCTTTAAAGCAAAACCTTCATTTCCTTCCTTCTTCTAAACAGATTATGCTCCAGTTGCCAAAACTATTCCCTTGTGCTGGTATTTGTCTTGCTCTACTCATATTGTGATATCTACTATGCCAACTAGCTAGTAGAGGTGAGTGGCTGGGCTTTCCGGTTCTTTGTGCCTTTTATTTTCTAGCTTTCAGCTTAATGCATAGCAATGCACCATTTATTATTATTATGGATTCTGAATTGTTTTATGAATTATTAATTCAATCATTATTTGACTCATTATTCATGCTTGATGAGAATTCAAAGTATACATGATGCTTTTATTTCTGTATTTGTGTAGCATCAACCTTATATTGATGGATTCACAACCTAAAGCTATTGTATGGGGAACTTTCTTATATGTTTCTTCATCAGTTTAAACTCAGAATACAGTTTCTTTAATTCATTAAGTATTTCCTGAGCTCCCATTATATGAAGGGTAATAGGCTATAAAAATGCAATGCAACTATCCAAGCATTCAGTCTAGAATGGGAATGTCGAACAGATTTCAATGTAAACATCTACTTCTCTCAATTGCTAGTGGTTACCTGGAATGCTGATAAGGATTATGAGGATTAGTTAAAATTCCGTAGAAAAGAATGTTGTCATTAATTAGTAGTATTTACCAGGTACTAGGAATGTGACTAGCAGCATGAGTGCTACATATTATTAGTCTCTAATTTGAAGAGTTACATTCATAGTCAAGCTCATAGAAGCTTATAATTCAATCAATCAGCTGATCAGGTTTGTTTTGTACAAAGACCAAACATATGTATATGTATATACACATACATATTAGTAATATACACACACATCTGACTGGACTGTTGTGACAAAATGCCATAGATTGAATAGCTTAAACAACAGAAATTTATTTTTCTATACTTCTGGAGGCCATTGTACAATTCAGTTTCTCATGAGGATTCACATCCTGGCTTGTCTATGATTGCCTTTTTTTTTTTTTTATTGTGAAAATACTGTACAGAGGAGTTACAATTACATGGGCAAGATAATGAGTACATTTCTTTTTTTTTTTTTTTTTGGTATGGTCATAGGGCCTGAATTCTGGGCCTGGGCGCTGTCCCACAGCTCTTCAGCTCAAGGCTAGCACTCTACCACGTGAGCCACAGCGCCACTTCTGGCTTTTTTCTTTTTGCTTATGTGATGCTGAGGAATCGAACCCAGGGCCTCAGGCATGCAAGGCAAGCGCTCTACCACTGAGCCACCTTCCCAGCCCACTTTTTAAAAAAAATTTTTTTTATTGTGAAAATACTGTACAGAGGGGTTACAATTACATAGGCAAGATAATGAGAACATTTCTTATCAAGCATTGTTGCCTCCTCCTTTGTTTCCCCTTCCCATCCCTTCCCATCCTCCCCCCACCCCAATGAATGAATTTTATCCTAGAAGATATTAACAGTGCTTAAGTTAATGTAGCAAAGCGGCTGTATTTTGTTGGGGACTAGGAATGCAATTGTGACAGTATCTCACATCTATTTGTTGTAGAAATGTTCTTTAAAAGATAGTTTGAAATAAAGGAAGTCAGTGACTCTGCTCAAAAAGTCATACTCTATACACATCCTGTAGTAAATAACCTTCCTATAAGTCAGAATCATTTGTTGCAAACTCAGTCCTTTCCTGAATGGCCCAGAATTGCGTATTTCTGGAACATATCATGACTACAATTGTTTTTGTTCTACTGTTTTTTATACCCCAGAGCATTTAATTATTACATCATTCAAACAATAAATTCTTCAAAGCATTACCACATTTGGTTAAGTATGGTATTTTAAATCTACATATATTCTGTTATATCCCTACATAAGGTTATTTTTCTCAAGTTTTTTTTTTTTGCTATTTCTGACATAGAATTTATATAATTTCTACCAAGGTATGCCTTGTATATTCATTTTATATTAATTTGAATTATTGATCCTAAATGCAATTAGATTCTATTAAATTATGCCTTACCTTTTGTTCACTTACAATTTTTTAGATGAAATTTACATTTCATATTTATATATAAATATTTCATATTTATATTTTATACTCAGATATATACATGTGTAGATATTTGTTGTTCTGAGTTTTGTCTTTCTTAATAATTCTGATTTTTTCCTGAGATTTTTCTTTTTTCTTTCTTTCTTTCTTTATTGTGAAAATACTGTACAGAGGGGTTAGAATTACATGGGCAAGATAATGAGTACATTTCTTATCAAACATTGTAGCCTCCTCCTTTGTTTCCCCTTCCCATCCCTTCCCATCCTGCCCCCGCCCTCCCATCCAATCCTCCCTGTCCCCCCCCCCCCCCCCGCACGAAAGTTGTAAAGTTGGTTTTCAACATAATGACTTGTACATCATCTCATTGTTGCAATGGGTCCACCTGTATCCTTATTTAAACGACTTGTTTTTCCCCTTCCCCTCCACAAATTATACTGACATCAAATACAGTGAAAGCAGGGGTTATACTGTGGGGGAGGGACATACAAAGCAAAAAAGAAATAATCTTATAAATGTGTTAGAAACAATCTCATGAAAGAAAAAAAAACATTTGAATACATATCTTAGGGTTCATTTTCCTAACATCAACTTATCTTACCTTTTCTGCTTGAGTCAGACAAATACTAGATATTGCAAATAAGTGAAACCATGGGACCTATGTTTCTTTGGGCCTGGCTTACTTCACTTAATATAATTTTTTCCAAGCCTTTCCATTTCCTAACAAATGGGGCAATGTCATTCTTTCTGATGGAGACATAGAATTCCATTGTGTATATATACCACATTTTCTTGCTCCATTCATCTACTGAGGGGCATCTGGGTTGGTTCCATATCTTAGCTATGGTAAATAAGGCTTCAATAAACATAGTCTTGCTGGTAGCTTTAGTGTGGTCTTGTTTGTGAACATTTGGGTAAATGCCCAAAAGTGGGATTGCTGGGTCATAGGGGAGCTCTATGTGGAGTCTTTTGAGGAACCTCTATGCGACTTTCCAAAGTAGTTGAACAAGTTTACACTCCCACCAACAATGCAGTAAGTTTCCCTTCTGTCCACATCCCCTCTAGCACCTGGCTTCATTTTCCTTTTATTCTGATAGGACTGAAATGAAGAAAGCCCACCTTAATGGAAAAATGGATTCCACTGATTTAATAAAACACCTTTATATGATATTTAATAAAATATTGATTAAGGTTTAGAAAATTTTAGGGAATATTTGTTTACCCACATTATTATCTCAAAATAAACTTTTCTTTATTAACATGGCTTCACGATGACACAATAAAGGGTGGCTCAAGGTGACTCAGTAAAGTCTACCTAAATACTGATTGATTGTACATTAAGAAATCTATAATAGGAAAACATTTTATTTTAAGAATCCAGCATGGAAATAATATTTTCATTCAATTGAAACATAATATAGTATAATAAACAAAATATGGAAAACCAACTGATATTTTTATTACAGTATTTTCCAATTAAAACACATCTTATTTAGGCCCTAGTAGTCATACACACACACACACACACACACACACACACACACACACACACACACACACACACACACACACAAAACCCCAAATAACAATACCACTACTGCCACCAAAAAGCACCCAAAGAAGGCAGTCTCAAAACACATATTATACAGAACCACTCATAAATATTAACTGAATTAACATCAACTCAGGTAACTACCATTATTTTACTGTGTATGCTTACTATTTTCAAACTTGGATTTACCTAGCATATTTTAGAATGTTTGCTTCATACTATATTATAAAACTCTCCTTAAATCATAATACAATTACTAAATATTATACACATTAAAAGTTATTTAGCCAAGGCTGGGAATGTCCTTGAACCAATCTTCAACAGAAAGACGCTTGTCTTACTATGCTCTAAAGACTAATTTTAGAGGGACACATTTTTATTAATACATTGAATAAATGTTTTTGAGGGCCTCCACAAAAATATGGAAAAGATTTTAGAGTACAACAATTTACATTTGGCCAGTTTATAACATTGTTACTCAATGCCACATTAAGGTCATGATCTATGTAATGATTTTATTTGTCTTTTCTTGTTTCTCTGCTTTCATTCTTATCCCTACTCTTTACCCCATAGCTTCCCCAATAAGCTCTTCCTAATGGTTCATCACATATATTTGGATATGCATGTTTCTTTGAAGACAATATAGGATTTTTGTTCTTTGGAATGTGTGTGCATATGTGTCCTGTTCGGGACTGGGTACTGTCCTTGAGCTTTATTGCCCAAGGCTAGTGCTCTACCACTTGAGCCACAGCTCCCATTTTCAGCTTTTCAGTGCTCAATTGACAATAAGAGTCTCACAGACTTTCCTGCCTGGGCTGACTTTGAACCTGGATACTCAGATCTCAGCCTCTTGAATAGTTAGGATTATAGACTGAACCACTGGTGCCCAGTTATATGTGTGATTTTATCTTGCATACATTATGTTATGCATGTTTTATTTTGGCTTATATTTTCTACTATTAAAGATGACATTTAAACATTAAATTATATCCATCTTGTTAAGAGCACATTTAGATTTTTGCTTCTAGTTGCTGCAAAAAAAAATTCATAGTATACTCTGAGGTCCAAAAAAAAAGAAGAAAAAATATTCATGCTCAATTTAACACACTGAGATGATCAAATGAATGTTTATATATTGCTATTTCTTGAATAAAGAACTTCCAGGGAAGTTTAAATTAATAGCTCTCCATAGGATCACATCACATCAAGACTGTTCTGTCATGAACATCTGTCCATGAACATCTGTGCAGCCTGTCATTGATTGGGTATGGGGGACAGTGTTGGGAGTCACATGTTGTAGGATGTCTCTCCAACCTTGCCCTGTGGTGCTATGCTAGAAAAACAGTGTTCCCTCTCATTTCTATTCTTTAGTCCCCTTACCTGTGGAAGGTATGTTTCAAGACTGCAGTAGGGGGCTTGTCTCTGAGTAGTGGTGAACCTTTAGAACTCCTCTACTTATTAGAGAAAGAGATAACAAAATGGCACAAGTGACATCAATAAAAATATCCAAGGTCTTATTTTCAAAAACATGATCCTCTCTTTGTTTGATAAAAGGGTCTCATACTGATGATCAGTCTCATTTTTAAGGTCATGTAAAGAGAGCTGTAGAGTAGACACGTGCATGCTCCTGCAGCCTAGTGATGACTAGAGGTTAGACTGGGACTCCATTTAAATTGTAGTCTAGGCTCCTAGGAACTTCCTGACCTTACCGGTAAGCCAACTAAAGTTAAATCACCTTATTGTTTTTTTTTTTGATACAGGGTCTCAATGTACCCCAGGCTACCCTGGAAACTTACGATTCTCCAGCTTCAGCCTCCTGACTGTTGAGATTTTAGGCATACACCACCCTGTCCAGCCCAAGTATTCCTTTTGAATGTAAGTTTTTTTTAATGGAGTATATTGAGTATAATTTTCTTTTGTGTGCTAATGAGGATTGAATTCAGGGCCTTGGTTCTTTTTGGGCAAGGACTATACCACTTGATCCACATTCCTAGTAATTCTGCTTCTCATTTGTTTTTTCAAAAAGGGCATAATAATTTTGTCTGAGTTGGTCTCTGACCACCATTCTCACATCTTTACCTCCCAAGTAGTTTGGATTATAGGTATGTTCCTGGCCAAGAACATACTTTTCTTAAAGAATATAATCACTTTAAAGAACAAAATGTATAAAATATATATTTATAATAACATGGGCATATAATTGTGTATTAAATCTAGCCTTACATTCCTATACTATCAAACTGAAAAATAACAATATGTGCCCCACAGATGATTCAGTATGGTCTCGGGTCTCATTCATGGAAGCTCTTGTCCACTCTCACTCTGGCTACCATCTTGGAAAGTCTGTCCTAAAAGAAACTATGCCTCGGTTTTGGTCCCTAGTTATAATGTTTTAGGGCTCTGGAAGCAAACATCCCAGGTGATACCACAGTTGCCAGAGCCTGAAATGTTTGAGAAACAATCAAAAGCAGAGTTCCTAATATAAGAGCAACTTTTAAAATCAGACTTGCACACCCACTGGGCTACAGATTTCTGTGTTAGGAGAAAGTAGTCAAACTGGGTGAATATGTGAAGAAATGTTTTCAGATATAAGACTCTTCACCATGTGTATCTCAAGGTATTTTAATGAAGAGACTTCAGTCTCCCAGATTTTGCTGGGGTAGGTTGTCTTTAGACAGGCAGGAGAAGATCAGTTCTTTTGGGACTTTGCCTTGTAGGTCAGACTTGCAGGCAATATCTGCTTTTAGTATTTCCTTTTCTCTATTCCTAGGGTTATGGCTTCTCAAATACTTCAAGTGATCAGGATAGACAGGTGTTGCAATGGATATCTGGGCTGTGTGTGATCTGCGGTGTTCCCAGATGGAGGTCTCTTCAGGAAGCGACTTTCCTTTTGTACTTTTCCTGTGTGCACATCAGAACGTAGGCACCTCTGAGACTGAGCTTCAGATACATTTGAACGTTTACTGAGCCTCTACAACAAACACTTGCTAGATGTAGCAGAGGGTTCACTGATGAATAAGACAGAGCTCTGCCCTACAAAAAGGAAAAGAGATCAATGGGTACCCAGGAGCTATAAAATGAGGATGACTGTGATAAGTACAGTACAGTCATGGTTTGTTATAAATGGTGCTCTGCTGGCTTCCTGTTGCAGCCACAAACTCAGTGACTTAAAACAATAGAAATGTATTCTGTTACTGAGGCTTGAAGTAGGAAATGAGTCTTACAGGACTAAAATTTAGGCCATGAGAAGGGCCATTGTTTTTCCTCTAGAGAATTTATTTCCTAACTCTTCCAGTTCCTAGTGACCACTGGCATTCCTCAGCTTGAGGCTACAGCACTCTGGTCTCTGCTTCTGTGGTACCACTGCCTCCCCTTCTCTGTGAAATGTGCCTCCGACTCCCTCTTACTAAGACCCATGCAAATGCATGTTGGGATCACCTGGAGAAACTAGGCTAATCTCCCCATTTTAAGATCCTTAACAAAAGCACATCTATAGAATCTTGTTCTGCCATGGAAGGTAATCTTTACAGATTTCAAGAATTAATTAGCTCATGGTGGGCATCTTTGAGACAGGGGCATTGTTTAGCCAACTACAGGTGCCAGTCTTGTTTTGCTGCCTCACAAACTGGAGAATTTCCATCTGTGATGTCCAGTATGGTAACTACTAGTCTTGTTGGCTATAGAGCACTGAAGATGTGTCTGACATGATTAATTCAACAGCACTCTAAACATTCACATGGTGAGAACAAAGGAGGATATTCTTAGGAGAGGAGTGCAAGGGCTCAATAATTATGAGCCTAAGATCATACAAGATGATGCTTATCGAAATGAACTCCAAGAAATGGAAGAGGTTTATTATTATACTGTTTGCGGTTCTTCTTTCTTTGATTTATTCCCTTCTATTGCTGTTTTTGATTTCTGTTCCCTTTGTCTTGTGTATAAGTTTACCTGATTTGGGGAGGGGAAGAGGAGGCACAGAAATGGTGGGACAAAAGGTGAACCAATTCAGCAATGAAACCCACTAGACATTATGTTGGAAAGTAACTATACAACTTTGGGTGTGTGTGTGGGGAGTCAGGAGGGAAAAACTGGGAGAGAGTAAGGGAGGGAGTGACACTGTTCAAAAGGAAATGTACTCATTACCTGACTCATGTAACTGTAACGTCTCTGTAATAACCTTTATAATAAAAAAAATGTGTCTGAGTTGAGATGTGATGGAGGGGTAAACATCATATTGTGAAGATTTGTGAAAAATAAAACTAGAAGATCTCAGTAATTTTGATGTTGATACATGTTGAAATGATACCATTTTGGATACATCAAATTAGTATATAATTAAAACTAGTATGGAAGTTGGGCACTGGTGGCTCATGCTTCTAATTCTAGCTACTCTAAAAGGTGAGATCTGAGGAGTGTGGTTCAGAGCTAGTTCTGGCAGGAAATTCCATGTGATTTTATCTTCAATGAACCACCAAAGATCCAGAAGTAGAGCTGTGGCTCAAGTGGTAGAGCACTAGCTTTGAAAGAAAAAGCTCAGGCCTTGAGTTTACTTCCAGAACCAGCATCAAAAAAAAAAAAATTCCCCAAACCTCAAACCTGTGGCTCTTTTACTTTTTAAATATACTAGTAGAAGCTTTAAAAATGCCTATGTGGCTTGTACTTGTGGTTTGTCTTCTGTTTCTGCTGAACTGTCGTCTGGACCAGCTACCAGAGTACTTCTCAAGCTATTTCCCATTGGAGTCACAGAGGGGGCTCATCAACTTCCTTGAGCAGGCCGCATCCCAGTCCCATTAAATTGAAAATCTCTCCAGAAATCCTGGAAATTCCAACATGCAGTTGAGGTTGAAAGTCCTTGGAGCAGAGACCTGCAGGAGGGTTAATCGTTCAAAGAGCATTTCTGGTTCAAGGATCATTATGCGGAGGTATGCTAACTCTCTTTTGCAAAGCACAGAAATATCTTCTGGTTTGGGCTTTCCTCCATGGATGTATGCTTCCATCCAACCCATAGAGTGTGGCTGAGGCTAGGGATGGGCAAAGGGACAGAACTGCTGCTATCAAGAGCCAAGAGATCTCCACATTTTGAGGTCAAGGATCTGGACCATTGTTCTCTGGGTGCTCCTGTGCTTTGGTCAGATCAGCTCATCCCTGGTAGTCACTGCCATCAAACACGACAGAACAAAAAGAGACAATGAGCAGCAAGCGCCTAACCATTCAATCTGAGTATGTGGATAAGCCGAAGCACTTCTAAGGGGCTCCCAGAGGAGGTGTTTGGGAGGCATCCATCAGTAGCCTTATTCACCTGCACAAATTCTCTTATGGGCTTCCTAAATACCTGCTTTCTCTGGATTGGGCCCGAGAGGCTAAAGTCTAATGTATTTATGTTGCGTTTTGAGGTACTGCCTGACACATCGCTTGTTGTTAGAGCAACATAAGATGTTTTGCTGGCTGCCTGTGTTTCTCTATGCAACACGGACACGAGGAGGTGTACCCCACCTTGGTGATGCAGATTGCTCACATCTGGCATCGGCAGTACCTACACCACTGGAGCGCATTTCACAGAAATTTGATGTTAAGTTATTAAAGCACCATAGGATCCTACATTTAAACATTTCTTCTAAACTGCATGCTATCCCCCTGGTTTCACCAATAGCACATACTAAGCAGTAATTCATATTTTTTAAGAGGAAAAGTTCTTGCGTATTTATTATGGGCCATGAGACATCCCAAACTGGAAGGACTAAAAAATATCAGCATAAGGTTTCTCTGGCCAGCTCATGCCTCCATCTCTGCTTCCTGTCCTCTTCTCCTCTTTCCACAAGTGCTAACTCGTGGACCCTGTCTTGAAGGAGCTTTGAGGTTAATAGAGGGGAAAAGACACTGTGTTAACTATTTGTGATGCTATGGAAAAATACATAGCACTGGGTAATATATAGACACGAGAAATTTCATACCATTCTGGAGGCCAGGAAGCTGGAGATTAAGAGGTTTGAACATCTTATCACAGGCAGGGGATGGGCCCTCTGTAGGGAGGTTGTTCAAGCCATGAGCTATTCAGTCAACCTTGGACATGCAGTTACTGGGCTTGACTTTTTTCTAGAGACTCTGTTCGTTAATGTGGACAGCAGGTGTTGGAGTCAGAAGGGCCAGTATGGAGGGTCAGGGGAAGCCTGGGTGGTGGTAAAATCTCCTTGATCCTAAATGTCATATGCCACAAAGACATCAGGACTGAAAGACTTAGGGCCACATATTTATGATTGCTTTTTTTGATACCTCCAGTTACAGAGTCCAGGTCTGCATAAGGAACTATTAATTGGTACCCAATAAATATTCGTTTTCTTCTTTATTATGAAAACAAGTCTGATTTTACTTGTGACATTAATTTGCCCAACTTTTAAAGAAGTATAAAACTGACTAGAGCTGGGTGGAAAGCAGAGTGAGATGCTACTAGATCCAAAGAATTTGTAACTGAAACACTGCTAAAGTATAAATGCTCTGAGCAAAGGAATGCCTAGAGCCACGGCTAGGAAGGGCAAGCACGTGTTTGGTTCAGTAGAACTGAGGGGACCAGCAAGGCCACTGTTTGCTCTCAGAAAACCGGGTCTCAGTCCTCAGCTGACCACAGTTTAACAGCTTTACTGAGGCTGCACACTGAAGAGCTGGTAGAAGGACAGATTTAGATCTCACCCTAACAACAGATGGAGAGTCTTCCCTCTTCACCCTACTTAGCTGAGGCCCAGGGTGAAGCGGGGCCAGGCTGGGTGTAGGTTCCTGCAGCTTGGTTTATGTCCTGGTACCCATCCAGGAAATGTCACATTCTGGATAGTGTGCATCTTTCTTTAGACAAAAAATATAATTTCATAGCCAATTCCATCCATTCCACTTCACCAAAGAGTAAGGAGCCCAAAGATAGAGTCCAGAGACTAGAGATCTGCCTTCCAGACATGACCTCCATAAAAAAGCTGATCTAGTAGTGGCACTTGCCTGTGGCAAAGAGGAAAAGGGAAATCTCCTCGGCTGGCATTTCAGCTTGCCTAAGGGGACCTGCTTTGCTCCAAGGGCCGGGGCTGCATTGACCTTAAAATCAGGGCCTCAGCAAGCAGCAGACGAAGGAATTTAATTTTCTTCCTAAAGGCTTTGATCCTTTTCACATAAAAAATGGCAAGACTCAGTACTTTCCTCTGAAGTTTCTTCACAAGGTGGTGGAGTTTTAGAATGAGACCTGGAGATGGGGGAGGATGGTCCTCAGAAAGGCTATTTGGTCCTTTACAGCATTAGGGTTTTCTTACCTCCTCCTCCCTTGTCTCCGTCTTTTCGCCTATTCTCTAAAGTGCACACAGCGGGTTATTCCTCAAGTTCCGCTACCGCATCTTTCCTGATTCCAACCCCCTTTTTCCCCCTCAATACCAAGCACTTCACTTATTGGTCAGCAGCTGTTTCCCCTGCCTGGTGACCAGCCGGGACAAGCAGAAGAGCGAGGGAAGGGAGCGTCTTCGGTCACAAGGTGGCGCGCGCGAGCCTCCCAAAGCCCGGCGGTTCCAGCCCCGCACCTGCTCCGGGCACCGGCCCCACCCCGCTGGCTTCCCGGGCGCTCCAGGAGCCGCGCCCCCTGCCCTCCCGGGCGGGACAGCGCCGAGCGCGCCGGGGAGCTCCAGGTGGCGGAGGAGGGAGAGCCTGGTCCGGGCCCCCGCGGAAGGTGCAGCGGACCGCCAGACGTCCCCCGGGCCGCAGGCTCCGCCCCCAGCCGCCCCCCCCCACCCCTCCCCAGCTTGAGCTCTGCCAATCGAAGGCTTCCCAGAGCAGCTGGGAGCGGCGAAGGCGGCGGGAGGAGCGCAGCCGGCCGGCCGCTCGGAGCCTTCGGGCCACCGGGGCAGAGCCGCGGGGCTGGGTCGGGAGCGGAGCCGTGCGGAGCGGGGGTGTGCGTGCCGGGGGGTGGGGGGCGTCGAGGAGGAAAGCGCGTGCGGACGCGAGTGTCGCGGGTGGCAGCTCGAGCCGGGCTCGGGGGCGCAGCCCCTGAGGTTCCCTCCCCGCCGCCCCCCGCCCGCCCCCCGCCCCGCGGGACCCCGCGCCCGGCGCCCTTCGCCATGGACTTGCTGGGAGTTGGGACGGGTCACGGCCGTCGCCCGCGGTCGGCCGCCCGGCCCGGGGGGTCTGCGGGTGCGCGCTCGGCGATGGTGAGGTAGGATGGCGGCCCCGCGCGAGCCCCGCCGGCCGAGCGCCGCGGCCCCCGGGCGGAGCCGCTGACGGAGCGGAGCGCACAGGGGGTGTGGGCGGAGGCCGCCCGGCCGCGCCCGCCCGCCCGCTCGCGCCCGCCGGCGCCCGGCCTCTCTCGCACCGCACTCACTCGCACCTGCCCTCCCGCGCCGACACCATGTCGAAGGCGGCCGGGGGCGCAGCGGCGGCGGCGGCGGAAAGCGGCCCCTCAGCCCCGGCGGCCGGCCCGTGCGCCCCCGCCGCCGTCGCGGAGGACCTGTCCAAAGTGTCGGACGAGGAGCTGCTGCAGTGGAGCAAGGAGGAGCTGATCCGCAGCCTGCGGCGCGCCGAGGCCGAGAAGGTGAGCGCGATGCTGGACCACAGCAACCTCATCCGGGAGGTGAACCGCCGCCTGCAGCTGCACCTCGGCGAGATCCGGGGGCTCAAGGTGAGCGGCGCGGGGTACGGCGGGGCGGGGGGAGTGGGCCGGCAAACTTTCCCCCTCTCCCGCCACAGGTGATGTCTGCCCCCTTCCCCCAGTGCGCGCCCCCTCGCCCCCCTCTCCAGCCCTTCACAAAGTTTTCCAAACTTTGCCGGCTTTTTGCTTCCCGCCTCCCCCCCTCCCACGGGGTGTGCTTCCTCGTGTGGTCCTCTGAGATCGGGGGGGAGGTCGGAGCCAAGGACGCTGAAGTCTGGGAGGGGGGATGACGGGCGCACACACGGACCCCCCCCCGCCCCCGAACCAGAATGTGGATGATTTGAGGAGCTGGGTTACAGCCAAGCAGGGGGAAAGAGCCAGGGGGAGCGAATTAGGGCATCTTCGCCTTTGGGGGGTGGGAGATGTAGCTGCCCGGGAGCCACCAGTTCTCAGAGAGCAGAGGGCAAAGAAAGGGCACCAGTGCCGGGGAGGAGAGGCCGTGGCCAGGCGCCACCCAGGATGCTCAGGACGGCCACTGCGCAAGCGAGCCCAGGCTCTGCCTCCGATCTGCCCAGGGACCCCGTGATGTGCACCCCCCCCCGCCCCCCGCTTGATGAACACCATCACCTTACAACCCTCTGCAATTCATGGCCAGCTTGACTTCAATCTTATCCGGCCTGGAGCGAGGTGGGGCGGGGCGCGGAGTCGAAGGCTCACGACGTGGACCAGGTGTGACAAGTGTAGGCTCGTGGCGCCCTCTTTTTGAACCTGCCCCCCCTCTGCTGTCAGCACCAAGGGGCTGGACCCCAAGCCCCACCACTAACTTTCTGCTCCCCTCGGAGAGCTGGGAAGGGGCCAGCAGTGTGCCCGGCGGGCCGCAGCGGGAGACCAGTGGCCGGGAACCGCCCTGCCGCCGGCACGCACTGCGACCACACGAACTTCCTTTGCTCACAGCACGCCTGCTGCCTCCCGGTATTCCTTCCTCTCATTGTTCTGCTTTTGTTTATAGGAAGCCACACACAAAACGAAAGCGGCCCAGGGACCTCAGGGAGCAAATTCCCGCAGGCACACGCTGTTCTTCTTGCGCCTTTCCACGCCCACCCCGCTTCTCAGGCAGCAGAGGCTGCTGAGGTCATGGTCTCCCAGCTCCAGCTCCAAGATTCTGGGCAAAGGAGGAGCGGGGAGAGGCTGGATGCCCAGGGGTCACTGTGTGCTACCCCAATCGAGGTGGGAGAGGGCTCTCTCCTGAGGCCCAAACTCACTGTCATGTATGTGTTCCAGAGTAGATGCAGTGGAGACAGTTCCTACAGTCAGGCAGATCCCAAGGCTTGTGCTTTCCTGTCTTTTAATTCGTTACTAATGGAATACTTATTAGCTACGGGGCTCTTTGGGGACCGGGACAGGCTAACCAATGGGAAAAGAATCTCAGAGGTGGAGTTGAATCCTGAATACCAGCAAGGGGAGTTTGGGTAATTTCTCAGATCTTCATTTTGTTCATGGGTAAAATGCAAATGAGAGTATTTGGGTGTTGTGATAATTAGTTATAACTGTGTAACAGGGGAAGGTTTAATACTGGACTTGACTGCAAAATATGGTGGTTTTCATCAGGGCAGACCATAAATGGATGGCCGGGTATCTCTATGAACTTTTTTTTTTTTTTAAGGCAAAGCTGGTCAATGTCACTCTGCAGTTTAATCTTCCATGGTTTGAGATGTAATGTGACTTGGATGAATTTTTGATCAATTAATCAATTTCCCAAAGATTTTAATTGAATTGAGACTCGACATACTATTGATTATAGATACTTCTGAAAAGCTCTTTTAGGTATTGTGCACTCACTGTATGATGGGCTAGGTATGAGTGGGGGAGGAGAGGTATGGGGGATAGGCTGCCTGGTCTTCACTGTAGTAGCTTCATCTAGAAAAGTAATTGTTAGATTAGTTAAGAGTAATTATCCCCCAAATTGATCTCGAGGTTTGATTTAATGACCTGCATCACAACATCAGGTTTTAAGAGCGATGGAAGCTGGTTACTTTCTGTCACAGGTTACATCTCTGGGCAGCTAGAGGTGGGAGACTCTAAGGCCTCTTGCCCACCCTATTTGTTCAATGGTTCTAAGGCTCTGCTTAGCTGCCAGCATTCTTCATTTTCATCTTTTTGGTTCAGAACACCATATGTGGTTGAGTGACTAAATGGTAGGTATATTAACTTATGTGGCAAAACTGGAAGAAAGAGGTTTTATTTTTTAGTCTCTGAGAATTTGGCAAGCTTAGTTGAGGGCTATAAATGTAGGGTCTCTAAGGCCACAACACTTCTTTTGATGCCTTTTTTTGTTAGCTGACTTTGAAATTTCATTGAAGAAATTTTAAGGCTACTAGATAGAAGTACAGCTATCCAGTCTGGTCAGCTTGGGAAAACTGCTGACTTCTCTTGAGCCTTATATTTCTGATCTACTTAATGGTCATCTTAATTCCACATGAGGCCTTTTGAGAGTTAAATGGTGGATAGATGCAGAAACCCCAGTGAGATTTCATAGTTTCTCAAGGTCACAGAGACACAAACTATTTTAAATAAGGCCCTTTCCTTTCTTTTCCTTTCCTTTCTTTTTTTCCTTCCACTCCTCCCTTTTCTGCCTCTCCTCTCTCTTCTCTTCTCCTCTATTTTCTCCTTCTTTAGCTCTTTCCTTCCCTCCCTTCTCTTCTTTCTGTCCTTTCTTCCACCTCCCTTCTCTCCCTTCTGTCTCCTTCCTTTCTTCTTTCTTAGGGCTAATTCAAATTCTTTGCTTAGCATGCGTGAACTCTCAAGAGATGAAGACAGGCAACTTTGGCTAGGGTTCTGACATTTGAAGGAACTGGATTCTGCCAGAGCACTTTGGGCTGCTGAGCATGTATCAATATGCAGGTTATTCTGACCCAGAATGCTGGTTGGAAGCTGATTGGGGGAAGCTGAGTCTCTGTAGATTTGTGGACACTCTTGTATTAATTTTCCTATTTGTTTCCTAATAGCCTCATTCTGCAGTGAAGGAAAAGAATACAGTACATTTTTTTTCTTAACCATAGATATAGCTCTTGGTAGTCTATAGGCATATGATTTGAAATCTTTTGCAATAGTCTATGAGGTGGGCTTAAGCTTTTAAAAATTAATTTAAAGCCAGGTGTCGGTGGCTCACATCTGTAATTCTAACTACTTGGGAGACTGAGATCTGAGGATTGCGGTTCAAAGTCAGCCCTGGAAGGAAAGTCCATGAGAGTCTTACCTATAATTAACAATCCTAGAGCTGGAAGTAGAGCTCTGGCTCAAGTGGTGGAGCACTAGTCTTGAGCAAAAACCTCAGCTCTGAGCTCAAGCCTCAGGACTGCCCCTTACCCCCCAGCCCCCCCCCCAAAAAAAAAAAACAGTTAATTTTAGATACTTGGATAACATCTGGTGACCTGTGGAAATGTTAAAGCAAACATAGAATTCTGAAGAAAAAAGTCTTAAGTTTTAACATGGCAGATTTGAATAAGCTAGCTCACAAGTAAATAATACTCACAAGAAAAGTGACTCACAGGAAGAGGGAGCAATGATGAAAACAAATGGGCCATGTCTACGCATGCACATGCTATAGAATTCAGAGAAAGTCCTTTCACTTGCTTTAAGAGGATGGTTTCTCTCAAAGACCATGCTACCACCAGTCATGACTTCCTTTCAGTTCTGGATGAATCAGGAGGAGCTATAGGAGAATTACAAGCAAATATTTTCAGTTGGAAATTCAGCTGATGAAGAAGGACATGACTTGAATTTCCTACCAAATTAAACTTAGTGCTGAATACTTTTTGAAGCTTAGAAAGATTAATATTTAGTGTATTTTTGAATACCCACAGCTTCTCATTTTCTCTAAAGCATCACTATTGAGTGATCATGTGCCCTCTTGCTGCTATAGAGCAGGACTTGCCGAAAACAATAGTAAAAATATTTCTCAATAGCTGTAGCTGTAGTCTATTTGGGCCACAAGTCTAGGGCTTTGGAGAGTTGATCAGCCCATAAACATATACTCCAGCTGGTGCTGATGGCCCACACCTGTATTCCTAGCTACTCAGGAGACTGATATCTGAGGATTGCAGTCCAAAGCCAGCCTGGGCAGGAAAAACTGTGAGATTTTTATTTCTAATTAATCATAAAAAAGCTGGAAGTAAAGCTATGGCTCAAAGTGGTAGAGTTCTAGCCTTGAGCAAAAAAGCTCAGGGATAGCACCCAGGCACTGAGTTCAAGCCCCAGTATCACCACTACTCCCACCACCAACAAAAACCCCCCCATATATCGAATGTTCACTGTGTACAAAGTACCATGATAGTATATTGCATGTGCAAAGAAAGGCATCAGACATCTTTCTTCCAGAAGGTTGAGAACTACATGCTCAATGAAAGCTCAGGCCATAAGTGGCAAGTGAGTAGTGTTCTAGTAGTAGGGGAAACCTCTCAGAGGAATCCCTCCTGTAGGTTCATATTGGTGAGAAGGTGATATTGCCTGGCTATAATACACAAACATAATTAGGTGTCATGATTTTTCAACAGAGGGAGCTAAAGGTAGACAGTCAGGAGAAAGTGTTTTAGGCCTGGCTAATGGGTTTATTTGTTTTCTTTTGCAAAGAGGAAGGAGGCATTGGGGGTAGCTGAGCAGGAGAAGCAAAGTACAAAGGAAGTATTTTGAAAATGAGCCTGGTTTAGGAGTGGATTAGAGTCTGTGAGGGAACACAGAGGATGGGCAGAAGCAGGAGGCCAGGTGTGTGTATGTGGCTGTTGGTCAGACTCAGACCTGAGGTAGAAAAGTGTCCACGAGAAACAAAAGGAAGAGGAGGCACTGGAAGTAAAAAACAAACAACAACAACAACAAAAGTCAAACAAATGAGAGTTTCTGGGAAAGCCAATAGTTAAGAGTTGGAGGTGGAAAATAAGCTGCATGGGTTTTTGTCTTCTGGCCTGGAAATACCCTTCCACTTTAGGTCTTAATGACTGTCAAGAAGTGAAGGATGTTTTAAAGTTTTGTTTTTTCATCAGTATCAGAGAAAGTGTTGGAACTAACCTGAATTTGAAAAGGAAGCATGTTTCCTCTGTGAGTATCTTTAGTTTGGGACTGGATGACAGTCATAGGAGCAGAAGTCTTTGTAGGACGCTGTGGCTGCCCTTTTTCCTCCCTCCCAAACTACTGTTTCCTTCACTATTTGTGTGAACAGAAAAGAAAGGGGAAGTTCATAACACACACAAATTATCTTTAAGTAGTTGTATGGAGGAGTTGCCATTCACCAAAGCTGTTTATGAATACAATGCATCTGGCTCAGTGTTACCCCTTTCATCATTTTCTCCCATTCCTGTCAACTCTACCTCTTCCCTCAATTTTTTTTTTTGTTGGTCCTGGGGCTTGAACTCTGGGCCTGGGCACTCTCCCTCAGCTCTTCACCTCAGGGCTAGTGTCTACCTCTTGAGCCACAGTGCCACTTCAAGTGGCACTAGTGGTTAATTGGAGATAAGAGTCTCACAGAGTTTCCTGCCCGGGTTGGCTTTGATCCGCTATCCTCAGATCTCAGACTCTTGAGTAGCTAGGATTACAGGTGTGAGCCACAGGTGCCCAGATCTCAATTTTCTTAATTTTGTAGAATACGCACTGAATTTTATGACTGCATTTGCTTCGGCTTCTTCTCTTCCTGTACCCATCTCACTCTTCTTGATTTCCTCTGTCCCCTTTTGGGAACCAGTTTCCTGTTATTTAACACACTTTTGCATTCCTTAGTTTCTGGTTTCTGTGGTAGAGGTGCTGTGTTCTGGACACAGAGATGGATAGAATAGATGAGATCTATTTCATGACTTCAGTGGGGATGGAGAGCTGTAGTAACAGGCACACTCATGCACAGGTGGCTACACTGCGGTCAGCACAACAGAGGGAAAGTCTAAGGGGAATTAGGTAGAAGTGGACTTCTTCACAATGGCTTCTTTGGTTAGTAAGCACTAACCAGAAAGCATTAATAGTCATATAGAAGTCTAGGAAAACATTGGAGTGAGAGAGGAGAAGGGCTTACCCTTTAGGACCTAAAACCAAGTCCAGGAGAAGTGGCCCTCAGTGCTTGATGCCAATCTTCACTCCTGCCCAACAGGCTCTTTGTTGATATCCATTGTTTCAGATTTCTTCACTCACATGTTTGCTCTTTCATTTAATCAAAATTACTGTTCAGATGTTTCTTTTCTATGCAGGGGTGCCTTCTCTTTAAAAAAAAGTATTTTTTAACCTGCTTTATTCCCCTCCCCAGCAAATTTCATTATGTGACATAATATTTTAAACTTGTTTTTGACATCCTTTTCCACCAGAATGAAAGCTGTTGGATGTCAAGTCTTTGTCATGTCCATTGATATATCTCTGCCGTTGGACTGTACCTGACATATAATTGATGCTTACTAATGAATGAACAGCAGGAGAAGTACACTGAATGGGAGCATTTGGCTCTTGTGAGAATGGGGGGATTTTGCTCCATGTTCTAAGGGCAACAAGAAGCTATTAAAGAATTTTTAACATGTGAGTGGCAAGATGAACTGAACTTTGGAGGATGAGTCCCGAAGACCTGTTGGGCTCTGAAGTGGAAAATGAAGGAGGAGGATGTCAGGGGCAACCTCATCTTGTCACCATGAGCAGTGGGGTGGATGGAAGTAGCTTTTGCCGAGAGATGTGACTTGGAGAGCTGGGTTAGGAGATCAAGAGCTCATTGTGGCTAATGTCAAGTGTGAGATGCCTGGCAGATGTCCAGGTGAGTGTGGCAAGTAGGGGTCAGATGTGTAGGACTGAAATGCCACTAGAGGGCAATTGTGCATCTCCCTAGTGGGGTCACTGTCATTGCTCATCCCCTGTCATTGGAGACCTGAGCAAGGCTTCATTTGCCCAGTGGAAAGAAGTGCTGTCTCAGAGCCCCTAAACATGTTATAGATCAAAATCTCCCATTTTTCTTTCTTAAGGGTAGGGCAGATGAGCCTTGTTTTCCTCCAGACTGATTGCCTGTTGATCAACGAACTGGCTAGCTCTCTAAATATTGATGGGGTCATCTTGGACAAGTGAAGCTTTATGAGATCCAGTTTCCTTTTTTATAAAAGAACCATAATCACTATCCCCTGTATTTGGTGTTATTAGACAAAATAATACAAGTATTATACAGGGGAAATAGCTGATAGCTATTATTTAAACATTAGTAGCTAGTTACCATCTTTTTTCTATTCCCATTCCACTTCTTCCCTTAATATTCCAGAGACATCACCATTTCCAGGCTGTCCTGATCCCAGGAACTCCGAACTCACAATACCTTCCATGTGGTACTTTCCTTGGACAGTTCTCTCTCTCTCTCTCTCTTTTCAGGATATTAACCAGAAACTCCAGGAGGATAACCAGGAACTGAGGGACCTCTGCTGTTTCCTGGATGATGACCGGCAGAAAGGCAAGAGGGTGTCCCGGGAGTGGCAAAGACTGGGCCGCTACACGGCTGGGGTGATGCACAAGGAAGTAGCTTTATATCTGCAGAAGCTGAAGGAGCTGGAGGTGAAGCAGGAGGAAGTGGTGAAGGAGAACATGGAGCTCAAGGAGCTTTGCGTGCTGCTGGATGAGGAGAAAGGAGCCGGCTGTGCAGGCAGCCGCTGCTCCATCGACAGCCAGGCCAGCTTGTGCCAGCTGACAACCTCCACTGCACCGTATGTGCGGGATGTGGGTGACGGCAGTAGCACTTCCAGTACGGGCAGCACCGACAGCCCTGACCACCACAAGCATCATGCAAGTGGTGGCAGTCCTGAGCACCTGCAGAAGCCCCGGGCCGAGGGGAGTCCTGAGCACTCCAAACACAGGAGCACCAGCCCTGAACATCTGCAAAAACCCAGGGCCTCTGGCACCCCAGATCACCCCAAAGCACTCAAAGGACCTAGCCCTGAGCATCATAAGCCCTTATGCAAGGGCAGCCCTGAACAACAGAGGCACCCACACCCAGGGAGCAGCCCTGAAATGCTGCCCAAGCATATGCTCAGTGGAAGCCCAGAACATTTCCAGAAGCACAGGCCGGGGGGCAGCCCGGAACATGCCAGGCACAGTGGAGGGAGCCCTGAGCACCTTCAGAAACACACGCTTAGTGGGAGCCTGGAGCACCTGCCCCGACCCAGGGGCACCAGCCCGGAGCATCTCAAACAGCATTATGGTGGAAGCCCTGATCACAAACATGGAGGAGGAGGAGGCGGAGGAGGAGGAGGAGGAGGAGGTGGAGGCAGCGGTGGAGGCAGCAGGGAGGGCACCCTCAGACGGCAGGCGCAAGAGGACCTGTCCCCCCATCATCGGAATGTCTACAGTGGCATGAACGGTGGGTCAGTATGTGCTGGGGAGCTGCTTTGGGGCAACACAGTAGAGTTAGGTCTGATGAAACACTTCTCCATGAGAGCAGGAAGTGCAGGGGTGAGGGGTGGGCTGAGAGGAAGGAGGGGACATTTGTCCTGAGAAAGTGTTGTGTGTTTCTTTTGTTCAATTTGGATTTGTTGTTTAATTGTGCCGGTCGTGGTGCCTAAACTCTGGGCCTGGGCGCTGTCCCTCAGCTCTTCAGCTCAAGGCTAGCGCTCTACCACTTGAGCCACAGTGCCACTTCCGGCTTTTTTTTTTCTTCTGCTTATGTGGTGCTGAGGAATCGAACCCAGAGGCTCATGAATGCAAGGCAAGCGCTCTACCACTGAGCCACCTTCCCAGCCCCTGGATTTGTTGTTTTGTTCAGCAGTTAGACATGTAAACCTGGAGCAGGACCAATAATTTTAAGGACCCCGAGTTGCCAGGATGAAGTCTGCTTTGTGCTGGGTAAAAACAATAGCCTTTGATCTTGACCTTGAGCATTTTCCTCCTTCTATGAGGATTTCTTGTGCAAAGGTATCCAAATGCTGTTTGAATCTAGTCACTAGCTCACATCCAGGAAGAAATGAATATATTTACTATGAGAAACACATTCAACAAAGAAATACCTTGTGCCTAAATAGGCTTGAGGTTGGTTTGCTTGATGGCCTGTAAATGCACCTGTTTCTTGAGAATTTTCTCCCTTGTGCTGGACCCAGTAGCATAAGTGGGTGACTTTTGTGAACAATTTACTTCCCTATTTACTCAAAGCTCATCAACACTGCCTTTTGGAATAGGGTGATCTTGTGCCTTTCAGGAGACAACTTCTCTGGGTCCCATCAGGTCACTTTATGGTAATATACAGATGTGTGTGAATCCTCCCTCGGTTTTCAAAGCATGATATCCCTGCATTTGCTGAGGTGGCACTAAATCTGAGCTTTTATAAAAACCTTTTGGAAGAGCTTAATTTTCTGCCTCTTGGTTCTGAAACCACTTGGAACTAAAGAGAAAAAAATCATTTCCTCAACAAAACAAAAGAGTGACCCCAGACTACAGTTCTTTTATGTCCCCTATGGTTGAGTTGGAATGCAAATGATTAGTTTTAGCAGCTGTGGCATTTTTTCATTCACATTGTCTAAGGGTTTTCCCCTCTGCTTGAAGGCTGCTCTAGCATCTTGGTGAAGTCAGCTCTGAGCTGTGATGGAGGAGGATGCCAATTTTAGCAGTGACACAAAGGGTAAATTTTCAATATTGTACTTGGGGATTTACCTGTTGGATTCCATTTCATCCTAATCCTTTTCTCATAGTGCTGAAAATTGACTCTGGAAGCTTTGCTTCTAAGGCTTCCAATGTTCTTTTTAAGCACAGATGGAAGTTGGGGAAACTGCCGGTTTTCCCTTTTTCCTGTTGGGAGGTGGTAAGGAGAAGCCAGTTCACCTGATAGGTGGGAACTCCTTGCTGGTACCTTTACTGGGTTTACTGAACCCACATCTCTGGTTCCGAAAGATCAGTAGAGGTATTCTGATTACTATGGCCTTGGATATCTTGTTCTCCAAAATAGATGGAAAGTCATTACCAAAGGTATTTTGGTTGTGTTACTATTATGAAATAGGTCATTGGTCATGATGCTTGTCCCCAGGGGTGGCTTAGCAGGCGAATGGGAAGGTAAAGCTAATGACTTTTCCATTTCTTGATTACTTTTTAATGAGCTTGAGAAGTAACTATGTGTACTATTTTAAGGAAACTTGGTTTCTTAAACTGAACGAAAAAAGGAAATACTTAGGGGCAGGTGGCTCACTTACCAAACAATTATTCCCTTTAAATAAAGGGAATAATCCTTTAAATAAATAATTTTATTTGAAAAGTCAAACTATTTTATCTTATTTTGGAAGTATTGGAGTTTGAACGCAGGGCCTCAATTTGCTAAGCAAGAATGATATGTCTGAACCAACAGCCCCGCTTTTCACTGATGGTAATTTTTTGGGGTGGGCAGTCGTGGGGCCTGAACTCTGGACCTGGGTGCTGTCCCTCAGCTCTTCAGCTCAAGGCTAGTGCTCTACCACTTGAGCTACAGCACCACTTCTGGCCTTTTCTGCTTATGTGGTGCTGAGGAATCAAACCCAGGGCCTCATGCATACGAAGCAAATACTCTACCACTGAGCCACCTTCCCAGCCCCAGCTGCTGGTCATTTTTTTTTTTTTTTAATTGTGAAAATACTGTACAGCGAGGTTACAATTACATGGGCAAGATAATGAGTACATTTCTTATCAAGCATTGTAGCCTCCTCCTTTGTTTCACCTTCCCATCCCATCCTCCCCCCAACTACTCCCCCCACCCAACCATCCTTCCCCCCCCCACCAAAGTTGTAAAGTTCGTTTTCAACATAACGACTTGTACGTCTCATTGTTGCAATGGGTCCACCTGTATCCCCATTTAAACGATTTGTTTTTTTCCCTTCCCCTCCACAAATTATAACAACATCAAATACAGTGAAAGCAGGGGTTATACCATGGCAACAAAGCAACAAAGAAATAAGCTTATAAATGTGTTAGAAACAATCGCATGAAAGAAAAAAACATTTGAATACATATCTTAGGGTTCATTTCTCTAACATCAACTTAACTGACCTTTTCTGCTTGACTCAGACATATACTAGTTATCGCAAATAAGGGAAACCATGGGACCTATGTTTCTTTGGGCCTGGCTTACTTCACTTAATATAATTTTTTCCAAGTCTTTCCATTTCCTAACAAATGGGGCAATGTCATTCTTTCTGATGGAGGCATAGAATTCCATTGTGTATATATACCACATTTTCTTGATCCATTCATCTACTGAGGGGCATCTGGGTTGATTCCATATCTTAGCTATGGTAAATAAGGCTGCAATAAACATAGTTGTGCTGGTAGCTTTAGTGTAGTCTTGTTTGTGAACATTTGGGTAAATGCCCAAAAGTGGGATTGCTGGGTCATAGGGGAGCTCTATGTGGAGTCTTTTGAGGAACCTCCATACAACTTTCCAAAGTGGTTGGTTGCTGGTCATTTTTAAGACAGAGTCTCTTTTTCTGCCTGGGCATGTGTCTGGACTGTGATCTGCCTATTTAGGCTTCTCATAGTTGCCTGGGATGACAGAAACACATTATTATAACCAGCTTTCTTCTGATCAGATGGAGTTCTTGGACTTTTTTGCCTGGCTAGCCTGGAACCATGCCCTTCCAATCTCAGCCTTACAAAGAGCTAAGATTAAAAGCATGAGGTACCTGAACTTGTCTTATTGCTATTATTTTAGTGATGAGTTATTTTGTGTAGATTTATTGGATAAAATGTGATGTTTTGATCTGTATGTGCAATGTGGCATGATTAAATCAAGATAATCTATCCATCATCTTACTTTCCTAGCATTTTTATGATGAATCATTTGAAATTTACCTTCTTAATTATTTTGGGGTGCATATTACATTCATCAACTACAGCCACCCTGTTGTACAACAGAACTGAAAGCGTATTCTTTCTACCTATAACTCTGTTTCCCATTGATTAACAACTCCCCATTTTTCCCTTCCCACTGTCCTAAAGCTAGAAATCCTCAACTCCATGAGATTCCACATAGAAGCGAGATGATGTGACATTTTTATTTCTGAGTCTGGCTTTTTTTACTTAACAGTTTTATCATGTTGTTGCACATAATAGTATTTCCTTCTTTTTTTATGACTGAATACTATTTCATTATATATATATATATATATATATATATATATATATATATATATATATATATATATATAACACATTTTCTTCATCAATCTATTGATAAACACTTAGGCTGATTCCGTATCTTGGCTAGTGTCATTACTACTACAGAAACTATGTCAGTGAAGATAACTCCTGTACATATTGATTTCAGTTCCTTAGGATATATTTTCAGAAGTAGAATTAGTAGGTCATATTATAATTCTGTTTTTAGTTTCTTTTCTTTTTTTGAGAAACTACTGTTCTGCTTTCCACAATAGCTATCTTATAGCTTTTATTTTGCAATTAACAGTGTATCCCTTTCTCCCTATATTTTTCCAACATTTCTTTTTGCCAAGAGAGCAGTGTGTGTGTGTGTGTGTGTGTGTGTGTGTGTGTGTGTGTGTGTGTGTGTGTGTGTGTGTGTGTGTGTGTGTGTGTGTGTGTGTGTGTGTGTATCTCAAAAAGTAGCTAGGTTGGCCTCAAACTCCTGATTTAGTTGAGTGTTGGAATTACAAGCATGAGCTTATCTTTCTTTCTTTTTTTTTTTTTTTAATAAAAGCCATTTTAACAGGTATAACTCATTAAAGTTTTAGTTTACATTTTTCTAATGATTAATGATGCTGAGAATATTTTCATGCCTATTGAGAAAGACCTCTTCATGTCCTTTGCTCATTTTTAAATTGGAACATTAGTTTTCTTAGTATTGAATTGAGTCCCTTATATACTATGGATAATAAACCTCTATCAACTGTATGGGTGGGTTGCGAATGTAACCTTGTGTTCTGTGGTAGGTATGTCCTTGCTGTAGAGGCTGTTTTAGCTTGGTGTAGTCCCATTTTTCTCCTTTTGCTTTTGGTTGCCTGTGATTTGAGGATGATATCCAAAATGTTATTGCATAAGCTAGTGCCGTGGAACTTGACTTCTATGGTTTGTTTCTTCTAGAAATTTTAGAATTTCAGGCCTTATATTTAACTCTTTAATCCATTTTGGTGATTTGATGGATTTTTGTGTTTGGTATATGGTGTTTGCAGTTTCCTTTTTATGTTTGTTTGCATTGAGATTTGCATTCATAGCCTCTTGTTTGCTAGGCAGGCCCTATATTACTTGAGTCTACTCCTGAATCTCTTTTAGCTTTGGTTGTTTTTGAGATAGATAAGATCTTGTCTTTTTGTCTAAGCAGTTTTGGATTGTGATTCTCCTACTTAAGCTTTTGGCAGCTGTGATTACAAATATGTGCCACTACACCTAACTTTATATTGTGTGTGTAGTTTTATATATAGTTATATATAGTATATAGCTATATATATTCATGTTATAGTTATATATACACACACTCTATAACTCTATAACTCTATAACTACATAACTATAAAACTATAACTATATAACTATAACTATATATATATATATGGGCTTAAGGATTTATTTTTGCCATTTCTGTGAAAAATGGCATTGGGATTTTGACGAAGATTGCATTGATTACTTTGGGGAGTTATGGACATTTTCAAATTATTCTACCTACCATGAATATGAAATATCTTTATATTTCTTTAATTCCTTTATCAGTGTTTATAATTTTGAGTATATAGGTCTTTTACCTTCTAGGTTAAATTTATATCTAATTTTTGTTGCTATTGTAAATGGGATTTTAAAAAATTTCCTTGTTGGATAGTTTGCTATGACTATATAGAAATGTTACTAATTTTTATATGTTGATTTTGATTCTGCAACTTTACAAAATTTGTTTATTGGGACAAATTACTTTTAGCGGAGACTTTATGAATTTCTCCATGTCATCAGCAAATAGTGCAATTCAATTCTTCCTTTCCTATTGCCTTTTATTTCCTTCTCTGGCCTAAATGCCTAGGCAACGATTTCCATGACTATGTTGAAAGGAAGTGGTGAGGATGGGCATCTGAGAGGAAGGCTAAGGTATGGTTGAGAAGGATGTTAACCATGGTTTTGGCTTTTATTGTATGGAGCCATCCTTCAGTACCTAATCTGTTGACACATTTTTATGATTAAATGATGTTGAATTTTGACATTCTTTTCATGCTCTTATGAATCTTTAATGCTTGATTTAACTTAAAATTTTGTAGGTACAACTTTTAGAGAATAACTTACATTAAGTAATCTGTAAAGAAGCACTTTAGAAGCATTTTGATCTTATTAGTTGAAATGCAATAGTTGTTTGTGTTCCTCCTATGTAAAGACTGTAGCTCATTACTGCCTGTTTCAAGGTAAACTTAGTGGGTTGGGGAAACTTTTCTTGAGATTTAACCATGTAATTCATTACAAATTTGGTACAATAAGCTACATTATAGAATAACCATGCTGGTCATTTCTTGTGTCTCCTTCAAATTTTCTCATTCGTATGTGACAAGCTTACTGAGAGCTGATATCGCACTAGAGAATATTTACAGTACATTTGCATTGCATTTTTATTTCTGTAATTAATTGGAAAATGAAGTGGCACAATGTGATGTTTATGGATTATCAGAGTATAAACTTGGGCATCGTATTTATCCTGCTGTTACAAATTAATTTTTGATATGGATGGTAAGACATGCCTTTTCATACTTGTAAATTCCACACAATTTGTGGGAATCATTGGAGTAAAAACAGATAAGAACCAGGTGTGGGATTAACCCTGAATTGCAGATCTACTGAGTCATTTCTAGAGCTGTTCTTTTTGGGGTTGGTAGGAGCTATGAATGATTTGGATCAGGCTTTGTATATTTTTATATGAACAGAAAACAGGTGGAAATAAGTAGAAAGACTGCACTGTGGCAGATGGACCTGAGCTGGAAAATGTATCCCAGGCTATTGTCCTACTTGTGAGGTGTTGCTTTCTTTTCAAACAGATCACTCTCGAACTGGGAGCTCACATGTGGAAATGATTCACTTGTGTTACATAAGAAGCACTTTGGAAGCATTTTGACCTTACTGGTTGAAATGCAAAAGTTGTTTGTGTTCCTCCTAAAATCTTCAGGCTTTTTTCTTTGTTTGGTGAAAGTATCTCTGGAGATAGAAAGAGCAGGCTGTTTCTCCCAACAACTCTTCATTTAGTTGAGATGAGAGTGTTTCAACAGCTGCACTAAGAGATCAGGTAATTCATTGTGCATTAGGGGAGGTTGAACAGCTTCCTTGGGTTCTACCCAGTAGCAGATAAAAAAAAAGTCTTCAGATACTGACAAATGTTACAGGGTAAGCTGTATGAACATTATCACTGGTCACTGGTTTGTTTGTTCTTTTGAGACAAGTCTCACTGTGGGGCGCAGGCTGGCCAGGAATGTGCTGTGTTCCTGCCCCAGCCACTTGAGTGTTGGGATTACAGGAGTGTACCATCAATCCAGCCAGTCCTAGTGGATTCATTGTATTTTTCAATCTCATTGCAGAATAAGAATGAAATCCCTGTGGAAGCTTTGAAAAAGGACTGGTGGTCAAGTGCTGAGATATGCAAATTGAGTTTATCTGACATTGAGCCTGAGCACTTTTAGTTTTTTCTTTTTATGTTTTTTTTTATTGTAAAGATACTGTACAGAGGGGTTACAGTTACATGAGTAAGGTAATGAGTACATATCCTATTGAGCATTGTTACCCTCTCCTTAATTTTTCCTCTACCATCCCTTCGCTCCCCACCTCCCCAACTCTTCCCCCCTCCACCCCCCGCAAGTTGTAAAGTTCATTTTCAATATAGTGCCTTGTACATCTCATTGTTACAGTGGGTCAGCCTGTATCCTTGTTTCAGCATTTTGTTATTTCCTTTCCCCTACCCAAATTAGAAAAATGTATATACAAGATGCAGGGCACCAGAATCAAATACAGTGACAATGGGTTATACCCTGGGGGAAGAACATACAAAAGAAACAAAAAAAAATCACATAGTGCATTAAAAACAACAATGGCAGGGTCTTAAACTGTCTTTTTGTATTTATTTTTAAAACCTTCATACTTCACCAGTGTATTTTACACATGCATAGTTGTCACCATACTTGATTTTGGTACCCTGAGCACTTTTCAAAGATAGCTTCTTAGGTGATGAGTAAGAACCACTCAGGTGGAACCTACTGTCTGTACAAGAGACTGTTGCTCAGGTGAGTAGATGTGAGTAAAAGTCTCAACTCCAAAAAGCCTCCTAGGAAGAAGAGTGTTGACTTCTCCATTTTTCTTTGGTAAATTCCAGCACTGAGAAGGACCCACCCTAGCTGAGACTGTGAAACTTGACCCCTTTTAACTCCAGGCAAAGCTATCTGATCATGCACAACTTTGTGAGATGAGGGGTTGGAAATTTATGTTTTTGGTGGGTGGGATTGTTCTGTAAATTTACTAATGCTGGCATATGAGAAGACTGTGTTAGCTTCTAGTGCCATTACATCCAGATGGCAAATAAAACACCCAAGTTTCTCACCAGTTACAGTGGGTGTAGGTGTTACTTGTAGATCATTATCCTGTAAGGCTAACAAGAATTTGCCACAACTGAATAATGCATTTCGAATCTGCCCTTGATTTTAATACTGGTCCTTATATTCTGTTGAAGCAGATAATGAGGATACAGAGTGGTCTTGTCCATGAGAGGTAAGATATATCCTGTCCATGGAGGAACTCAGCAGGATTTCCATGAAGCAGAGTGGTCTGGGAATTAAGTTGATAGTGTGACTAATCATTTTCATAAATCTTTTATTTTGCTTTGAGAAAATCAGAACATCACTTACAAATATATTTGGAAAATAAATACTGAACATCTCCTGTGAGAAAAAGTTCAAGGGTTATAGTTATAGAATATTAGCACTGATTTTAATTGATACTCTGTAAGTATATTTATGGGAACTGACATATTGGTGGTTAAAGAAATAATTTTCTGTTGTTGTTCTTTAATCTTCAGTATGGAAATTTGGTAATCTTAGATGCACTTGATAGGATATTAAGAGGTTTTGAGATGGGGCTGGGAAGGTGGCTCAGTGGTAGAGCGCTTGCCTTGCATGCATGAGGCCCTAGGTTCGATTCCTCAGCACCACATAAGCAAAAAAGAAAAAAAAAAGTTTTGAGATATGATTTTTATTGTGTTATCTTTGTATGTGCAAAGCATATTATATTAATCATAAAAATGTTTTAATTTGATAACATAGAAAACTTAGTATTAGAGGCATTTACTTATAAAACTTGCAAGGAGCAAACTATTAGAAACCTAAATAGCACACAAAGGTATTATCTAGTGTAATGTTTTCAACTCCAGTGGAAATAATAGCACAAAACTATAAATATTCTTTATAAATATTCTTTATGTGTAGAGGGTCATTTTCATGTTTTCCTGAAGGAGATTGACTAACAATGCTGTGTATATTATATATTTATATACATTTTGATAACTCTAATATTGCATCTGAAAAATGCAAAATATTCAGTTGCTTTTGTTTAGTCAAACAAATGCATCTGGCATCCAGTCACATAAGCTAGTAATTGCTATGAATTAAAAATCTCCTTCAACTGATTATGATGCTGTCCTTTTAACTAACTGAAATCAATTAAATGTTTATGTTTTCTGGCTCATTGAAACTTTTCAGAATCTATGATGGGACACAATATGATCATTGAGTTAGTGATGCATTTATCATTTCATTTTAACTGAAATAACCTAAAACAAAGCATGGGGAAGTGAAAACAGGCAATGAATTATCCCTTTTATCAGGTACAACTTTTCACAAATTTCAAATGAATAGCAATACATGAAAACATGTTTATAAGTACATGAATATGCAGTACAAGTTTAAATGTGTAGGACTATCTAGTTGTTCATGGTGAAGGTATACTGTTGTGGACATATGCTGTAGGCATCTTAGTCAAGCTCCGCTGGTCAGAAGTTAAAAGTATGAAGTCAGATTTTTGTCAAAGCTTTCAGAAATTAAATAATGGTCATATTTTACTTGTCCAGTATATGTTTGATGACAGTAAAATTTCCTGGCTAAAGTGTATGGCTTTTGGCTGTTAAACTTCTTTCTCAATTTTAACCACTTTTGCTGATTAGGAGCAGAACTGTGTCTATACTAAATGGTCCTGTATGGATATCTCCCTCCCCCCCAATATCTCCTTCAAAAAGAAGTAGCAATACCATACTGCTAGCTGTAGGTTTTCAGACCCTCAGCAGGCCTGACTCATTTTATAATTTCTACATTCTGCTCTACTGTTTATAATGGCCAATCATATTTTTGAACGTAGGTAGCATATGTGTATATTCATGTTTAATAAAACAATAAATGGCCTTGAGGTATCCTTCTGTGAGTAAAGTGCATGGTTTACTTATATTCTGTGTTTTGACTATACTTCAGATAATTGAGGTATTTCTGTAATAGTATAAGAATTCAAGTATTTACATCTTGGGACTTAGGCATAACCAAGTTGCCTTGAATGATAGTTTAATGCATACTATTTAATGGTGAACATTATGTTTACTTGCAAAAAGTACTAATTTTGAATTTGAGTTAGAAAAATAGAATAGTTTCATGTTCAGAAGTGGGCTGATTTTTTTAAGAGAGGTAGGAAACTTGAGACTTAATATCAAGACTAGACCATGGGATACTTGAGAATCCAGACATGAAATCTCAGTGCTAATTTGTAAGAGTCTGTAATCTGCAAGAGTGAGGTTCAAGTTACTGCTGCTCCTGGCACAAATTGCTTTCTCTTTAGAGTGTCATTCAAGTGTTTCCAATAGAAAGAATTGCTGCTCTTTCTGAGGTAGAGGATCCTTAAACAGCAGAGAGGCAGAAGTGGTGTTGAGAACAGGGGAAATGGCAGAGGAGGAAGTAGGTCGCATTATCATCTTTGAAAGGCAAGAATAATGGTAATAACTGGGTTATGTGCTGTTTATTGACAGTGTTCACATAATGAAGAGTTATGTGAATGATGGAGCTTCTATTACCCAAATTTATATAGAAGAGGACAAGAAGTCTTGGAATTTTTGTCCTCCTCTCAGTTGAAGGTATCATACATTCAATTAAGATAAATGAAACAGAACCTATATGTTTCAGTTTATTTTTCAGAACCTTGGTTATTTATGTCTTCTGTAGGCTTTCCTATGAAGCAGGGAAAGAAGTTGGGTTAGTAATTGCTCAAAAACTATATTAGCATTATGTGTGCTCTTTCCCTTCCTTCTTTCTTCTCTGCTTCCCTATCCTTTCCATCTTTCTCATTTCCCTACCCACAGATCCTATAGGGTACCTACATTTACATTTAATAAAACATTAAATGATTTGAATTAAAAGACATTGAACAATCCCCCATCTTTTACTTTCGTTTTTAGCTATGTCAAGATGAATCTCTTTAGAATCTGGCAAACAAAAAAGATTTATAGCACTACTTTGCCTGCTCATATGGTTGAGGGATAGAATTATTTTAGTTAACATTTGATGATCAGGTATTAGAAGGCAGTCTCTGATGTTTCCTGAGTTTTGTTTTCTAGTCAAGTTTATGCATCCCTATATTTAGCTCAGAATTTTGTCTCTGGTCTTGATTATAAAGGAAATGGAAAGATCTCCTTATATTTCTCCTAACTGTGATTCTTTGGCTTTTAGAGAAATATCTACTCTGGGTTGTGAATAGTTTTAACTTTCTAAGTATTACTAGTTGATTAAAAATGTAAGAAGCCTAAATTGCTTTTGAATGCACGATATGTTTTTTATAAGAATGAAAACCCCATTGTGTGTGTGTGTGTGTGTGTGTGTGTGTGTGTGTGTGTGTGTATGTGTGTGTGTATGTGTGTGTGTTTATGTGTGTGTGTGTGTATGTGTGTGTGTATGCAGTCATATGCTCTATAACTGATGTTCTGGTCAATACCGGACAAACCTATAAGGTGGTGGTTCCTTAAGATTATGATGGGCTGTGGAGTTCCTACTGCCTAAATATCTTCTGGCTTTTTCTGCTTATGTGGTGCTGAGGAATTGAACTCAGGGCCTCATGCATGCAAGGCAAGCACTCTCCCACTGAGCCACCTTCCCAGCCCATGCCTAAATATCTTAATTGCGTATCTTTTATGTTTATGTACTCAACTACTTTCCATTTTTGGACACAATAATATGATGACCATGGTTGTAGCCAAGAGCAATAGATTATACTGTATAGCCTGCATGTGTAGTTGCTTAACTATGTAGGTTTATAGAAGAACATTCTAATGTTTTCATAATGACAAAATCACCTTTTCTTCAAACATCTCTATCATTAAGTGATGGATGATTTTATGTGTTTATGGCTGTTTTCTTATTCATTTGAAAATATTTTAACTGTAAAGAATAAGAAGTAATTAGGACAATATAATTGTGTTTACTTTATAAAGATACAAAATCATGGAACTTACACCTATAAAGCATTTCCATTAGCTATATAAATTATTTAACATTTCTGTATTGTGAGTGTGAAAACTGATTTCTAGTTTAGTGAATTGCCCAAGGCTACTTTCCAATTAGTAGAGGGCTAGAAAGAATCAAGCTACTCCCAGAGCACAGAACCAGTTTTATAAAGTAGGAATTTATTTTTCTAGTCTTCAAGGCTACTTGTGGTAGGGGTTATTTTAGAGGAGTAGAGAACCATTCCTTTCAGAAATTCTAGAAAATCAGAAATGTTCAATGAAAAGTGTGTGACAGGTGGCCATCACAAGAGTAGACTCTGGCTTAGAGAATTGCTAAAGAAGAAAAACAAAATGACCTAGAAAATGAGCTCAGCTTATTTCCCAGGGGTTTCTGGCTTATCCCAGTGTGTGCAGTTCATAGGTGGATGGACTACTGCCTAATCCATTCTTCATAGAAAGAGTTTTCCTACTCCTAACCTAAAAGTCTAATAACCTTACTGCTCACATGAACCTACCCCTCCTCCCCGCGGTCACATTCCTTTCAGATAAGCATTCTTGGGAACTGAGACTGACCTTCCTCTGGTCCTCATCCAATCACAGCCACATGCTGTGGGAGAAGTGTCAGTTTCTGGACTACTAGAAACAGAAGGGAAAGAGACCAGGAGCAAAGGGATCAGCCAGTTGGCATTACCAACTGCTCTTAAGCATCTATGTGTGTGGGGGTGGTGGTGGTGCTTTAATAACTCAGCTTGCTGCAAACAAATGAATTAAACTAGTTATTTTGATTTGTGCTCCTATAGGCAGAAGTAAAGTATACTTATATCCACTTTTGATAGCATTTAAAAGGTCAGAATATCTGAGTTACAGATTTTTGTTCCTAGCAGCTTGGTCTATTGAGCCACTCTTGAAAATCCAAATTTACCATGTTCACTAATTTAACATTTCTCTCATTTCCTTAGACAATAAGAGCCAGTACACCCTTCTACCCAAACAGAATAAGACCTCTAAAGTTGAGTCATTATTCATATCTGTAGATGATGGATTAGATGTGATTTAACAGGAAAGTGAGGTTGGTGTCAACTTGTAATATAAAAGAAAAGGAGTAGACAAAGACAATTCAATTGAGAGACATCAGTTTGTAAAGAGGAACATAAAAGAATTTAAAGGAATCTGTTGGTTGAACTGTGCCTTCTGTTAATGGTCTTATGCTATTCATTATTATAGAAACTCAGCAGAATCATCCTTTTTATGGAGCTATGGGGGAAACTGACTGGTTTTATTGGCTTGTTTTACATAGGAGAACACTTATGAAGAAAGTACATTTGTAATTATGATTAATTGAAGTCCAGGAAGAAGCATCCAGGTGGTTTGCCATGAATAGCTCCCCTAGTAGGTGACTTCCATGAGAAATCATTTAGAATAAAGCTTTTCTTAATCTGTAGACAAAAAGTTGCTAATTTTTACTGTATCTCTTTAGCACTTAAAATCAGTTCTTCAGTCCTTCATATCTTAAAACTATGTACCAAGTGGATTTAATCTTTCATTTCATTGGCTTTTATCTTTGTATAAAAAATGCCCATAGAAATGCTTATTGGTCTAGCACTTAAGCCTCGTTGAAGGAAAGATTTATGCCTGAGTCTATATAGTCATGTTTAATACAACAGTCACTGATTAAAAAAAGAGTGCTAGAATGCTGCTATTTCACCTATTCACAAAATGTATCTAGTTATTTTTATATCTATGAGTATCTGTATGAAATTTCATCCATATGTTAAAGCAATATGGAGATACCCATCCTTAAATTGGCATATGGCATATAACTTCACTTGCAGATTTAAAGAACAGTTTTATAAACCTCCTTCAGCTAAATTCCCTTTTAATTGTGAATAAAATGCCATTTATTTAAATGTTGCTTTAAAAACACTTTAAAAATCATTTATTTAAATTTCATACTGAGTGAAAAAATAAATTGCCTGAAACAGTATAACACATTCAGCTTCACAAAGGACTTGGTGACACACTTACCCAGCTGGAAATTTAGATACAGAAATGTTTTTGCCACTTTCTTGCTGTGTGACCTTTAGTACATCATCAGTTTCTGGGGCAAAATAACTTTTCTACCAGGTAAAGGGCTAGGAGAGAGATTTTTCTAAGTCAGTAAACTCAGAATTTGGATTTTTACAAGTAAATAAAACCTGAGGAAAAAAACCTGAAATTGCCAGCTTTTTACTTTGTTATGTGTTGACAGTAATATAATTTCATAAATAAAGATCCTCTAAACACTTAAAAATATATACATAATTATTAAAGGGAAGTCTGTTCAAATAAACAGCTGATGACATTGTACTGATATATTGTATTTAAAAAAATAAAGGGTCTGGGAAGGTGGCTCGGTGGTAGAGCACTTGGCTTGAATGCATGAAGCCCTAGGTTTGATTCCTCAGCACCACATAAGCAAAAAGAAAAAAGCCAGAAGTGGTGCTGTGGCTCAAGTGGTAGAGCGCTAGCCTTGAGCTGAAGAGCTGAGGGACAGCGCCCAGGCCCAGAGTTCAGGCCCCACGACCGACAAAATAAAAAACCAAAAAAACAAAAATAAAAAAAACCATAAAAAACCACAGCTCAGGATTTGAACTTGACAATGTAATCTGAAGTGCTTTGCTAGTATAGAATGTTCTTTGTACCATACTTTTTTTCCCACCATCATAAAAATTCAGTTTTCATGCAGACTGTGTTGTGGTTAAACATAGAAGACATTGTGTAGCTGCATGTAGTGGATCATGCCTATAATTCTAGTTTTGTGGGAGGTGGAGATCAGATTGAGGTTCAAGGCCAGCGTTGACAACAAAAAACAAAGGAGATTCTATCTCAACAAATGGCATGTACCTATGATGTCATCCTAAGCTATGGGGGAAACTAAATGGGTAGGCTTGGTTGTATATGCCTGTCATCCCAGTGACTCAAGGATGCACAATAGGATTGCAGTCCAGGTTGGGCTAGACACAAAGCCAGACCCTATCATAGGACAAACTATCACAAAGAGGCTGGATACATGGCTCAAATGATAGCGCACTTGCTTAGCCACCACAAAACCCCGAGTTCAAACTCTAGTACCATTAAAAAGAAAATGTGACCCCTATGTTAATGCAGTTTTACATGAAAAAAAGAAGAGTTTGCATGAAAAAACCCCAGAAACAATGTATACACCCTTCTTTTGGAATAGGAAGAAAGGTTCATAGACCTAGGGGTCTGATCAGCTTGGACTGGGTATTTTCTTCCTGATGACTACTCCATGGACCTGATTTTCAAAGTTTGTATAGCAAGGCTTGGTCTCCTAGCATGTGATAGTGAACATATTTCCAAGAGAAAGTTTGTTCATAGGTAAAGAGTTCACCATGCATGGCATAGCTTAAAAAAGATCGCTAAGTTTTGTCTGCATCCTTGTGCCTAGTGCAAACTTGTCAGGATTGCAGAAATTCATTGAGTAGTGTCAGAATGGATCCATCCCTTTTGAAGCTCACAGTGATGAGTCTAAACATGAGTGGGTAAGGAATAAGAGAAATTTAAGCAGTTCTAAAATCTGTTGATACTTGATTTCTTCAGCTTAGATCCATCTCCAATGGCAGAAGCCAATGTATTAGCCATTTTGAAATGGGAGTATTCTGTCTCTTACCTATTTTCCTGTGATGTTTAGTGGAATAATATCCTGTATCTCTGTATTATATAGATGAGTATAACCTATTAGCTCAAGTTTGGGAGAGAGTAAGCCAGTGGCAAGGCAGTAGTAGTACCATATTCTTTTTGTGCTTTTGTTATGTAATTTAACTCAATGTCATAGTTTTTGTTTTTGTAAGAATGAAGGAGACTGGGAAATTTGTTAAAAAAACGTGGGGGGCGGGAGGTGTTAACTCATACTTTTTCAAGTCCAAGAATGTAGCTTAGGTATTTGTTTGACTTTGGTGAGGGCAAGATGGCAGGCCGCCTCCTCCTCCTCTTTCTCCTCCCCCTCCTCCTCCTCCTCCTCCTCCTCCTTTTTTAAATCTGTCTTTAAGTAGTTGTGCAAAGAAGTTCCCATTTTACAAAACAGTATATGAATACAAGGTGTCTGACAACATTGTCACCCATCTCTCCTAACCCATCCCTTCTCTCACTTTTTTTCTTTAATTGAGATTAGGTGATTTCATAAATTTCACAGTATTGTGGAATAGTGATACTTAAAGTCACCAACACATTTTAACTTTCATAAAGGCACATTGTCATTATCATGGCTTATACAGTTTGTGAATTCTATGAGCTTTGACAATATAGGTTTTTTTTTTTCCACATCAGGTGATGTTTACATTTCTTTCCTTTTGCTTAGTGTAGGCTGTTCCTGCTTATTCTGTTCCTCCTCCTGGCTTCCCTCTGTTGTGTTCATATATCTACCATATATATGGGTAAGAACATGGAGACTTTTAGCAATGATATGACAAAATGGGTGGCTGTCCTTTGTTTCTTGATTCCTGTTACTTTGCCATATCTTCTTGTATTTTGGCTTTAGCATCCACATATCAGGGAGACCATCTGCTGTTTTTCTCTTTGTTCTTGGCTTACTTTGCTCAAAATAATCTGCTCTAGTTCCATCCATTTCCCTGCAAATGCCATTATTTTGTCCTTTCTAATGGCTGCATAATATTCCATTGTATATAGGTACCACATTTTTTGGATACACTCATCAGTAGTGGGGCATCTGGGTTGTTTCCAGATCTTGGCTATTGTGAACAGTGCTGCAATAAACATGGAGGTGCATGTGTCTTTGTATACTGGTTCCTGTTGCTCAGGATAGATGCCTAGGAGTGGTATGGCTGGGTTATAGGGGAGGTATATATTTAGCTTTCTGAGGTACCTCCAAACTATTTTCCAAAGGAGTTATATTAGGATACATTCCCACCAGCAATGCAGTAGGGTTCCTCTTTCTCCACATCCCCTCCAGCATTTGTCATGGGCTGACTTTAGGATGTGGGCCATTCTGACTGGGGTCAGGTGCGATCTCAGTGTTGTTTTTATTTAGTAGCCCACTCTCCATAACTAATCCATTCAGGTAAGAACTAATTCTACTTCACAAGAAAGACAATCCCTCTTAAAGAATCTACCACCATTCAACACCAGTATAGTACATGGAGGACCAAGCATCAGTGAGTTTCAGTAGGGAACAGCCATTTTCAAACCTAACACAAGATTTTGATGATCCTCTCCTGAACTCTTTCGCAAAACAGAAGGCATTCTCTTTCTTGCACTTTAACATTCAGATAGCAGTTGAGCTAGTTTGGAGTAAGACTCCACAGTGAAATTGGGAGGGTAATATTAACTGAATGGAAGAATAATATTTATAATAAATTTATTATAAATCATTGCCTTGACTAACTAGGTAGCCATGCATTCTGAATGATATCAGGAATAATAGAGGTGTTTTTTTTTTTTTTTTTGGTTGGTCGTGGGGCTTGAACTCTGGGCTCAGGTACTGTCCCTGCTCTCTTGAGCTCAAGGCAAAAGCTCTACTGCCTGAGCCACAGCGCCACTTCTGGTTTTCTAGTGGTTTATTGGAGATAAGAGTCTCATGGACTTTCCTGCCCACACTGGCTTTGAACTGTGATCCTCAGATCTCAGCCTCCTGAGTAGCTAGGAGTGAGCCACCAGCAATAATAAAGATTTATTACAGCAAATTAAAGACTAATCTGAGAAGGTCCTGAGATAAACAACATAGTGTAGCAACGTAAATGACAATAAGGGAACACTTAAGCTGCTGGGAGGCTCATGAGTGTGGATGTAGTAAGGAAACCAAAACCTGTGCCGATTTCACTTGCTTTGTATAGATTTCTGCACTGTTCCATATGCAGATGAAAGATTTAGAATAAACACACACTCTTATTCCTCAAATGTTTGGCTCTGTGCTCCATGTGGGTGAAGTGTATCTACAGCTACTGTGTGAGGTAGGGTAGAAAAGTGAATCAGGAGTTCAAGATCTGGCGTGTGATGGGAAGCAATAATGAAGGCATATAATTAAGTAGCAGATAGGCAGGGGTGAGCATTGGTATTATGCCTTTGTAGGCTAGGGAGAGAGATCACAGGCTGCATGTCAGGGGGTGTTCCTTATGTGTTGTGAGGTTGGTTCCTGAGCAGTGGTTAGATTTAAGGAGGTGTGAGAATGTCAGAGAGAGAAAGTGTGGAGTAGAAAATGAGCAAACTGTTAAGGAACAGTGAAAAGATTTAACAGTGAAAAGACTGTACTAAGGTCTTTGTTGATTTGTGTCAGATAATTTTGGACAGTTGGCTGAGGTCAGATTACATAGGATGTTAAATGATATCCATGAGTATTTCTTAATAGCAGTATTAATTTTTCATATAGGGAGTGATATAAAATTTTCTCCATCCTTTAGACTTTGTGATCAAAGGAAGTGGACCAGAAAACCTGATTGGTTAGCATTAAAAATAATCTGTTGTTGGGGTTTTATAACTCAGTTTTTAATAGTTTATGTTTTTCTATTTTTTAAGAGTTTGATCCAAAAGGTCTTATATCAGTACTTGGGGGCTTTATGCACTCGGATTTATACATTTAATCCTCTCCCATTTTAAAAAATATTATTTTCTAAGAAACTGTTCGACTAAGTTCATTGGTGGAGCTTACAGTGAGGGAGCCATGAGTTAAGGAAACTCATCTGCTAAAGACACTGTAAAGTCTTGGGGGAAAAGTATGGCTCAGATGTCTACAAGAGCAACTATATTGCTAAGTAAAACCCAATTAACTAATTATGTTAGGACAATGAAGGTAGAAAAATAATCTTTGGTTGGCATAGTAAAGTTAATTTACCTCTTATATTTCATTCACTATTCTTTTTCTTAGCATTTTAGTATTTTTGTCTTAAACTCGTTTGTTCTTTTCTGCACTCTTGGATGGTTTTCACAGAGTGCCCCACTGAAGTCTAGAGTTTTTGTGGAAATTCATTGGGACCAGTGGGATTGCTCATAGAGGAGGAGGTGACTCGCTCTCCCTCTTCCCTCACCACAGGTACCTTTCATCTAGAATACCTCTACATCTTAAACTAGCTGATTGCTTCCTCTTTTTCTTTATATCTTGAGAAACGGTAGCTTTTTAAAGTTTCAAAAACTTGGTCTAACTCATTGACTCCCAAAGAGGCAACCATTTTGGCTATACCACTCAATTTTCTGGACCAGTAAAAATATGGTCTTGGTTTAGTCCCAGTTTGGGACCATCCATTTAGTGTTCCAGAAAACTGGATAGCATATCAGTATATACTGTCACTGATGATATATGCTTAACTCAGCTGCAGTAACAGAAGTGTTAAAACATACTAGCAATTTAATTTATAGTCATGGGGCTTTTCTCTTTCAGTGACAGACATTTAAATCAATGTTTTCTTTGAAAACATTCACCTTGAGTTTCTTTTCCATAATGTCCACCATGTTCTTTTGTGATGTCTTCTGGAGAGAAGCAAAATAACTTTTTTTTTTAAGAACCCAAGTTCGCTACCCTCTACCTTGCTAATTTCTCCCTGTATGCTGTCATATAGATTGATATTTAATAATTTTAGAAGGTATAAGAAACTTTTCTTAAGAAACTTGATGTTTACATTTGAATCATCTATTGTTGAGGTTAAAAATACCTTCACCTCATCTTTCCATTTTCTAACAAATGGGGCAATGTCATTCTTTCTGATGGAGGCACAGAATTCCATTGTGTATATATACCACATTTTCTTGATGCGTTCATCTACTGAGGGGCATCTGGATTGGTTCCATATCTTAGCTATGGTAAATAATGCTGCAATAAACATAGTCATGCTGGTAGCTTTAGTGTGGCCTTGTTTGTGATCGTTTGGGTAAATAAATGCCCAAAAGTGGGATTGCTGGGTCATAGGGGAGCTCTATGTGGAGTCTTTTGAGGAACCTCCATACTACTTTCCAAAGTGGTTGAACAAATTTACAATCCCACCAACAATGCAGTAGGGTTCCCTTCTGTCCACATCCCTTCCAGCATCTGTTGTTATTAGAGTTCTTGATTATAGCTATTCTAACTGGGATGAGGTGGTATCTTGGTGTTGTTTTGATTTGCATTTAAGTGAAGTAAGCCAGGCCCAAAGAAACATAGGTCCCATGGTTTCCCTTATTTGCAATAACTAGTATATGTCTGAGACGAGCAGAATTGGTCAGATAAGTTGATGTTAAGCAAGGGCTGGGAAGGTGGCTCAGTGGTAGAGTGCTTGCCTTGCATGCATGAGGCCCTGGGTTCAATTCCTCAGCACCACATAAGCAGAAAAAAAAGCCAGAATTGGGGCTGTGGCTCAAGTGGTAGAGCACTAGCCTTGAGCTGAAGAGCTGAAGGACAGCGCCCAGGCTCAGAGTTCAGGCCCACAACCAGACCCCCCCACTCCAAAAAAATGTTGATATTAAGCGAAATGAACCCCAAGTTAAGGACTCAAATGTTTTTTCTTTCTTACTATTGTGTCTAACATATTTATAAGATATTTCTTTGTTACTTTGTATGTCTCTCCCTCATGGTATAACCCTGTTTTAACTGTATTTGATGTTGGTATAATTTGTGGAGGGGAAGGGAAAAAACAAATTATTTAAATAGGGATACAGGTGAACCCATTGCACCAATGAGATGTACAAGATCTTATGTCGAAAATGAACTTCACAATTTTGGCGCAGGGAGGGTGGGGAGGCTGAGGGGGGGGGGATGAGAAGAGATGGTAAGGGAAAACAAAGGAGGAGGCAACCATGCTTGATAAGAAATGCTCTCATGGGCTGGGAAGGTGGCTTAGTGGTAGAGCACTTGCCTTGCATGCCTGAGGCCCTGGATTAGATTCCTCAGCACCACATAAGCAAAAAGAAAAAAGCCGGAAGTGGCACTGTGGCTCAAGTGGTAGAGGGCTAGCCTTGAGCTGAAGAACTGAGGAACAGCGCCCAGGCCCAGAGTTCAGGCTCCATGACTGGACCCCCCCCCCCCAAAAAAAAAAAGAAATGCACACATTACCTTGCCCGTGTAATTGTAACTCCTCTATACGGTATTTTCACACACACACACAAATACCTTCACCTCATTTTTCCCCCTCTCTCCACTGTGTGATTGCTTGTGCAGACCTTGTTTTAATGGTTTACTTAGATAAACATGACCATTTTTGTGACATCATTGGGTTACTATTCAAGAAGATTGAGTTTGGGTTTTAGATTTCTTAGTCTGCCTTCAATTCCAAGTTCTAATAGGAATACAAACATTTTACAAATATGAGTTAGCTTTTTATACTATTCAGGATATTAACTGTTAGCCTACAGGGAGCTAAGCTAAATTGTTATTTCTAGCAATTTCTAGAGCAATCTCCCTTTACCACCTATATCCATCTACATAAGCATATGCCAAGCCAACACTGGTTTGAAACTCATGGACCATCACTGTGGCAGGATGTTTTGAAACAGTTTTGTATGTTACAGCATAGGATCCTTTATTCCCTGCACTCACGGCCCTTGGAATCCTGGCTTAATGTGAATCAAGGAGTGCCTAGTTTGGTGAGCAGAGAGCAGATCTTGAGATAATTGATTTGGTACATGGTGAATACTTACCAGGGCATCATACAAAGTCCTGAACTCAGCTGGAGAGAGAGGAGGGGGGTTGAGAGGTGGGAGAAGGAGGGAGCAAGAGAGGGAGAGAATATCATAGGCTACAAAATGATTTTGTTTTTCAAGCTCCTACCTTTTCATCTTCCTCCCAGACTTGTCCAACACATGTGGTGGAGCAAAGGGAATATTATTAGCAGAACTTGAAGTTTTGGTTCCTCGTCTCAGGACAAAGAACCAAAAGAACCCCTTAGACCAAAGAACCCCTTTGTTTATAAATCTATGAAATATCATCCTTCTAAGCATGCACTTATGAGAAGTCCCTTCCCCTGATTTTCTCCAGTATCCATATCAAATCTTGAAACCCCTCAGGATAGGAGAAAGCTATCTTTCTCAGTGATTTCCTTGTGTAAACAGACCTGGAATTGGGTTTAACTCCAGCAGTCAGAATGGAGAGCAAAGACTAGATTGTAGTGTCAAGAGTCTGGCCTTCCTGTGCCATCTTCCTCGGAAGACCTGCTGATTAGACCTGAGAACTGTGGCAGATTTGATCTTTCTGTCAGAGTGCATATCTGGATCTTTACAACTCACTATGGATGCTATGGTACAGTGATTCCACAAAAAACTTAATAGAATGTTAATTTGCTGAGTTCAACCTACTTGAAAGAAGCTTCTGTGGATTCTTTCCTTTACTCTTTATAAAGTAAATGGAAACAATAAAATTCTGGCACCTAAAAGATTAAGTCTCTCTGATATGTAGGAAAAATGACAAGATACAAACCTGTCCCTCCAACCTTAACTAATCATTGACTTGGAACAAAATTCACCACGGATACTTCAAATGAGAACAGCTTTTTTAAGTTGCTTACTTTGAGAAAAGATTTTGATATGTATATTGGACTGTAGTGAACCAGCTGTAGTCCTAGGTATCCACTGATGACAGAAAGTTAGGAAGATATCTCATTTCTGTTTTTGAGATTTAACAAGGTATACTGATTAATTTACTATTTAAATGAGGTTGTGATTTTGTCTTTGTGAAGGTGCCAGAATCCAGAACATGGGAAGACCGTATCAATCCTCTGTTGAGAAAGGCTATTTATGCACTCACTTCTTTATGCATTGAACTACTCTTATGCTTTGGGTGTAGTGCTCACCTTTAATTCTATGTCTGAGTTCCTACTTTGTAGGTCATGGGTTCCCAAGCATTGTCATTCAAACTTAAGTGGCTCTTACCTCCATAGTCATCGTGGTGGCATTCGGTTGTTAAATTATGGACTTGAAAATCCAATGGGGATTTAGAACTAAAGCAAAGGTTGCTATTAAGTGGATCTTGGTATTTTGTTGGGAACTTTTCAGGGTACTATCTCAGTTGAGCTGTCTCTTCTTGTTTTAGTAAGTTTTTTTTTATTGTGAGAATACTGTACAGAGGAGGGGTTACAGTTACATGAGCAAGGTAATGAGTACATTTCTTATCAAGCATTGTTGTCTCCTCCTTTGTTTTTCCCCTACCATCCCTTCCCTCCCATTTCCACAACTGCACTTCCCCCTCCCGTATCCCTCCCCTGTCCTTCCCTCCACCCCCTGCCTAAATTGTAAAGTTTGTTTTTCGACATAATGTCTTGTACATCTCATTGTTGCAATGGGTCAACTTGTATCCCTGTTGTTTTTTTCCTTCTCCTCCCCAAATTATACCAACATCAAATACAATGAAATCAGGGGCAAGAAAGAAAAAACACTTGTATCCTTATCTTGGGGTTCATTTTGTTTAACATCATCTTATCTGACCTTTTCTGCTTGCCTCAGATTTATACTAGTTATTGCAAATAAGGGAAACCATAGGACCTATGTTTCTTTGTGCCTGGCTTACATCACTTATTATAATTTTTTCCAAGTCTTCCCATTTCCTAACAAATGGCGCAATAAAAGCAGAACTTAGAAAGTGGAAAAACCTCCCCTGCTCCTGGATTGTGATCTACAAATTCAATGCGATACCTATCAATATTCCAACCTCATTCTTCAAGTAAATAGAAGAGGCAACCCAAAAATTCATATGGAACAATAAAAGACCACAAATAGTAAAAATGATCCTTAGCAGAAAGAACAGTGCTGGAGGAACATCCATACCAAATTTCAAACTCTACTACAAAGCCATAATAATCAAAACAGCTTGGTATTGGCATAAGAACAGACCTCAGTACCAATGGAATAGAATTGAAAACCCAGAAATGAACCACAGACCTATAGCCACCTAATCTTCCATAACGGAGCTAAAAAAATAGAATGGAAGAAAGACAGCCTCTTCAGTAAATGGTGCTGAGCTGTGTCTTAATATCTAAGGAGAAATAACAGCAAAAGTGTGTGTGGTCAAAGTAGCAGTAATGAGATGGTCTGAGCCATGTATGGTGCTTGGTGAAAATGGTGAAGGACATCTTTAGGGTCAAATCTGGTCACATTTATGTTTTATTTGGTCCATACAGTCAATAGTTGGAAAAGTCATATACAAATCATAGTTTCTGGTTTATGTTGATCATTTAGAAATCCTTCTGACACTGGCCTTGCATCTACAAGATAGCAGCCGAAACAGAGCCTTGGCTGTCTACTCAGTGTAGGACTTCTGTTTTCTTATTTCTGTGTAACATATAATTTCAATATTTAATGTTATAAATTGGCAACCCTTTATGCTTATAGAGTCTGTGGGCCAGGAATTTGTATAAAGTATATGAGAGTAGGTTAATTCTATTCCACCATGCCTCAGACCTCAGCTGGGAAATGTATCTTTACTTGGAGGTATCTTTATTTACTGTGTTATGCCTGCATTATGACAGTTGGGTACTCTTTGGGCAGTGTCCAGCAGATCCTGGGATTTCCATGTGGTATTTCCATATGTTTAATACAACATGGTGTCCTTGGGGTACTCCTCATGCCCACATGGTAGCTTAGTGGTCCAAGAACCAATGTTCCAGCAAAACAAGTGAAAACCTGGCCTGTTAGGACCTAACTTCAGAAGTCACACTGTGCCACTGTTATTTGCTCTATTGGTGGAGGTAGACACAGCCTCACCAAGATACAAGGATCATTGATTCTTGATGAGCTGAGTATCAAGAATTTGTAACTCTGTTTAAAAAACCTTCATGGAGAAGGATACAAGTTGACCCATTGTAACAATGAGATGTACAAGACACTATGTTGAAAACAAACTTTACAACTTGGGGGGGGAGGGGTGGTGGTTGCGGGGGGGGGGGGGTGAAGTTGGGGATGTGGGAAGGCAAGGGATGGTAGGAGGAAAACAAAGGAGGGGTAACAACGCTCGATAGGAAATGTATTCATTACCTTACTCATGTAACTGTAACCGCTCTGTACAGTATCTTTACAATAAAAATATTAGAAAGAGAAAAAGAAAAAACCATTCATGGGAGCAAAACTGCTCCATTGTCATAATTGTCAGCAGTCAGCATTCCCTCTTACATTATTCAGGCATCTTCACCAAATTCGGTTATCTAAGGGATAACCTGTGATACCTGCACTGGAAGATGGGACTTCAGTGAGAATGAAGAAGAGAAGACTATACTGTGAGTTCTTAATCATTTTCCTTAATCCTATTCAGACTTCAGTTGCTTTACTTCTAAGGCATTTTTAAGGTGCCTATTAGTACAGCATCATTAAATAAGATTCCACTATCTAGAAAGATAGTGATAAAATCCACAGGCTATTTAAAAATAATAGTCAAGCAGTAGCCCACAATAAAGTAATACAAAAGGAAATTCACATACTCAAGAAGAAGAAGTAAGGAAATAAATCTGTGAATAAGAGAACATGTTTCTTTGGGTGCAAATGTAAGACATAACCAAAATGAGCAGGACTTCAACCTCAGTGGATTATCTCCCCACCATACCAGCCAGTGGTGTAAGTCCATGATGCTTCCTACTCTTGTCCCCACAGGGAACACTCAGATTTATCAGTGCAGGTATCACAGATGCTTCAGATAGAATACTGGGTGTTAATCTACATCCTTTATTGTCTCACATTCCAGACAATAGGGTATTTTATTCTCCTTCATACTCCCTTATCTGTCCTGGTCTCTACCTCTACCTGTTATTCCCTTAGCTCAGACCTACATGCTTTTTCTGGACTATTAGTAGTGGACTCTATGTTCCCTTTCTCTGTAATACCTCTCCATTTCAAACTATTATCCATTGTAGCCATGAGTTTGTCTCTGCAGTGACATCTTGCTTTGGTACACAATAAAGGAGGGTCTATAAGATCCAGATCCAGCTTACATCTCATATCAAAGTTGTTAGCCCTAAGTTGTTTACAGCTCATCTCTGGCCACCTGCTTCCAAGTATGTGCCAGACACACCTGGCCATATTCTAAATTGAAAGCCTTTGCTGGTGTTATTGCCATTCTTTGCCACATGCTTTGTCTTTGTGTTTCTGTAGTAACCCTTAGCATGTGTCCCAGTGTAATGGTTTGTTTACTGTCTGTCTTCCCAGTTCTAATTTAGATTGAGGGGGGAAACCATCTTTTGTCTCTCTTCACCAGTGCCTGGCATAAGAGGGCTCTTGGTAAATATTTATGAAATGACTGGTTGATTGGAGTCCACAAGTGCTGCTACCATTTCTAAATCACTTTTGCTGAACCATGGTACTTAAAGACTACTTAGAATGGGGAGAGGATGCTTTTTTTTTGTCGGTCCTGGGGCTTGAATTCTGGGCCTGAGCCCTGTCCCTCAGCTCTTCAGCTCAAGGCAAGTGCTCTACCACTTGAGCTACAGCGTCACGTCCAGCAGTTTTGGTGGTTTATTGGAGATAAGAGTCTCAATGTTTCTGCCTAGGTTGGCCTCAAATTGCAATCCTCAGATCTCTGCCTCCTGAGGTTGGCATAGATCCTATAATTACTGTAGTAGCATGCAAAAAGAACATGTGTACACATTAATAAAACGGAGTAGAGAACACAAAGAGAATTAGAGCCATGCAAATATAGCCAATTGATCTTTAACAAAGTCAAGTCAATAGAATAATAATTATATTCACAACTGAGAGCCAGTAGCTCATGTCAATAATCAGCCACTTCAAGATGCTAAAATCCAGAAGATAATGGTGTGAGACCAGCCCAGAAAGAAAAATCATTAGAATAATTAGCTAAGAGCCAGGCTGGAGTCATGGCTCAAGTGGTAGAGCAACAGCTGAGCCAACGAGCCAAGTGAACCCAAGCCTTGAGTTCAAATGTCAGTAAATAAATAATCATGCAACAGATGGTGTTGAGACACTAGCTAAATGCTCCCCCAAATTATCACAAAGCATTAATTTCACATGTTAATAGAATTTAACTCAAATCATATCCCTAAATACAAACCACAAAAGTTTCCTACTATATAATTGGCATTCTAATAAAGTTTTAAAAATATGTCATCATCGATCTTTACCTATGGTTTTTAAGCAAACATGACAATAAATGGAAAATCCTGATAATTCAAAGTAAATATTTGTGCTATGCTTGTTGCATACTGGCATTACGCTAATGATTTACTTACATTGGCTTTCTCAGTACAGCCTCCTACATGGTAGTCTTACTTGCAAATGACATACATTAATGGCGACAAAGTTTTGCTTACCCATATATTCTTGTCTCAGCAGAATATTCAAGATTGCTACTTGCTGTCATCTAAACTTGAGCCCCTATCCCTCTTCACTGGATATGTTTGGTGCCTGTTGTGACCCCCCCACTACATGTATGCTCTATCTTGCTCTTGTGTTTAGATGTGTTTTAAAATTTGCATTTTATAATTGTCACTGTGTAAGTTTCTTCCATCTTCAAGGCTTTGGTTCATGTTGATGCTCTTTGAAGAAGGAAAATTCCTTGCTTAGTCATTTTTAACTGGAAGCTGTGCCATACTTCTTAGGTGCTTTAAAGGAAATGAATGTTGTTAGAAAGTAAAAAAAAATAAAGTAGGTGATCGATTTCACTTTTTATCCACCTGTGTTAATGTCATGTAAAGAGAGCCAGTATCAGTAAGATTGTTTCTTTCCAAGGGTGTCAGTGTCTCAGATGAAAGGGAAATAGTTTTCTATGTTGAGTAAAAATGAAAAGCTCAAAATAATAAGGTTCTCTGTAAAAGCTTAAGGTATATCTTAGTTACCCAAGGACTAAATCAGTTGATGTACAGCTTTTATATTAATTGTACATGAATATTAGGGGAAACATCCAAATATATTATCTCTGAATGTGATTGGCCTATGTTTTTGGTTAGTCTTTTTATTTTGTCGTGGTGGGGCTCAAACTCTGGGTCTGGGTGCTGTTCCTCAGCTCTTAAGCTCAAGGCTAACACTCTACCATTTGAGCCATAGAGCCACTTCTGGTTTTCTGGTTGTTTATTGGAGATAAGAGTCTCATGGACGTTCTTGCCTGGGCTGGCTTTGAACCATGACCCTCAGATCTAAGCCTCCTGAGTAACTAGGATTACAGGCGTGAGCCACCAGCACTTGGCTCTTTTTTTGTTAGTCTTAATTATCTGTTTCTTAATTAGGGTTGCTTGATTATTGGTTTCTTAAAATTGTGCATATTTTAAAGATCATAGGGAAGAAATCAGTTTATGGAAAAGCATCATTAAATTTGTTTTACAGACTGTGCACTGTTCCTGCCGAGGAGTGAGGACATATGGTATCTCGTCTGATATAACATCTTGTGTGAAATTTCTTGCTGAGAAGTCAAAACACAAACAAAAATAAGGATAAGCATCAAAAACATAAGATTTTTCTCAATCAGAATGCTCTTAATTATTTTAAACAAATATACATCGTGACTTCAGATACAGTGTTAAATATCTTGTCTTTATTTGTCACAAAGATGAGTTTAAGACAAATTTGAAAATGAAAACTGTAAACTAAAAGATTTTACATCAAAACCTTATACATGAGAAAGAAATACTTCCCCAAAATTTTTGAAATTAAAAAAAATCTGATTAATACAATATCACAGGAAGAACCATGGTAGAAATTAGAAATTGAACAAATAAATTTCAGAAAATGAGAATGCCATCTTCCTGCCACCCATATATAAACGCTATTAACACCATATTGTACATTTTCAACATCTGTTTCCATGTTCATGTATATCTTTGCAAAATCAAATTAAGATCATATTCAACATTCTGTTGTTTTTCAGTTAATAATCATCAACTTTATTATATCATTATGTCAGTAAATTTATATTTTAATCTATAACATGGTCCCATGCCTCTAAAGCAGTCCTTCAGCATATTTTGTCCAGCCTGTATTCTAACTTCGAACATTCTTTGCATCATTTATTATGTCCCTTGTACTTCTTTCAAGTCAGTAATTTTTTTCTTCTGTGACACTGACTCACTAAAGAGGTTGAGCAACTTGTCCAGTCTTCACAGATATTTTTTGTATTACATTTTAACCTCCTTTAAAAAATAGATTTTATTATGTTATGTAGTATATGAAGGAGTTGCCATTCAACAAAGTTTTTGATACAGTGTATCTTTTTAAATAAGTTTTTTTATTGTAAAAATACTGTACAGAGGAGTTACAGTTACATGAGCAAGGTAATGAGTACATTTTCTATCAAGCATTGTTGCCTCCTCCTTTGTTTTTCCCCTCCCATCTCTTCCCTCCCATCTCCACAACTACACTCTCCCCCCCCCCCCAATGATACAATGCATCTTGATCAATGTCACCACTTTCAAAAGCTTTCCCTTACTTTTCTTACTTTTCTAGTATATGCACTGAATTTTTTTATTGCATTTTTCTCCCTTCTTTTTTTCATTTATCAACTCCCTCCTTTGATCATACTCTCTCCCTTGCAAGTTCCCATTTCCTGGTGTTTGTTTTGGTGAATTATGATTTAGCCTTTCTAAAGAATTACACCATTTATATTCTCCCTTGAATCTACTATATTTTAATTGTATAGTTGCATACCACTGTGTTTACTTATCTATTTATAAATGAATTTTAGCTTCCATATATGAGAGAAACCATGCAACATGTGACATTTGTCTCTCTAGGCCAGACTTACTTCTCTTAACTTCCCCAGGTCCTTCCATTTATTTGCAAAAGGTGAAATATTTTTCCTTCTGATGGATAAGTAAAATTCTAATATACATACTGCATTTTCTTGATTCATTCATCCATTAATGGGTGTCTGTATGATCCCATATCTTGGCTATAATGAATAATGCTACAGTGAAAATGGTTGTGCCTGTGGCTTTATTGTGTCTTACTTTGTAGTCTTTTGGATAAATGCCCAAGAGTATTTAAGTACTGAATCAATAAAAGTTCATTTCTTTGTAAGAGTTAAAGAAGATTAGAAGCAGCAGTCTCTTGGAAAGGAAGAAAAGTGATTATATGCAATATTGAATATATAAAATATAATATATTGCATATATTATATAATATTTATTATATATTACTAACATTAAAATATTTTTATTTATCTAACAGAGTCTGCTGATATATTTCTCACTTAGATCTCTAGTCTATGAGATAATTCCTAACTGTGAAGTTCTAAGTTCTTCGAGATCTTTCTTTACATGTGATTATATTGACTGTGATGACCATAAACATCAATACACAAAAGAGACTGAGAGTAATGCAGGGATACCTTTGCTGTACTGTGAATACTGTTTTTGCTTCTAGCTGACTTTGTGTATATACGCACATGTCCATGCATGTACACCCTCTCACGCCCATTTTTTCTTGACCCTCCCCCAGCTCCAATGTTGAAAGCAGTGTTTATAGAGCTCACAATGTGCCATCCCTTGTGTTATATATTATGGGAGACTGAAAAGATAATGCAGTATCTTTTCTCAGGACTCCTTACAATTTAATTGTGGAGGTTTGGTCTGTGAGAAATATAAAGACAGAAGAACCAAGTTAGAGAACATCTTTAGAACCATAAAGAAGATGCTCTTAAATCTACTCCACGATCTGGCATTTTAAAATCAATTGTCTTGGGCTAGAAAGATGGTTCTGTGGTAGAGCATGGTAAAGTGCTTGCCTCCCATGCATCAGGCCCTGGGTTTGATTGCTTAGCACCACATAAACAGAAAAGTCTGGAAGTGGCACTGTGGCTGAAGAGCTGAGGGACAGCGTCCAGGCCCAGAGTTCAAGCCCTGTGACTGACAAAAAAAAATCAATTGTCTTTAGTTATTACATACAACAAAATACTCATTTAAAATATCTATTGTCATTTTTGAATCACATTCTGCTTCATCCTTACATAATAATAACTGTTATGTCTTACACTACTTTCCTTGTCTTTCCAACTGTTCAATATATTTTATGTGCTGCTTATTTCCTTTGGGAGAACATGTACCCTACTTGATTTGCAAGGTTAACCTTTCTTCAACTCTTTATCTGGCCGTTTCCCTTCCTTGGTGCTCTTAGGGACCCTTGTATATCACCAAAGAGAGTGACTGAATAATATTATTTTACTTCTTTGAAATAGTAGCTTGGTGTTAGCTTTATTCCCTACTAGAAAACATTTTCTCTCTTTTTCTATTTCATTTTATATATGTCCAATATCCATTGTACATTAGGTTTAATACTTTACTCTGGGGTGATTAAAGTTAGCAACTATCCTTGCTTTCATGGGACTAAAGTCTGGTAGATAGAAACAATCACAATACAGTATGAGAGGTGAAATAGAGATAAATGCCATGATCTGGTAAGGAGTCATGCTTCCATCAAGTGGGGAAGAGAGAAAGCGTCTCTAAGTTTACAGCTAAGGTTAATTCTAGAGACTTAGAATTTGTAAGTAAAGATGGCAGAGGTCATGGTGGGGTAGAGGGTCAGAATGTGTGGGAACAGGATGGTAGTAAGAAGTTAAGGCCTAGTTGAGGAATTCTGAAATGGATGTTACTGGCCTTGGAAGAGACTTTCTTTCTTTTTTATTTAATAAGTTTTTTATTGTGAGAATACTGTACAGAGGAGGGGTTACAGTTACATGAGCAAGGTAATGAATACATTTCATACCAAGCATTGTCTCCTCCTTTGTTTTTCCCCTACCATCCCTTCCCTCCCATCTCCACAACTACACTCCGCCCCCAATTGTAAAGTTCGTTTTTCGACATAGCGTCTTGTACATCTCATTGTTGCAGTGGGTCAACCTGTATCGCTGTTTAAACAATTTGTTTTTCCCTTCCCCTCCACAAATTACACCAATATTAAATACAGTGAAAACAGGAAGATCCTTTCTTATATTTAAGAGTATTTGTCAGGATAAATACAAATATTTCCTCTTGTAACCTCTTTTGATTTGGTGTTTTTTTCTTTTTACTCAATTAAAACTATACCATTGTATTCTTTCCTTAAACAGCTGTTGAAAATAGGGGTATTTTATGAAACCAAATGTGTAATATATGTATAAAATGCTAAGTGGTGAACATCATCAGAGAATGAGATATGATTATAGCAATTCTGCAAGCCATCATTCTATAATTTAAAACAACTTACCTTTACAATAATGATTCTGAAGAAAAATCAATATACTCTCAAGAATAAATGAGGGCAGAAAACCACATAGAAGGAATGGATGTTTGTTTTCCAGAAACTTTATTACTTAATATTGCTTTCATTGCAGACATCAGAGCAGATCAGGCATTTCTGAGAAGGTAGTTTGTACTTTATTATGACTTCCTAGTAGCTAAATGGCATTCCGGAAGATCACACATCAGAATGCCAGTTTGCTTAATGCCAGTTTGCCACAAATAGATCGCCTAAAAGCTCAGTAAGACTGGCTTTACCTTACAAAAGAGCAATAAAAGTTGGTCTCCATGAATATTTTCTTTCCTTTTCTCTTTCTACTAGCAAAAATAACATATAATGAAAATGTCCATAAATTTAGAGGGAAAACCTGTACAGATGGTGAAGGGTGTAGGGTCTCTTGATTGGCTGCTAAATGTTCTTCATTGCTACCCAAAACTCTGGTATATGCTGAATGGACTATATCCCCTGTCTTTTCAAAACAAAATGCCTTTTGGTGAAAACATCTACTTTAAGGTTCTAATTCTCTTGATGTTTTCTGTGGTTCTTTGCTTTTTTGACTTTATTTCTTAGTATATCCATAACAAGCACTAGCTTATGAATAAGAGATGAGCCACATAGAAGTGTCTGAGATGGGTTTGGTCCCACAGGTGGCTGCCCAAGAATAAAATCAACATGTGTGTAAGGTTTCTCTTGGCATTTTAAAGTATGAGCTTGCATAGTATTTAGGTCTCATGATGAATTTGGGTACCATGGAGACACTTACTGAGTAATAGATGTATGTTTAACTACTTTCAACCTAATTTATTTAGCAGATATACAGATAATGTCCATTTTCCCTGTATAGTATACTGGCTGATGTTCATAGCACTCATTACCTAGCAGTTGGTGGACATTCTGTAGCATGCTTGGGCATATGTCCCACTCCTGAGTTGTTTGCTTACCACATATTCACTTGTATATTCCCAAACCTTTATGTCACTTGTGCTAATTGATGTAATTTTGTAATTTCATAAAAGCATACATAACTGATGAACTGTGACTGTAAAGTTAGTTCTTTCCCTAGGAAAAATAAAAACGCATTGTGGAAAGTTTTAGTCAAGATAGTTAATGATAATTGCCATTATATTAGAGCTGGGCCAAAAAGGTAAAAATATTTGGAAACATAGTCATAAAAATCCCAGAAGGAATTTTCTAGGTTATGCATTTCTCACCCCAGTTTTAAGTTTCTAGGTGTTCTTAATTTCACACTATATTTTAATTTCACACTATACTTTAAAGAAAAAAGAAAATCTAGAAAATCCAGTTGATGCAGTCTGTATTGAAGTTTGTAAGCATTATATTGTAAACTCCAAGAAAAGGTCTTTTATTTATCACATTGACAATGATTCTCATATTAATTCTATTGAAATTATATAGGGTGAAGCCACTCAGCATGATGCTTTGAGATATATATATATATATATATATATATTTATATATATAAAATAATCTGTAACTACTCTGGAGGTGTGGCTCAAGATAACCAGCCATGAAAAAAATAACGCCTAATGTTGAAAGATAATGGACTGACTTTTCTTATGTAATATCTTAGACAAAATCCTTATAAAGGTTCTGAAACACAAGGTCTCCTTGTTTTTATAGAGAGCCATGCAAGAGGAATATGCCCTGTGTGAAGGCCTGGGTGTGACCACTCATTTTCATAGAAGGCTGCTTTTCTGGACCCGGTCAGGGAAGTATACGACCAGCCTTCCAGCTAGTACAGGACTTATCATAGATAATTGAACCAGAGAGAGTTAATGTCTTTGTAAATCTGTTTTCCTGGCACATAATATTCAGGGGCATATGAGCCACATTTTCCCACCTATTGATAACAAGTGTTGCCCGGATCTCCAATAGGAGATGTGACTGGGGGATAAAGAGACAGATTTAATCAATAAACCAGAATTTAGACATCCAAATGAGCTTTCTTTTTCAAAGTAATGACAGTAGGTGGTTCAACAATTATTTCAAAGATGCTGTTTTATTCAAAATCATTTTTTGGAATTCATTTGAAATTGCTTTCAAAGACAATTTGTATGCTTTGTGGGAATGCCAACTGAATTCTTCAGAGACATGCCTGGTTTTAAATCAATGATAGTTTCATCTATCATGACTTATCACCTAGGTTCCAAATAGCTACTTGGCTACAGATAAGTGGCAAAGTTTTTCCAGATATATGCACACACACACACACACACACACACACACACACACACACACACACACACACACACACACACACACACACACACACACACACACACACACACACACACACACACACACACACACACACACACACACACACACACACACACACACACACACACACACACACACACACACGATGTGTTTTGCTTCATCCTGTAAGTATTTTCTTGGTATTATTCTCTCTTTTTGCTGTTCCTAGGGCTTGAACTCTGGTCCTGGGTGCTGTCATGAGCTTCTTTTGTACAAGGCTAACACCCTATCACTTGATCCATGGAACCATTCCTAGCTTTTTGTGAGTATTTTCTTGGAGCTAAGAGTCTCACAGACTTTTGTGTCCAGGCTGGCTTCCGATCAAAATCCTCAGATCTCAACCTCATAAGTAGCTAGGATCACAAGCCTGAGCCACTGGTACTGGACTGGTAGTGTTCTTTACAGCATGATTTTAATTTCTGTTGTTTAAATCTAAAAAAATCATTGCTTAATCAAAGTTTATGAAAATATGCCTGTTTTCTGGGAATTCTAGAATTTAGGTCTTATGTTTAGTTCAGTGATCCTTTTGTACTCATTTATATGTAATACGTAAGATAGTAGATTTAGATTAATTCATTTGCTTTTGGATTTTCTGTGTTCTAGAATCATTTATTGGAAGTGTTATTCTCATTGAGTAGTTTAGTGATCCTTGTCAAAAGCCACTGACTATAAATTTATGGGTTTATTTCTGAGCCTCACTTTTCTTTCATTAACTTATGCATTTGTCCTGAAAGTGCTTCAGTCTTGATCCCTGTAGCTGTGTAGTAAGTCTGAAAATGAGACATCATCATTCTTGAAGCTTGTTGTTTTTCACACCAAGATTATTTGAACTATTCTAGGTCTTTTAGCAAATGTATTTTAGTATTAGCTTAACAATTAAAGTAAAGCAACTGAGATTTTAGTAGGGATTGTACTGAACCTGTAGCTGAATTGGGTGTTGTCAGTAACAATAAGTCATTAATATAGAATGTGTTTTGCAGTCCTTAAATCTTCCTTATTTTTTTTCAATAATACTTTATTACACCTCTGGTCATATTTACTGCAATGTATTTTATTATTTTTGATGCTCCTGGAAATATTTTCTTAGTTTTGTTTTTTGAATTGTTCACTGTTAGGGTTACAGAACAAGGTAATGAGTACTTTTCCTATCAAGCATTGTTGCCTCCTCCTTTGTTTTTTCCCTACCATACCTGCCCTCCCACCTCCACAACTACATTCCCCTCCAACCCCGCCTGAATTGCAAAGTTCTTTTTTCAACATAGAGTCTTGTACATCTCATTGTTACAATGAGTCAACCTATATCCCTAAGCATTTTGTTTTGGTAGATTTTAAAGTATGTCATTATCAGTTAGGCATTTTTCATTTTTTCCCATATCTATACCTTTCTCACAATTTTAAAATCTCTTTATAGTAGCACCAGTTGTACTTAGCAATTTTTTTCTCATAGGCAGAAAGATAAATGATAAAAGTATATTTGAAGTAAGGTAAATGATTTTACACTTCTGAATCCTTAATTCCCTATCAAGAAGAGACTAAAAAGATAAAAATTCTTTTATGGCTGGTTTGTAAAATATTCAAGGTCAGAATAGTAATGAGAGAATTAAGAAAAAAGTAGTTATTTCTATTGATATTGAAAGTCTTTTTTTTCCTCTTCTTTGCTTTTATCCCTACCTGTCCTTATTTATTTATTTATTACTTTTTTTGTTATAATCTGACAGAGTGCTTGCCTAGGATATTTAGATGGAGCAGTGGGCAAGTGAAATCAGGACCATTACTTTGATCACTGTGATTGCCAGTTTAAAAATATGTACTAACATCTGTATTAGAAAGAACACCTGCTAGAAAGAAGGTAAATTGATGTTGTAAGGCAAGAGGGATTAGGAGAAATAGAACTCAGAAGGGATTTAGTCATGTCTCCATGGTGTGTAGTGGATGCAGAGTTGGGAATGGACACAGGGCACATGTCTGGCAAATTATGCATTGAACATCTCCAGGGGCTGTAAGTCACATAGATGAAAATGTTCAGTTATTCTGTGTGGTCTTGTGAAAAGATTACATATGTTATGAGAACTCAAAGTCTTTTAGGTGTGTGACCATTTATCTATGTCTACTTCTTGGACTTCAGCCCTGTTCCAGTTATTTCTTGGCTTGTATTATTATTTTAATTTTGTTGTTATTGTTTGTAAGGAGATCAGCAAAACGCAGGATGAATTGGGACGTAATTGAGGGTTTTTTTCCTTAGATGCAGTAAACATAATTTAAAATGAATCAGTAAATGTAACAATAATTATTTTCTAGAGTGATAGGATGGGATTTTAGAATGATTTATCCATCCTCCAGTTTAGCACACATACATCATCATCAAGGTGTTAGTGGCCATTTTCTAAATAAGAAACATTGGTTTCTGGGATATTGTTTTATTTTTAAGCTACCTATTTGAACAAGGCTTGTATGGAAAATTTCTTTTCGTTGAACTGAGGTCTACCTTTGCTGTTGTTTGCTTTCCACTCTTTGGCTTTAATCTTGTCTCAAAGAGGAAATTTACCTTTGCTTCATAGAATATATCTCCTATTTTTTTCTATGTGAAAGTCCTTGTTATGAAAAGAAACTTATTACATCTCTACCTAACTTATTACATCTCTCCTGATTAACCAACATGGAGAATATTCCTGATATATTTTTCAGATATTTCACATCTTCCTGCTTGACCAGTCGGAATGTATATGGAAAACTCAGTGTCCCTCTTAGAATGTGTCACAGGGAACTGAACATACTTTTCCAGATGTGATTGCAGTGAGAAGCACAAAAGAAGTTATATTTTATGTTCAGAGCATATATAATGGTTTGCGGTTGAGACTCGAGGCTTTGGAGAAAAACAAATGAATTAAAAATTTAAAGTCTGCCTCTTATTAGCTCAGAAAGTAAGCCACTTGAATGTGCTTTATTTTCTTCATCCATAAAACAAGAATAAAAAATAAGGATTCAATAGACTATATTTTATGAAGGACAGAGACCATATCTGTTTGCTTTACATATCCACCTACCCAATTCTTAGTACAGTGCCAGGATCATAGTAGGTGCTCATTAAATATCTGATGAATGGATGAGTGCACAATTATCAATCCCAAAGGATTGTTACTAGGACTGAAGGTACTTAGCTTGTTCTAAGTGTCCAACACTTAGTAATCATCCAGCCATTTTATTAAAAATGATTTTTAGAGATTGTGTCACACTTTGACTCATATTAAGCCCTTATTAAACTGAAACTCATAATCTTCCACAAACAAACCCTTTTAAAATTGTATATAGTCATTACAATTTGGCATTGTTAACCCTGGTCTTGCGTGTTTTATCTCTAGTATCTTATTGAACTCCTGCATCTTCTCTTTTGTCTCCTAAATATCCTGGCTCCCTTCCCCACCCCACACTGGTTTTATATGTTCAATTAATTCAGTATTTCTTTTCAAATTCCTCTCTCTTTCTGTTACAGTTTACATCCGACTTTAGGCACAAGCAGATGGCTGTAGGATGGCCTGAGCTTACCCCTCTGGAGTTTTATATTGGATTGTTGGTGACTTGTTATTTGTGAGGGGGGTGTAGTCATCCATCAGTATCCACTGGACATTGGTCCTCACACCCTCCATCCTCATACCAAAATCCGTGGGTGCTCAGTCCCTGTACATAACATGGTAGGGTCTATACCTATAGTAGATGTACATCTGGCCATATAGTTTATCTCGTGATGACTTACTGTAGTATGATGGAGATGGTTGTGATATCACTTTCTTTAGGGAATAATGACAAAGAAAATCTGCATATTCAGTACAGGTGTAGATTTTTTTTCCCTGAACATTTCCATCATCTGTTCACTGAATCTCCAGATACAAGTGAGGAGTTCCAGAGGTCTGATTGAACTCACCTTGGGGAATATATCCTAAGTAATTTCCACAGGCAAAGTTTAGCACCTTCTACTCCAGTTAGGGACAAAAGCTAATGAAAACCATTCAGTAGCTGAAAGTACATAATTATAGGTATGGTGGTAAGAGTGACATTGCAAAGTTATTATATGTCTGCAGTAATGTGAGACTCTGCATAATGCTTCTTTATTATTATGTTGCCTGCACATACAAGGGAAGCTTCTGGAATTGAGGAAATCATGGATGGCTATTTCCAGTGCGAATATCCACTCAATTGATGGGAGTCCACAATCCTTCCATTTTCTCTTCTCTTTCATTTATTGTATTTATTTTTTTAAACATTCTGCAATCAGGAAACCCTGTTTTGATATCCCTTCTATACACTAAAGACCATTAATCCAGGCTTAGTTTGTATCATAGCAAAAGTACGTTGCTCAGCAACAGAGGAACAGAGAAAATGTTTCAGTTTTTAAAAATAATTCAAGGTTTCAGTATTTGTTTTTTATTAAAATGATTTCATTATTTGTGAGAAAATAGCTTGAAGGAAAAAAAAATGGACCAGGGCAGCTATCTTTCTTGTGTTTATCATCTAGGAAATGTCTTAAGCAGAAATTGTTCTTTTGTCTATGTGTGTGGATAGATCTTTGCACAGGCTATCCTTATGGATGAGAATATCCTTTTTTGTTGTTGTTTTCTATTTTTTCAATATTCTTTAAAAAATTACAGCTTGCAAACATTTTTTTTCTTTAGGAAAGCCCACCTGGAATTAGGACCATATCCATTCTCTGACACCTTGGGACCTTTGTCCTCGTCTCAGTTGATAGTCCCAGTGATTACGTATTTATTCAGCCTTTCTCCCTGTTAGAATGTGAGTGTCTCTAAGTGTGATAGCTCCCTGCACCTGATTTGGTGCTATCTTTTAGATCCAGTACAATGAAAATCATTAAGTTGCCACTGGGAGACAACTAACCAGGATAATATTCCTGAATATGGAGCACCCAAGAGCATGGTGCTGGCACTGAGTAACAGCCTTTGTACTGTACCTGAACATCCATCTCATCATAAGAGAATTTGGACATGTGGCTAAGGAAGCCTGCTCACCTCATGGATGAGTAAAAGAGAGGGAGAAGAGAAAAGAGCTAGAGTCTCACTGTTTCTATGAAGAGTAGTACAATCTCAGTGACTTTAAATCTTCAGTATTCCATGGCCTCCTAATAATGCCATGGGCTGGGGACTAAGGGCCCCAACATAAGGGTCTCAGGGGGGACATTTAGGGTCCAAACTATAGTATTAAGCTTCGTATAGAACCTCCATTGATCTTTGTTGATGGCTTCTTGGTTTTTTGTTAAGTATACTAAGATTTGAGAGTTCTGAGCAGTTCTATAACTTGGACAGCAGCATTCTCCAAACAGTACTTTCATTCTTTTATGATTTCCAAGGTACATCAGTCTGATTTCAGAATCATAGATCAAAGGTATTTTTTGGGAGATGAAGAGATTCTTTTTCACATGGATATGTCAGAGCAGAGCTGATGGCTCATGTACTTCCATAGATAGGTTCTTCCCTTCAGGAAGCCAGTCAGTGTGTATTACTTTCTGGCACTGAGACTTACAAACTCTGTGATATGGGTAGGTCTCTTAACTTTCCTGTGCCCGTGTCCTTACCTGATAATAATAGTAATACCTATCTCACAAGACTATTTTCAGAATTAAATGAGGTAACATATTACCTGATTGTATAACAGCTATTTGTTTTTGTAGTAGCTGACTCAATATTAGTATTTAAATGCATCAGCTTAAATACACACCTAGTCTTCTCTTTCTCCATTTCTTTTCATTCCGTTTTGCTAATTCCATTGAACATTACATTTCAAAATCAAGTTGAGAAAGGATACATTTTTATCTATATGCTAAAGTTTGTGTTTGTTGGCAGTAATTATGGTGAAGTTATGCATCAGTAATTGCCAGCCTTTTTATACCTTAGTTGTTCAAAATTTTTCTACCATTTGGGGTTTGGAGCTTAGATGTTGAGTTTTAGAGACGAAGGAGAGCTATTGGAAACTGAAAAGCAAAGGTAAGAGTTGAAAAAGAAAGGTTAGAAGGAAAAGGAGAAAAGCTGGAAGATTTATGCTTGGAGGACCTCTTGCCTTCTGCTTTGGGTGACCATGAATGTCATCTTTTCATTTTGCTCTATTTGTTTGTTTTTAATGCAAAACCATGTTGAAGCATGGTTGCAAAACAGCCTACAAGTCTAGATATTTTTTTCCTAAGTGAGTCACAATCAGTTTCTCAATACAAAATATGGCACAAATTGGGATTAAAGAGCCTGCATTGTCTTTGTGTTTGAAAAGAGGCAAGGATGAATCAGTCCTAACAAATGATTTTCACCAAGCAATCAATATGACATTCACTTTGAGCTAATTTTTTGTTAGCATAGCAACATGCATCTGAGTTATTTCCTTATATTATTAGAGAACCTTGGTACAGTTGAAAAAATGTTAATGGGGCAATAAAATTATGCTTGAGTAAGTATTACTGGGCCAAATTTTTACTTTTCAACATTCAGGATAGTCTCATGGTCATCCCCAACCAATGAAATTTGGAAAGGAGTTTGGCCACAGCCAGCCCAGCTCTCTTTTATGCTACTTCCCATCTCTCACGTTTCCGTTCATTTTCTGTGCTTTGAATATTTTCTTGAGGCTGCATGTGATTTGTACAATCACTTAGATTTATTGAACGAAACCCTTCTCTGTTTACAATACTGGACGTTTGTAACTCATGACTGATAATTAAGGAACATGGACTTCCTCTAGGGACAGATACATTGGGAGGATGATGTCATTCCTGAGCATGGCAGCAAAAGTACAAGCAGTTGTTATTTTTCTGTGTCCCTTGCTCTCTTAATTAGTCACTGAAAACCTCATAAAAGAAATAATGACTCATTCTCTTTTTATAGGCAATCCCAGGAGCTCATGTTTATTTTCCCTGCTATTAGAAATACTGCTGCTAACTTCAGGACCCTAGGTTATTTGCTGGTGGTTTTAAGTTCCATATTAGAGATGTGATTTTAAAAATGGAACTTGATGGCCCTTTCTCATGTCTTCCCATGGTAGATCCTTTTTATTCAGGTCTTGGCCTTCATATTCCTTTTGCAGAGCGAGTTCTCCCCTGCTCAGTGCATTTTCAAAAGCTTTCTATTCTAGTTGTTGTTTTCAAAGAGATAGTCCATATTTGAACACTTCTTGTTTATTTCTTTGCTTTTACTTCTTTGCCATCTATTTTTTTTTTTTTGTCTGCCAACAGAATAGCCCCTGTGTGCATGAACTTGCAGTCATTCAGCCTTGGTCATTCAGCTGAACTGCTGGGAGGGCTACAGGATGAATGCTGGAGGAAATCAGAAGACAACCATGAACTGTTTCAAGTTCAGATTCTTGCTTTTGCTTCTTCTTTTGCCACCTGAGCTCTGCTGAGGTGCTTTAAATAAATCTCAAAGATATTTTTACGCTTTACCGGGCAGGGTGGTATCTCTCCTTTACACTGAAGAGCGTCGTGCCAGCCAAAGTTGAGAAAACATTGGTTCTTTGAATTCTACTTTGTCTTTATCCCATTCTGACCCTGGAGGGTGTGATGGTTTGATAACCTGACTGCTCATTCAATTACTGTGACATCAGTTACTCCTAGAAGAATTTAGAAGAATAGAAATAACTGTCTCGTTGGTAAAACACCTTATGCTAATTGCAATTTTTTTAACCTGAGTTGAAAGGAAAGTCAAGCTATGCAATGAGAGAAATTTTTCCAGTGATAGACTCTGAGGAGCCTAGCCCCTAAACAGCCTCCTCTTGTCTAAAAGTGCCCCTTTTAGTCACTTTCAGTAAAATAATTGGAGGTTCTAATCTAGTACATAATATATACTATTAATATAATCCCAGGTACTTGTGAGGTGGAGATAGCAGATCTTGGGTCTAGACCAGCTCAGACAAAGTTAGAAAGAATTTTCTTTGGAAGATAAACCGGAGAAAAAAGAAAGAACTAGAGTTGGGGAAGGGAAATAACAAAAAACTGAAATAAGGATACTTAAGGATACAGGTTAGCCCATTGTAACAATGAGATATACAAGACACTATTGTTGAAAGTGAACTTTACAGCTTTGGGAGAGGGAGGGAGGAGTTGGGGAGGTGGGATGGGAAGGGATGGTTGGGGAAAAACAAAGGAGGGGGTAACAATGCTCTATAGGAAATGTACTAATTACCTTACTCATGTAACTGTAACTGTACAGTATCTTTAAAATAAAATAAACTATTTTAAAATAAAAATATATACTCAAAAAAGAACTAGAGACATAGCTCAGATGGTAGGCCATTTTCCGAGTGACAGTGAAGCCCTGAATTCAATCATGAGTACTGCAAATAAATAAATAAATAAAATATTTCTTTCCTCACTACTGAACTGGTGATTGGTATTTGAAACATAGGATATTTGTCCTTATAGGTGGTACCCAGGGCTTTTAGCACTTGTTCTTGTCTTCTTGGATTTCTTTCCTATATAACCCCATGAAGAAAGAGTCGTTTACTTGTTTGCTTGTTTATGTGCTAAGACTGGGGCTTGAACTCAAAGCAAGGGCACTGTTTCTTAGCTTTTTAAATAAAAGCTGGTACTCTATCACTTGAGCCATACCTCTCCTTCTAGCATTTTGGTGATTGATTGGGGTTAAGAGTTTCACAGACTTTCTTGCCTAAGCTGGCTTCAAACCACGATCTTCAGATCTTGGCCTTCTGAGTAACTAGGATTACAGGCATGAGCCATTGGCACCTGTTTTTTTTTTTTTTATTATTGATTAAGGCTCTTTTATATGTTTGCTTAATAGCCTTCCTCATAGATGAGCTTAGCATATGTGCTCAAGCATGCTCAGGATGACTTTGTCACCTCTTTCACTGCAAAGCTTTGGCCTTCTCCCTATCACCTTGGAGTGCTGTTCTCTGGGGAATAATTCCAGGCTGTCATATATCATGATTTTTGTGTGCAGCATTTACTTTTGTTTATACTATCTCATTGAGCTACAAAGTTCTTACAATCCTGGAGGGCAAGGTCAGATCAGCAACTCCAGCCATGATGTCTTGAACATGGTAGGGCCTCACAAATTCCCGGTTGAATTGAACTTATCACTGTCTAAACTTGCTTAACCCTTCATTTCTAACCACTGTCCTCATCATTTCACAGAGGCTCGGTCATAATTACTTTTATGATTAAAAATATTAGCCTATCAAGGCTTTCCAGGGTCTCTCATATTTCATACCCATTTTTATCTTGCTTCATCTTGTAGATCTTCAGTCTTTTCCTCTAATTTGCCTATTTTATTTTAGCTACCCATTAATAATCATTTGTCTTCTTTACCTCCCTGGGTTTTTTCCCCATTCAAATATGCATTTTCTCTGTAGAGCTCTTAGTCTTTTCTTAAAGACAGAATTGATTTAATCTTCCTAACCCCTTGATTATGTATTTGCCTTCTTTCATTTAAGTGTTTACACATTCTTTTTCTTGTCTTGCCTGTTTGCTGACTTTAGGGAAGACACCATGTTTTAATTATTTTTTGAATAATAATTACCACATTATGAAAGGTTGACTAGTTTTTGTTATCATCTCTGCTGACAGAAATAGCTTAGTGGATGTTCACATGTACCTATAAGCCTGGGCATAAATGAGTTCATCTCAGGTTGTGAAAAAAACAATTTACTGAAAATCAGAAACAAAACAGATGTAAGATTTGGGAGTCACTAATTTCCACTAAATTTCCATGGAGACCTATGAGCAAGCTAAAAATATCTTCAGAGAACCATATGAAATGGCTTCTTCAAACATGTACAATGTGATGGGTGAAGAGTATGGGGCTAAATACTAACTCATTGCGATTCTGCAAGCATATCTAAATGAAACTGTGGGTAATCTCATTTCTTGGGATAGTTACTAGAGTAGGAATAGGAAGTGCTTGGCACAGATTCTTCCCTTCCAGTGAAGCTCAGAATTCAAATTAAATAACCATCATTAGGCATATTTTGAAAAATAATATAATTCTGCAGGAGGCTTACTTTTATATTGATTTGAACACATGAATAAAAAAGGTAAATTAGGCCAAGTGCTGGTAGCTCATGCCTGTAATCCTAGCTACTCAGGAGTCTGAGATCTGAGTATCATGGTTCAAAGCCAGCCAGAGCAGGAAAGTCTGTGAGGCTCTTACTCCAATTAACCACCAGAAAACCAGAAGTGGGCACTGTGGCTCAAGTGGTAGTGCACCTACCTTGAGCTGAAGAGCTCAGGGATAGCCCCCAGCCCCAGAATTCAAGGTAAATTAGGAAAGTCTAAAAGGAACTAATCAACGAGAACAGCAGAAAATATTGTACACTGGAAGTCAAGATACTTTTTTCCCTAAAGTTGTTCATGCATAAGACATTGCTAAAATAAATGTGTCCACATACATAATATTAGGCATGGGTGTCAATATAATAATACTTAATCTCTTGTAAAAGAGAAAGAGACAGAGAAAATCAAATGTGAAAAGCTCCATGAGGGTGATAAAAAGAAGATTTGACATATGAGACATGATTTATTTTCAATTAAGAGGTTGAAGAAGTCCATCTAGATGAGATACCTTTGAGATGAGCATGGGAAGAAGGGTATATTTTAGATAGAAGAGCACAGCTGTTGAAGAGAAGCTACCAATCAGCAGGAGACCACAGGGGAAGAATTGTAAAGCTTGACTAAAAACAATGAAGTTGAGTTTGGTTGAAGTTCCCAAATGATTCTTAAAACTACAAGCTGAAAATCCCAGTAAAAAGCATAAATAAGCCACGTGCTTTTTATAGGCTTATGCCTATAATCCTAGTTACTAAGGAGGCTGAGATCTGAGGATCATGGTTTAAAGCCATCCCAAGGAGGAAAGTTTGTGAGACTCTTATCTCCAATTAACTACCTGAAAACCTGAAGTGGTGCTGTGGCTTAAAGTAGTACAGTGGTAGCCTTGAGCAAAAATGCTCAGGGACAAGCCCCATGACTGACCAAAAAAAATAAAGGATGATGATGATGATGATGATGATGATGATGATGATGATAATACTCATACCATTATACCTTCCTTCTAGGGTCATTGTAAGCATTGGGAATCCTGAAGAAAGACCCTATGCAGATCCTGGTACTTAGTAAGCACCATGATGGCTGCTTTGACTGGTACTGTAGGGTAGGGGGTAGGTGTCCTTGTGTTTGAACTGAGAAATGATAAAATCATGACCATGGGAAGGCTGGCACACATGTAGATAGATTGGGGTTAGGAGAAACCTGAGGAAGCTGGGAGATTAGGAGCAATGGCAAGCCGTGATCTGTGATCTTTTCTCCTGGCTTCCCTTTTTTAACTTAGAAGTCAGTTCCTAATGGTTATGAGAAAAGAAACAACTAATGGAGATAGAGGAAGCATGAGGCTTCACACTTCTGGACCTTTCGTGAGAATCCATTTTTATTTTTGTCAGTTTTCCTCCCACATTTTATACTTTCCTGTTCAGAATTTAACAATATCCTTCAGAGTGTCAGGACAAAGGGTGATAACTCAGGACAGACCAGATAAAATGAGCATCAGACATACATAGTGCCAGAATAAGAAAGACCCCCATCTCTCTGGCGAGTTCTTCTTTCTTTGTAAATGGAAGCTCAAGCATTTGTCCCCAGTGAGCATTTGTCAGAATCTTTACTTCTGTTTCTATACTTGAATGCCTGGATGTATGATGTATTTGAGTTATTGAACTTGAGGGAAATTACAAGGCTGGGCCTCTCTCCTGGAGGAATAATGACTCATTCTATCCTTTTGTCCTGTCCAGCTTTCCTGGGAACTCCTTATTTACATGTCTCATCAAAATATGTTTTAGTTGGCTGCTAGTCTGTGCAAAATGCTGGTTTGTTGCAAAGGGGACATTTTATAGTGGTGCTTACTGTAGTATTTGTTTTGTTGGGATGCTCACTGGGGACAGACCTGGTAGCTCATGGCCTGACTGGGATGCTTAGCTGCAGTGCCTGTTCAGCATGGGAGCTCATCCCTCAGCTGATCACTTGTGCAACTTTACCAAAGCCAGATAGCTTTTCTAGATTGTTGGCTGGAATTAGTGAACACAGGGACTCTACAGGGAGTGTGCAAAGTTGATGTTATTGAAGTTATAACTGAAGTGATAGGCAGGCAAGCTATTTGGCTGAGGTGGTTGGTTGCTGGAGCCAGAAAGCAAGTATCCGCAGGTGTTTCATCTCGATGTTGCTTTGATATAACAGATTCAACAGATTTGCACAACAAGGAATTTTGTAGAAAAATTCAATAATAATTGCAAATGGGTCAAGTGTTTTTATTAAACAAATTAAAAGAATGTCTTTTTGAAACATACAACCACCCATTGAAGGAGGTACCTGATTAAGTCCATTTTAAAGACAAGCAGACTGGGTTTGGGAAGTGATGACATTTGGCCAAATTTAGTGATAAGCATGTTGAACTGGATTCAAATTAAATTTCATCATTTTTTTTTGCTGAAGGTGTTTTGACACTGTACTGTCCATAACCATTACATTTTTTTTGGTAAAAAGAACAAAAGTAGCTAAGATAAAAAGTGTATATTGAAGTGCCATTTATTTGTGGATAGAGAGGAGGGCATTGATTGGAGGTTTGCCTGTGTGGCAGAACAGGAATTGGTGGCTGACTCTAGTGATGCATGCTGTGTGATGTGTGCTTTAAGTTCCTGGGGCATCATCATGGCAACTTCAAAAGGCCACATGGTGTCTCTCTGTTACAGGAAGGGAAGATGATTGAAAAGGTAATTGATAAAGAGCCAGTTCTGGGAAGTACTGGACTTGGAGTTTACTATGCGTGGTTGATTTTTCCACAGAGCCACAGTGTTATGTGGTAGCAGATTAGCATGAGTGATGTTCAGCCTTCACTTTATCTCATTAAAAAATAAGCATATGTTATATATCCTTTTGTTAACGGTTCATTACCTGGCACATTCTTGATACAATGTGTATATATGATAAACATATATGTGTATATTACATATAATATATAAATAAGTGAAATATACATATATGTATAGTATATATTGTATATAAATTTAATTTTATATTCATTGGACAAATGAAACAGAGAATATGAAAAAGCTTTTTGAAAGTTATTTGGAGGCTTTATATTTATGTGGGAATACGAGGCTGATTGATCAGAATGTCTAAATTGTGAAATTTATTCACAGGGTGACTGAGCATTTTTCTTATCAATGAATAAATTGTTTCTTACTATAAAACTACTATGCAGCACTGAAAATTCGCACTATTTTTTTTAAACATGGGCTAAGTCTGCTTAAAATTAATCCTTTTTACAGAAGATAGACCCATTTGATAGGAGTTATGAATAGTCTTAGCCCTATGGCTCTGTAAAGGTAATGAACTTTAAAAAATGCTCTGCTTTCCCTATGAGATGCAATATTATACCTGTATGTTTGCTGCTTATCTAAACACGTAATATGTGAGGTTAGTTAAGAATTTCATTGGTAGCTGAAAATAAATGTAAAAGAACTTGAGAACAGGATTCCTCTCCAAAGTGCTTAAACTTAAAATACTTATGAGGAGTTTTTTTTTTTTTTTAAGGTTTCCTGAATAGACATTTCACTGTGATTTTACTCAGCCAGATGTCAAGGTTACTAAGTGATTGTATTGTCTGTGTTGTCCGCCCATTTGGGTCAGAGAAAATGATAATTAAATGCATTCCTTCTCAAGGTACTTGTCATATTACTCTGTTTGAAAGCGGTGGGCAGAGGAGAGAACCCTCTGGGTGAGGAAGCCCAGGCGAAATGGCACTGTGGCAGTGCTGAGGAAGCTGGCGCAGGCCTTGTGTTCGCTGACAAATTACTCTCTGTGGGTTTTATCTGGCATGTTTTTATTTCCCTTGTAGGAAACTACATGTTGCCGAGAGATAGCCAAATATGCTTCTGCTTGAATAACTTAGGTTTGGACCTAGTAAAACAGCCTTGCTGGACACGAAGGCCTTTCACTTGCTTGAGTCTAGATTAGCGCTATTATATTTTAGGATGAAGACTCATTAAACAGTGTTTTGCAGTGAGTTTTGCTTTGCTAATGGCATTCATCAGCAGCTAATGAGTTGGATTCTCCAGCTCAGGCTGAAGACTATTCTTGGGTGAGGATTTGGAAGAGGGAAGGGTCTAGCCTCATTCAGGGAGCCTGGTGTCCTAATCCTTCAGCGTGGCAATTAGTGAAAATGTGATCATTCATTTGATAATTCCCTTGAGACACTCTTGGAACCATACTTTAAATGATCACCGTAAATTGAGATATTTAAAAAGTATATTTATGTTTGCTTTACCTAATGTTTTCAATAGAATTGCTTGGGTTTTTACCAACACTTAGTATACTTAAAAATATCTGTATATGATTCAAGTTGGGATATTTTCCTAAAATGTTGGGATATATTTCACGTACCCTAAAATGTACTCATTTGTAGCTCAGTGGTTTGAGTATATTGACAGAGTTGTATACCAGTCAGCATTAATTTTATATTTATCACTCCAAGAAGAAACATGCTCCCTACTCCCTACTCCCTCTTTGGTCTTCAAAAAGACTAATTTACTGTGTCTCTATGGATTTATCTATTCTAGACATTTCATACAAATTGACAAATTTCATACAAATGTATCTGTTCTAGACATTTCATACAAATTATATAGCCTTTTATGTTTGCATCTTTAGCATAGTGTTTATATGTTCATTTGTGTTGTAGCAGATATTGATAATTTATTCCCTTTTAAGGGTTGGGTAATATTCCATTATATAACTATATGTCTGTGTATAATCTTGTATTTTATTTATTCATTCACCAATTGGTGAATATTTGAGTTGTTCCCATGTTCTTTATTGCCAATGAATAGTGCCATTATAAACATTTGTGTTAAGATTTGGGGTCTTTATGAGGTGATTAGAACAAGAGGACCTCTACCTGAAGGGATTGAAAGAGGTGGCTTCACACAGTGTTTGGCTAGCATATCTTTCTGCCTTCTGTTCTCTGTGGATACTAGCCACTCAGAAGGCTGAGATCCAGCGGATTATGGTTCGAAACCAATCTGAGACAGGAAAGTGTCTGAAAGTCCGTCTCCTGTTAACTAGCAAAAAGCTGTGCTGGAGGTGCGGCTTAAGTGGTAGAGTGCCAACTGAGTAAAGCAAGCTCATCAGAAGCAAAAAAGGGCTAGAGATGTGGTTCTTGAAGTTGCCAGGATGCAGCTTCAAGGCCCTGACTTCAAACTCCAGTACTGGAAAAAAAAAGTATGAACTGTGCTGCACTCATTTATCTTGTCTTTGTAAGTATTCTGACTTATTTCAACAGTATTTTATAGTTTGTAGTGTATAAATTTTATATTTCTTTCATTGCATTTATTATTCAGCATTTTATCTGTTTAGATGCTTATTTAAGTGGAATTGTTTCCCTCATTTCATGTTTGAATTATTCATTGACAGCACACAGAAATAAAACTAATTTTTTTTAAATTTAATTTTATTGTCAAGGTGATGTATAGAGGGGTTTCAGTTACATATGTAAAGTACTGAGTACATTTCTTGTTGAACTTGTTACCTCTTCCCTTATTTTTCTCCCACTTAATGTACTATGTGATTTCTTTTTTCTTTTGTATTTTTTTTCCTATTATTTATCCTCAGTTACCACTGTATTTGATTTTTGTACTGTGGACATTGTATATATGTTAATCTGAATTAGGGAAGGGGAGGGAAACAACAAAATAATGAGACAAAGGACAAAGGGTGAACCAAGGCGACAGCGATACTTGTAAGACAGTATGTTGGAAATGAACTGTACCACTTGGGGGGAGATTAGGGGAGAGAGAAAGTGGGAGGAAACTATTTTTTATATATCAATATTGTATTTGGCAAACCTTTTTAAAACATAGCTCAATATTTCTGAAGACAGGAGAAACCTGGGTTATCAATAAAGGAAGGGGACACAGGAGAAGAGTCAGAACACGGTGGAATGGTTAGCTTAATTTGGAACCTCTTGGGTTCACTGCACAGATAGAATTCTTTCATCCAGATTTTCTGTTGCTTTTGAAGCTTGATGGCTTTAGGATCTTCCATTTCTGAGTTCATGTTTTGAAAATATACTTATTTGGAAAAAGGGCAATTCATTTCAATCATGCTATAGATTCAAATAAACAAGGGGAAAGTCTGGGAAAATTGAAGTTTGGACTAATCTTTTACTGCTACTAGAAGTTATTTAGGGAGGGTGAGCCATTCAGAGAGGAAAGGAAGGGTTTTGCAGAAGTGCTCTTGTCCTTTGCTGTTGCACAGAAAACACATGCTTTACCTGCTCTGCAAAAAGTAGCCGCTGCTTTATCTTTCTCTCTAGCTGGATCATTTCAGAGAGTGACGGGGGATACAAGGGATATTACTTAAATGGTTGTTTCTAGATGTCTCAATTCTGGAAGTCATTGTGTCATTGTGAAAAATGCTTTTGCTTCTGAATATTCCACAGAAATGCTGGCTCTGGAGGGAAAGTGTCCTGCCAGCTGGCAGGAAGGATGATGGATTTTGGGTGAAAGGAACATTCTGGTCTGCCGGGAGCTGCGAGGGACTACAGTGCTTGGGTCTCCCAGCCTTGATGGCTTCTGTTTTGAGGACAACTCAGGATGTCCGGAGCAGGTGGCAGTGTCTGGCCTGCCATGTTGTACATGGTGTACAGCATGTGGGTACAGTCAGAAGAGGACCCACATGTTGTTTGGACTGGCTTGCTCTTGGGGCATTGGGGAAGCAGATGCTACAGCTGTTGGCATCTGGCCCCTGCCTTGAGGCCAGCCTGTCTCCTGAGGCCTTGGTTTCCAAAGTCCCCAAGTCCCAAGTTTCTCACTAGAGCAGTCAACGCAATCCTACTGAAGGTGTTTCCATTCTTATTAGTGGTTTCTGACAGTGTAGAGGCTCACTGGTGGGAATATCAGACAATAGTGGAAGTTAACAAATGAGAGCTAGAAACTATTAATTGTTGATAATAGTAACAACAACAGCAAAAGTAGCTAACTTTTGCTGAGCAGTTTTACATAGCAGAAGCAGAGCCCAGTGCCACATCTGTGATTCAGCTGTCATGAAAATACTCTTGAATTGAGTTCCTCTCCAGTTTTTATCCCATAAAAGCTTGAGGAGGGGAGATGACTTGTCCATGCCACAGGGGTATTCACAGAATGGGAATTTAGATTGAGTAGTCTGATGCCATAGCCTCTACTTTTATTGTCATTGTTTGCAGATCATGTGGAGTTGTGCTTATTGGCCAAGGCTCTGTCAAGAACAAAGGGGACACTCGGCAAGTTGAGGTCAATGGCTAAAGGAATGAACATTGCCAATCCAAGATAACATTGGACGGAAGCAGTAGGATAAGCATGAGAACCTTACTCTCTTCCATCTGTCTAGTATATTGCAGTTGTTTCCTAGAGACCAAGCCTAATGGGAAGCCAGAGGCCAGGAGGACACAGTACTGAGTCCATAAGCTCACAGATCAAGGGACTGGAGGGAGAAAGTGGCTTTTGTGCCATAGGAACCAGCATGAACTTTGTTTTGAATAGAGAAATGTGCCTATTACCAAACCCTCACCTACTGAGGAATAAATCCATGTTTCTCTTTCTTTACTCTCATTCCTTGCAAAGAGCTCTTATTGACTGTACCCCAACAAGAAGACAGGAAAGCCAGCCTTGAAGCACACTTCAGGGGCACAGAGATGGAGACCAGAGTGAATCTGAGAGGTACCTGGAAATGGTGTCACATGGGGCCCCTATGTGAATCTGCTTCTGAAAGATAATCTCAGAAGACACAGTGGCGGCATTGTGGTCACTGGGTCTTGGGCTAGCAGCTCTATTTGTGTACACAGCACCTTTCATTGATACAGAAATGTGATCTTGTTATATATCACTTTTCTCTGAGTCTCCAAGAGGAAGCTTGCATCAATTTATTTTGCCCTCCAAGGAAGAGTGAGACTATTTCCAAAGGTCTGCTTTCAACCACATCTGGATGTCTGTGTACTTTGCAAATTCTTGACCTTGAGTGGTCCTGCCATGTAGTTAATTCCTTTGTGTCTACACCTGGGCTCTAGGGCATTTGTGTCCTCTGGATGCCCCCCTTCCCTTGATAAACTTTCTAAAGGTTCAGCATTTTCTCTGTCTCATTAAAATTTAATTTGCTGTAACATTGCCAGGTCCAGCTATAGCTATATTTAAATAGCTTCATTGGTTCATTCTTTGCATTGCTTCGGCTTTTGAGGATCTTGCAGTAGTAAATGGCTTCAGTTGTGACAGAATGAATCCATGAAGGGCAGGTCAGGAGCTGTAGGTTAGATTTGTGTATTCATTGATCTTACCTCTTTAAACAAGTGGAGGGCAAGGCTCAAGTGATAACTTTTCTGCCAAGTGCAAGGCCCTGGTTCAAATACCAGCACTGGATAACAAGGAACAACAGCAGCATAGGCAAATGCCGAGAGTGAAGGAGATAAGAAAAACAGGCCTAATGAGGTGGAGTAAGCATCTGGAAACAAAAACTTATTTGTTTGAAGTTCTCTCAAAATACAGTTAAGATTTTAAGTCAGAATTTTCTTATATGCATGAACAACAGGAATATCCCTGAATTCTATTCTGTATTTGGCACAAAAACTACAATGGTGTTTTCTATAACCTGTATTTGTATATTGTTTGGAGAAGATTCTTGGCATGATGTCAAAAAACTAAATAAGCCTTCTGGTGGGGCATTCTTAGAGAAAGCCACATGACAGTGAGGTACTTCCCACAATTCATTGGTCCTTCTTCTTAAAAAAAGGTGCCCTAAAAGGGATACATCTTCTGTATTTAATAACTCAACATTAAAATCAAGGATAAATACTAAAAATGTAGTTTATTCACTGTTCAAATAGTGGCACATGGGAAGTCTAGCTCCCACATTAATCTTTCAGCCCATTGTGTGGGGAGGACAGCACAGTGTAGGTTAAAAGAAGTGATGGAGAGGGCTGGGTTAATACTGTGAAACAATATCTGTGTCTTGCCTCAGAATAGGAATTTTTTGGGGGTAAGAATTTGGCCACCTTTGATATCACTGTTGTAGTTCTTTTCTTGGTTGTCCTGCTAATTATCAACTGTCATGGCCCTAGGAGTGTGTGACATGGATTAAAATGGGGTTCGGGGCCTGTTAGAGGTTGTTCAGGTGGCCACCTTAGATCTACTTGCTTCCAGTTGGTCTTATCAGAGGACTCTTCAGCTGATAAACATTCAATTCTTAAACATACACAGTTATGTGTTGGAAAGAGTTCAGCCAGGATGTGCAGTTGTTAAACTAGAGGTTAAGAGGAAAGAAAGAGGGGTTGAGCCAGAAAACCCCACCTGAGGACAGAATTCTAGGTCTCCAGAGTAGTTGGCTAGCAATTTTTTTCCTGACATTATATAATTCAGATTGCTTATGATGTATACTTCTTTAAAATACCTCCAAATTGGAGGCATCTGGTTAGGATATGCATGTCTTTATTCATTGAGTTACCATTTATTATTTCCAGTCATGATCCTCTGTTGAACCAGATCAAATAGAGGACTATTAGGAGCATATGTCAAAGTTTTTAGTGGTATTAGAGATAGAGATCTATTGCTGTGAATTTCATGTGTGGCGTGTGTGTGTGTGTGTGTGTGTGTGTGTGTGTGTGTGTGTGTGTGTGTGTGTGTGTGTGTGTGTGTGTGTGTGTGTGTGTGTGTGTGTGTGTGTGTGTGTGTGTGTGTTGGTATTGGGGTTAAAATTTAGGGCCTGGGTACTATCCTTTAGATTTTTCTGCTCAAGGCTGGTGCTCTACCACTTGAGCCACACCTCTACTTCTGGCTTTTTAAAAAGCTAGATAAAGCTGGGTGCCCGTGGCTGATGCCTGTAATCCTAGCTACTCAGGAGGCTGAGATCTGAGGATCACAGTTTAAAGCCAGCCTAGGCAGGAAAGTCTGTGAGAATCTTATCTCCAGTAAACTACCAGAAAACAGGAAGTGGCACTGTGGCTCAAGTAGTAGAGTGCTACCTTGAGCTGAAGAGCTGAGGGACAGCACCCAGGCCCAGAGTTCAAGACCCATGACTGACAAAACCAAAACAAACAAAAAAAAACCAAGGCTAGTTAATTGGAGATGAAAGTCTACAGACTTTCCTGCCGAAGCTTGGCTTCAAACCAAATTTCAGCTTCCTAAGTAGCCGATCTGGGCTCATCTTATTATTATTTTTCCTTTGTTTGATTCCCAGTACTCCCACTTGACATTACTTTGATACTATTCTGTTTTGATTTGCCTTAATTTTTTCTATTTACTACTTACTTTTTTTGTGTGATTTTTTTTCCTCTCTTTTTCCTAGGTCTTTTTGGAGGTCTTTAACTAATATCTGTTTGTAGGTCTTATTCTCTACTTCCCACAGGACTGTCTCGAGGAACCTGTAAGGAATGGCCCTATAAGTTAGTAAACAAAGCCTCGATTGTGAAAGATCTTTCCCGAGGCAGTCTGCTTTTGAAGGGTGCTTCTGCTTTCTCCTGATAGGCAGCAAACATATCATAACTCCCAAGTATGCCTAGCACCTGGCTTGTAGTAGGTGCTTAGTGAGTACTGTTGAACAAATTGTGCTACTCTGTCAAAAAAGTAGGCTCCTAGAGGTGGAAAATAAGGTTATTCATTAGAATAATGTTGGGGAGTTTCCTCTGGGTTTGTTTCTGGGCATGAGAGCTTTGCCATTTTCATTGCTATTTTGTCTTGACCATCTGTTTCATTCACAATGCTTATTTTCTCTGGGTTCTGCTATTTCTTTTTCTTTCTTTCTATGATTGTAATTTAATCATGTTGCATTTTCCTCTTTAACTTAACTTCTTGCTGCTGGATGGGGTCTGTTTTTTCTTTCCACCATTGCTGTCCAAGTGCCAGCTCCTTTCTTCTTTATCTCCTCGGCCTCCTCTTTCAGTCCCTGTGCTTATTGTTGCTTCTGTCCTTCTTGGGTCCTTTTGTACTTCCCTTGTGCCTTCCTGAGCAATATAGGCTTGCTCTTCTGGCTTAAGGAACTTCTGCTTCATTATATCAGTGGAAGTGGGCAGTGGAAGGAACTCTGACAAGTAGAATGACCAGAACAGAGGAGAAGATTCTTCTTTTAGAAATGTGACCATTCAGTTTGACTTACACTATTTTGCTACTCACTCCATCACAATTCCTATAGCTCAGTCATCAAATACCTTTTTGTTGCAGGTTAGATGATGACTGAACTCAGCCCGCCTCTGTGGAACTTGAATGACACTCTGTGGACAGTGAAAGGGGGATAGTGTTAATCATTAATTTAATAAGCTAAAAATTACAACTGTAAAAATGTGTAACATGTAAAATGAGAAATATACTATATTCAGCATATACTGAATATTTTTGCAATAAAGGCAAGATATGTTGTGGAAAAAACCTATATATCAATGGTAAAAAGCTCAATGAATCTAGACAAACTCAACATTCCTATTTAGTTAGCATTATGTCTACAAATGTATCAGCCCTAGTGTCAACCCACCCCCTTCGATTTGCTATCAAAGGATAAACTGTGATGGAAACTTTTACCTCAGCAGTAGATTTGTCTGGAGATTTTATTTAGTATGGTGGCCAGAAAAGGCTTCTTGGTGAGCTATTGCATGAGCAGAGAGCAGAAGATAAATTTTTGTTGTTGTTGTCGGTCATGGGGCTTGAACTCTGGGCTTGGGTGCTCTCCCTCAGCTCTTCAGCTCAAGGTTAGCTCTCTTCCACTTGAGCCACACCGCCACTTCTGGTTTTCTAGTTAGTGGTTTATTGGAGATAAGAGTCTCACGTACTTTCCTGCCTGGACTGGCTTTGAACTGCGATCCTCAGATTTCAGCCCCCTGAGTAGCTAGGATTACAGGCGTGAGCCACTGACACGGGGCTGATAAATTTTGTTCCAGAATGATTTAATGGCTGATAAAATATAGGTAAGGAAGGAGTTATAAAGAAAAGCGTGTTGCCTTTAGCACCTAGGTGAATGGGAGAAGGAAGCTACCCTTCATAAGGTTAAAGAAGTAGGGAGGGAGATCATAGTAAGACTGGCCTGTAAAGATGAACACATTTTAGAAGGGTCGGTCCAGCTCTGTCAAGCACTGTAGACATTGAAAACAATGGAAAATAAGACCTGTTCATAGGTCATTGAGTGGGAGAACCCTGGGAGGTCATAAGAAAAGATAGAGGAAGAAAAGATAGAGGAAGAGTGAATTGAATATGGGCTTAGCCTTAGTAACAGGGAAAGACATTTCTTTGACCCAAGAACAATCGATTAGTGTTTGAAAATATAGAGGACTATTAGAGATAACAATGGGTTGATAAGAGAAATAGAAAGATATGAATTTCTCAGATAGAATTCAAGATACTTAAAATTCAAGATACTCTTCATAATCCTGAAATGTACATGTATACAGTGGCAGGACTATATATTCAAGTTACTCCAAAAAGGTAAGAATTCAAATATATCTTGTTACAAGGCAAAATACAGAGCACTCTATAAACGACTAGTGATGGGAAACTCAATGCAGTAGTAAATGTTGCATTTTGAGTAGCTATGCATTTACCATTCTGCTATTTTCCTGGGAACACAGCACCAACCTGCTGGGTGGAATTGATTACACATCTTTTTAAGCAGTCAGGGCACCGTGTAGGACTGTATATGAGAATTAATTAATGAGAATTATCTTCCAGATGTCACTATCCTGCTTATTATTACTATTTATTAAGTGAGCACAATGTGTCCTTGGTGGCTTATTGGTCAGTGTTATCAGTTTAAAACCTGTCAGTCAGCCTAGCTGTGAATTGCCTAAAGAAAATTCAATTACAGTGTCTGACTACAATAGCTCATGCATAAAGAGGAAATGAATTACATCCATCAGAATTCATTCCTAGCTTTAAGTTAGATACTTTTAAGTCTCCAGTGTTCACTTAAACAATTTCAAGTTGGTCCTTTTTATCTTCAGTTGACCTTGGTATTATTCAAATGAATTTAACTCCCTTACCCAGGCAGATAAATATAACTCTCCTGGCCTCTACCTAAGCTGTGTGAATGATGGTCATTTACATTTGGTAAATTTTCTGTGATTTCAGGAGTTATGAAAAGTGTGAACAGCCTTGCAGGCTCGTGGGAAAATATTAACAAAATCAGGTACCAGTGATGCTGGATGAATAGCATTTATTTTTCATTTTATACTTGAAGGTTTAAAAAAAAACTGTTAGCAGTTCCAAACAGATTCAACTTGTCAAAAATGTTTGAGAGGAAGGAAAGAACTTCCTTATAGGGAGACTATTCAGCTGAGTTCTTTACAGTACTTGCCTTCTAATATCATGAATGTAGAGAAATTGAAGTGGCCCTAGGACTCCACTGTAAGACACATTTATTCAGTTTCCAAATATTACATGCCCAAGCTGGAGTGGTATGTATGAATGTATCATTCAGTCCTTGACTTAAGGGATTTTATAGTAGTAGAGAGAAAGTGAAAAGTCATACATAAATCTAATGCAAACCAGATGGATCCCACAACTATGACTCAAATTAATATAGGAATTCAAAGAAGGAAGACATTAGTTTCAATAAGGGGATGAGGTTAAGATCTTCATTTCTTAGATTATAAGGTAAACCCAAATAAGAACAAGATACAGAAAAAAAAGAAGATAGAGAGGAGTGAAAGCACATTGAGATGTCAAAAACAATAGGAGGAAAGCAAGGTGTTCTGCACTGGTTGAGGGAAGGAAGTCACAGGAAAAACAACACTTAGGAAGGAGATAGTATTGAGCATATTATGAAGTACATTTGATTACCTGGGTGGATATTTGGATCTCTTTTAAATGGACAAAAGGCAATAGCCAAAAAGATTTAAGGAGATTATTCAGATGGATATTTAGGTATAAATAAAACAGATTAGACTGGAGAGACTCTGGATATTGAAGCCAGGGGTGAGTTAGAAAGCAATTATGATGATGTGAATGAGGAATCTAAAGGGCCAAACAAGATATGTTGCTCTGTCAATCAGGCTTGAAGGAGAAGATGTAAAAGATGTGGTAGCCATTGCATCTTCATAAATTCTAATTAGGAAGGGAAGAACAAAAGGATTGAAGGTGAGGGTAAGATATGGGCACCCTTTCAACCAACAGATATAAAGAAATCAAGAAGTGCTAGAGCACAAAAACTCAGGGACAACACCTAGGCCCAGAGTTCCAGTTATGGAGCTTGAACACACACACACACACACACACACACACGCACGCACGCACGCACGCACGCACGCACGCACGCACACACGCACACGCGCGCGTGTCTGAATTTGTACTTTTTAAATCATGGCCATACTATGATTTGTCAGAGATGCTTTTTGTCTTGAGATGTCACCTGGATTACAGCTGAAGAAATGAAATCAGTCTCAGAGGAGAGGGTGTGAGGATGTAGAGAAAGGCACAATATAAATCTAGCATCTTACCCAAGGACAGGAAGTGGCAGAGCATGTTTAGAAGTGTGCCTGTGGAACTAGATGGAGAAGCAGCCATGGAGGAAGGGAAAAGAATGAAGCCAGAGCAGTGGGAGAGAAACCAAACCAATGGGAGGCAGTGTTTGTAGAAGTAGGGAGTAGAAGAAATGGAAATGAGAACATGTTTGTGGGTTTATAGAGTAGGATCTCACTGAAATCTGGTGCAGGAAGTTACGGGGTGAGGAGGTGGCACAAATATGAAGATGTTAGTTATTTGGTTCAGCAGGTATACCATGCTCGTCGGGTTCCCTCCTCCCTGCTTCCATCAGATTCTGCTGTCTCAGTCCCTGGCTTCCCCAGCACAAGAAATGTACACATGGGGAGCTTCCAGTCCACTGAAGGGTGGAAGTGGAATTGATTCTACTTCATGTCTGGTTCTTGGGTATCAACAGTGGTAGCCTTCAACTACAAATCCCATTGGACTTTCTATCTGAACTTCTGTTTCAGTATCTCCTGGAATGTGGGTCTCCTCAGTATTTTGCACTGAGAACTAAAACTATCACTAAACTATCATTTTCCTAGATCTTTCTAGAGCCTGTTTTCTAGAGACTTGAATCCTAGCCATTGGATGAAGTCCTGCCCTTACTAACCTGAAAACCATGAAGCTGCTCTGTTATTCCTGTGAAATGAAACTCTTTAGACAATTAGGATGGCACATATCAGGCTCAATGTCACCTTATTTTTTTTGGACATTGAATGCTAAACTTCCCATTACTCAGGTCAAGGTCCAGTCTCATAGTTTGTTCATGTACACTAAGAACAGGGAGGTTTGTTCCTTTTGAATCAAATAGCTGAAACCTCAATATGTCCTCAGGGAAAGCTCCTCAAGGCTTGCCATATTGAATTGGGGGATTTATTGAAAGTGGCAGTTTTAACAACCAAGCTAATGTTGAAGACAAGACAAGAAAAGCCGATTGTGAAGGAAACCACAGGTCAAAAGATTAGGAAGAATAATAGGAATCAGAGAAATAATCACATGAAAATGGCACATCTTTCTGCTTAGTATAGTTTAAGACCAAAACAATAGAAAAGAATAGACAGATAATGAGTAAATCATGCTATCCCTTCAGTAGCATTTGGCCCAATGGCTAGAGTAGATTTTCGTGAGCTTGGCTTTCTTAGGGATTTCAGTGAGAACTAGGGAAAGAATGAGGGATAATAATAAAAGTAAATACTAAAAGTAGATTCTGATAGAGAATCACAAGAATTCTTCCTCTGATAGGCACTTTTTTCTGGAAGGTATTTGCCATTGACCATAATGGGAAGAGTCATGCTTGAAATAAAACTTTAGTGACTCTAATTTATTTATACCTGGGCTTACATGAACATGAATTTTTTTGCCATTTTAAAAAGCTGCTAGTGTCATGGTGGCTTATCAGCCAGCAGCAATATGATAAGTTTTATAGTTCATCCTAATGAACAGGGAAGGACCATACTAGTAATCATGTTATGTTTATGAGCTTCTCTTTTAAACATTGCTGGCAGAATGCATCATTTGGAGGTGAGGCTGCCTAGAACTGGCATCGACCTGATTGGCTATGTAGCAGGTATATATGTGGCACATACATGTCCATAATGTTGTCCAGATTTTTTAGTATGAAGCAAGGTCATTTGGACAAATAAAACATGTTATATTTTAAACATGTCTAATGATTCCATTTGTTGGCTTAATGTCTTAGCTAGTCTGGTTTATGTCTGTTCTTTGAGGGCATTGAGCCTTTAATGATTGGATGTCATATTTATTATATATCTTTTCTTCACAAAGACTAATAATATTTTTAAACAATATACCTTCTTAAACAAATTTATTTTAATTCATTTTAAGACACAGAAGCAAAGTGAACTACGAATGCAGTTGACCATAGTAGCATAACCTTGGTTTGGGGTCTTCAATAATTTAGTCTTTGGTGATCTTGCAAAATCTACAAGGTGTCTTGCAGGTGAAGTTTCCTCAGCTTTTAAATGGGGATAATGAAATGTTGTTCATTAAGTAAAATGGGAAAGGATCTGTAATACCACTTTGAAACCAACAGTGTTATACAAAACACTATTCTTTTTTTAAAATTTAATTTAATTTTTTTTGTGAACATACTGTACAGAGGGGTTACAATTACGTGGGCAGGATAATGCGTACATTTCTTACCAAGCATTGCAGCCTCCTCCTTTGTTTACCCTTCACATCCCTTCCCAGCCTCCCCCCTCCCCCCCAATCCCAATCCTTCTCCTTCCCCCTCCCCCCCCCCCACGCACCGACGTGAGCCAGAAGTAAGACTACAGCTTGCAAAGAGAAGGTCAAAGTAGATATAATGTATAAGCATTGGTGTTTTCACTCCTTTTATCCCCATCTGTTGGTGTTGTGTGCACGTTACCAATGCATTTGGAAGAACAGCTAGCAAAAATAGCTGGCAGAGATCTGCTGTTATTTTGAGCATTCACTTATCACTTGTCAAATTTACATGCTAAGATTTGTCTCCTTTAAGCCCATCTGAAATTCAACATGTGCTGCATCCCAGTAGGATCCCTTTGGTTATATTCATCTTAGACCAGTTTGCTTAACATGTACTTAATGAGCATCTACTATAACATGGAATGGTGCTGGGTGCTGTGGAACATGCAGAGATATGCCTGGCATGGTGCCACTTCTGTCCTCAAGGCCTTATTGTATGATGACATAAGAATCTAGCTGTAGGGCTGGGAAGGTGGCTCAGTGGTAGAATGCTTGCCTTGCATGCCTGAGGCCCTGGGTTCGATCCTCAGCACCACATAAGCAAAAAGAAAAAAAGCCGGAAATGGCACGGTGGCTCAAGTGGTAGAGCGCTAGCCTTGAGCTGAAGAGCTGAGGGACAGCGCCCAGGCCCAGAGTTCAGGCCCCACGACCCGACCCCCCCAAAAAAACAAAAAACAAAACAAAAAAAAAAAAGAATCTAGCTGTAGATTTGCTTCTTGGAAAGCAGAAACTATGCTAATGGCTTGTGTTAAATGTGTTCTGATTGATGAGAACTTTTGAAGCAGTCTTTACATAGTCTCATGATGCTCTCTACGCATGAACTGTAGCTTTCAAATGCCTGAAGTCCCTGCCCAAATCATGTTCTAGACCTTCTCCTCAATACTTTTTAAGTAACCAGTGCTGTTCATCCATCCATCCATCCATCCATCCATCCAGTGAGTATTTAGTGAACATATGCCACATAATACGTTAGATGGTTTTGGACTGCTTTCAAATTAAGGAATGATAGCATCCTGAGCCCAATTTCACTCTGATGGTGAATCATCGTGTGTCAGCAATAGGATTGGTGGGGAATTCGCGAGGTCGGCTGGGAGAGCAAGTCTCCTGTAGCCGTGCACTTGCCCCTCATATATTAAGCCGATTCTTCTACTTAAGCCTTGATTGAAGTACAGATATGGGAGGGCAAATTTTGCAGAATTTATTATTAGTTTTGAAATTTTTGTTATATTGAAACAAATAGGAATGTATCAGATGTTCTGGGAATTGACTGTCAACAGAATAAATCAGGATTGCTCATAGACTGATTTCACTCTTTCCTATAACTAATTGTTGAAAATGTACATTTCTTCTCAGTCTAATACAAATTGGCTGTCTCCCAGATTTCCCTGGCTCTTTCTAAAGAGTTTTTCTGCATGAGAAGGACCAGATTGAGAGATTAGATACTGCTGAATAAACTGGTGTGAACCAAGTGCCTGTAGGTAATAAGAGTTGTCTTCACCTCACTGGGAGATACTCATCCTCAGTGGTGGCCGTCAATAAACCACCCGCACATTGCTAAGCTTTCATTAAATTCTCTGTGGTGTTTGGTAGCAAGTGGCAATCACGTTTGTTGAGAGTAGCAGCAGGGTCAGGTCTCAGTCCAAAGTAAAGTAAGGCAGAACATCATTGTTTATTATTTCTCAGTGTTATGCTTTTTTAAAAAAAAAATAGTCATCCTAGGCAAGTTCTTGGTGCCTAGAACATCCATCTAAGGCCAACAAAAGAGCTTACACATAGAAAATTCAAGTACGCATTTCCTGATACTGTCTCTGTTGGGCTTTGACTTAGTCTAAAGAATTACGTTCTTTATGCTCTCCCTAGAGTTTATTATACTTCAGTTAATTCATTTATAACTGCTTGGATACCACCCAGGGTATTTACTTATAGATTTATAGGCCCATACTAACTCCCACAAATAAGGAAAACCACACAATCTGGAAATGGGTACTTGCAAGGGGCAGGCAAGGGGAGAATGGTAGAAGAAAGAATGAGGGAAAGGAATAGAATGCAGGCGAGGATGCATTGTATATACCTCAGAATTGAGAAAAAAAATAAGAGAAGGGGTGGGCTGAGGAGGGGGTTGAAGATATTGAAGGGATGACACAGATCAAGATGCATGGGATCCATAAACTGCTGTGTTAAATAGATAACCTGCCGGGCGCTGGTGGCTCACGCCTGTAATCCTAGCTACTCAGGAGGCTGAGATCTGAGGATCGCGGTTCAAAGCCAGCCCAGGCAGGAAAGTCCCTGAGACTCTTATCTCCAATAAACCACCAGAAAACCGGAAGTGGCGCTGTAGCTCAAGTGGTAGAGTGCTCGCCTTGAGCTGAAGAGCTGAGGGACAGCGCCCAAGCCCAGAGTTCAAGCCCCACGACCGACCAAAAAAAAAAAAAAAATAGATAACCTAAAAATTAAGAAAAGTAAGGGAAGCAGTGGGTGAGAATGTTAAAAGCGGTGACATCGATCAGGAGGCACAGTATTCCTAAACTGCTCTGTTGGATGGCAATTCCTTTGTATATCTACTTAAAGAAACTGAAAATATTAAAAAAAAGAAAATTCAAGTATTTAGTTACTGTCTGTACCAAGGTACAATGTTTTCCTACTTCTTCCCTCACTGGATTACTCCATCATTCTTCTATTATGTGGGGGAAAGTATAGCTACTGCTTCAATTTTATTGTTTGGAGAACATTTTATTTTCAAGACCACTTAAAGGCTTGATTAACAAAGAGACTAGTAGGGACTAAATGAGTACTTAGAATACTTAGTCTGAAGTAGCGCTAGAAATTTAGCAAGCAGCACAAAGCAAGTGAAAGTCCTTAATTAGAATGTGTAAAGCTTGACCTTTCCCAAGCACTATGGACTCCTGTAGGAAAAAAAAATAACCAAGAGGCACAGAATTCCTTCTACCAAGAACCCAGCACCCCTAGGTTTGCTGTGGTCCTCATGCATCATAAAAGAGTATCATGGCTCTAAGGGTAGCATGGTATTCTGTGTCTTATACTGCTTGAATAGTTAAGTAGAGTTTCTAGTTAGTGGGGGTTTTTTTTGGTATTTTTTTTATTGTAAAAATGCTGTACAGAGGGGTTACAGTTACATGAGCATAAGGTTGTTTCCGTTATGTGGTAAGATTTGATTAAGAAAGTCATTCTTCTTTAAGACTTGGATGAAAATATGGAGACCAGTAAAATAACGTCACCACTTGGATTTTGCTCCCTTTGGGGAAACATTCTACATAATTGAATTGAGACAAGATCACAAAGTTCAAGTGAGTTTCCCCATTTTGTTCTCTCTTTCTGCCTTCTTGAGTGAGTCCAGGTAGGGGCTCTGCTGATAGTTGCAGTGGGACACACGGGCCTTTAGAACATGTTCCATGTTCCCTGAGTTTGTACTGTCAGTGTAAAGTGATCTGGCCCTGTGCATAAGGTGTATGTAGAGCGGATTTGAAGGTGTGTTTGTGTGTGTGTGTGTGTGTATACATATATTTGTGTTCTGGAAATGAGTGAGATGGCTTGGACATTAAGCCTGCTTTCTTCCTATAGTAGAGAATGTTACTCTTGAAACTACGTTGATTTATTCTCTTTGTACTTTGGGGCAAATAGGATAATTTATATAGGGCTCCCTCCTAGCTTCCTTCGCTGATTTTTGTCACTTTCAGCTAAGAAGGAAGCACAGCAGACTCACTGGGGTTTCCCTCCCTCCCTCCTTCCCTTCTTTCACTCTCTTTATGTGCTTCAGTCCATTCTCCTGGTATTAACCCATTCTCTATGTCCTCTCCATGCTCTCAACTCTCAAACTTGATCTCACGCACAAGAACTTCCCTTCAGAACTCCAGATTGTTGTATCTAATAACCTACCTGATACTTTTTGTATCCAATATATTTGCAAACTTTACATGTCTCAACCAAACTTATAATTCCTCATTTTCCCTACACCTCATCCTCTGGGTTGCCTTTCCAGTCTTAGTCGTAGAGGTCATATCCTTCTTTCTGTTTCTAAGACCAGGATCCTAGAAATCACCCTTGACTCTCCCGTATTTTATTTCTCACTCATATTTAATATCCATACCATCTACTTTCAGAATATGAAGTTGATTCGCTTTTCCTACCCACATGACCATTTGGCCTAAACCTCTATTGTTTCTCTCCTGGGTTATAGAAATTACCTCCTAATGTTTCTTGCTGCTTATAATCTTTCTCTCTACAGTCTGTTCTCCATGAAATAACCCCCTCTCTATTCACAATATTCCCAATTGGCTTCCCCTCATAGTTTGTAAGCAGAGATCCGCACAGGACTTTGAAGGCAGAACTGCTGTGATCTTCTCTCTTCTCTATCTGATCTCACTCTCTCCGCCTCACTCATTCTTCTCTAGACCATCCTTGCCCTCCTACTCTTCTACCTCTGGACTCTTACCTGTGTTGCTCTCTCCATTTCTCATCTTCAGTTCCTTATGTCATTCAAGTTTCTGGCGAAATGTCAGATTTTAAAGGAAACTTACCTGGACGTGCTCTATCAAAGCACCATGAGAGCAGTATCCCCTCTCAGTGTCACCCCTGCCCCTTACCTTTTACTTTTCTCCAAAGTCCCCTCCTCTCTGTGACTTAATAACCCAACATGCTGGACACATTGCTCATGGTGATCCTGACAATTCCAAGCCATAGACTAGGAATAGGAAGAGGGAAAGGAAGAAGAGGCATTGAAAATGCAAGGCTGGGAATGTGGCTTAGTGGTAGAGTGCTTGCCTAGCATGCATGAAGCCCTGGGTTTGATTCCTCTGTACCACATAAAGGAGAAAAAGCCAAAAGTGATGCTGTGGCTCAAGTGGTAGAGTGCTAGCCTTGAGCAAAAGCAGTTCAGGTTAGTGCCCAAGCCCTGAATTCAAGCCTCAGGACTGGCAACAACAAAAAAAAAAAAAAAAAAAAAAAAAAGGAAAAAAAGAAAATGCAAGACATAGGAAAAAACAATAACAAACCCTGCTTTTTACATACCATGAGCAAGGGGTGTCCAAGTTACTTTCACTGAATCAACAGACTCTCTGTGGAGAACAGTTTTGTTAACACAGATGCCCAATAATTGATTTCAATGATATGAACTGAAGAAAGACTTGAATTTTGTAGATTTAGGGCTCATGATTTAATTTTCACTGAATCTTACAGGGTTCAGAAGTGTCTGGATTTGTGTTCTTATTGGAGCTTTTCTTCTGGTTGCTTTGCCTTTTTGTGACTACTCTTGTCACCTTCTAATATCCCTAGCTCTTAGCTATGTAATACTCATTAAAAGGAAATATTAAAACAGGTGCTGGTGGTTCACACTTATAATTCTAGCTACTCAGGAGGTTGATATCTTCAGGATAGTGGTGCAGAGAGCCAGCCTAGGCAGAAAAATCTGAGAGATTCCATCTCCAAAGGAGCCAGCAAAAAGCTGGGCTAGAGGCCTGGCTCTTTAGGTAGAACACAAGCTGAGTAAAAAAGTTGAGCAAGCATAAGATTCTGAGTTCAAAACCTGGTCCAGAAAAGAAAAAAGAATAATGTTCCAATGATGATGTTTAAGATATTTTAACCATGAACTGAGTCTTCTCTTCTGTTACATTAAGAAATAGGTTAGCTGGGTGCCAGTGGCTTTTGTCTATAATCATAGCTACTCAGGAGGTGAGATCTAAGGATCACAGTTTGAAGCTAGCCTGGGCAGGAAAGTCTGGGAGACTCTGATCTTCAGTTAACCTCCAAAAAGCTAGAAGTTGAACTGTGGCTCACTTGACAGAGTGCCAACTTGGGGTGAAAAAACCAAGTAATAATGCCCATGTAGGTTCTGAGTTCAAGTGCTCTCTCTCTCTCTCTCTCTCTCTCTCTCTCTCTCTCTCTCTCTCTCTCTCTCTCTCTCTCTCTCTCACACACACACACACACACACACACAAAGAAAGAGAAGGAAAGGAAAGAAATGAACAGACTGAACAACTATGAACTTTAAAGAGGGTGGTATAATTTGCTTTGAGGAGAATGAGATTAGCTGTCATCTTCTGGGGAGACGCAAGTCTGAGTTATTCTATTTGTGAATTTCCATGTTTTTGCATGCACAAAGATAGTCTTATCTTTTTCAAAAATGTAATATATGAAGAGTTTAGTATGCAATTATGGACAATGAATTATGTTCATGGGTTTGGTCTGTGATATTTCCAACTGAGAAGTAGACACTGTTCTAAAATGGAACAGTCTTTACAGCCCTAAAAATAGTGATTTTACTCCTCCTCCATCACCCCTCCAACCCTGCTTTGTTTTCATCACCCCTTGCCAGGGCTACAAAATAGGTTTCAAGCCAGCACCCTGGGCAGATTACTTTTAATGAACAGTGTTGTTATTTTGGACTCTCTTTTTAAACTAAAACCTCAGACCTGTGCAAAGATGGATGAAATCTTTTGGCAAATAAGTATTTTCATTGCTTATTGTTTTCTTACATGTGGTCCACACTTAAATGATCTGATATTATTTCTGTTCATACAGATTTTTTATTTTCCCCCCAAAAGGCAATTGGTGTATTCAATACAGAACACAGAGCCTCCAGTTTATTCTAACTAGGACCAGATGGGACAAATGTAGAATGCCAATGTGGCTCAGGCATGCTGGCATCCAGTGCTAGCCCAGGAGGCTTCGAGTTTTACTGAGTGCTTGCAACCTTTATGGAGCATAAAACGGGCTATGTTCTAACAGAGAACCTCAGAAGAGAACTGATTACATCTGTATTTCACTTAGAACATTGGTGGGACTTAGTGTCATTCTCAACTCTTGAACATGCTCTAGAATTACATTTATGACAAAGTCTAATTAATTAATTGAATGTCTAGCTGCTAGGATTTAGAAACAATTTCTCCTTGAAGATAACTTAGAGGAACAGACTAATTGCATAGTAATCTTAAGAACTGGTGATGTTTGCTGTGAAGTTTAATAGGCTCAAAAAGGTGATTTCTGCAGTTTCTTTAAAAAATTTTATGGTTAAATTTTATGCACATTGTGTGTGGGTGGGTATGGGTGTGGGGGGGTATGTGTGTGTATGTGTGTGGAGGGGTATGTGTGTGTATGTGTATGTGTGTGTTTAAAATTCTTTGATGTGATGGCTAAATGGTAGATCCAAAGCTTTATAAATACATAAAGAGTCTTAGATCAAATCATGTTTCTAATACTACTATTCATGTTATCCTATATTTTTGGAAGACTGACATGAACTATTTAGGTTAACACTAGGTTTTCCATTTTCCCCATTTCCTTCCTTGTTGCTGCAAGGCAATATAGTCACATTCGTTTTACAGTCTCTGGCCCTGCATTGTTGAGTCACAAGGCTGGGGTAATCAGAAAAGCAAATAACAGGTGCATTCTGGGAAGCCAGTTCCCTAGCGGGACTGGAAACACTAACCTTCTTAACATGGCAGCACATAAACATATCTCATTAAGTCCCGGGTAAGTGAGCTCCCAACTTAATTGCTCTCTAGAAGGATCCCCAAATACCCCAGGTCCCTCAATAAGGAAATTGTGTGTGTGTGTGTGTGTGTGTGTGTGTGTGTGTGTGTGTGTGTGTGTGTGTGTGTGTGTGTGTGTGAAGCTGGACTGGAAGGAACTAATCTCAACAATAGTAGTAAAAGATCACATATTTTCAGAATGTGAAAAAATGTAAGTCTGTGGGTACACATTTCTGGGTTCCTCCCAAGTTCTTGGAAGGAGCCCATGTAAGCGGGAGCCCTAAAACCTACACTCCATTATCTTTGCTTCATTCACTTGCCTTTGCTAATGAATTCATGATTTATCAGCCCCATCATCAAGAGTGCTCTCCAGAGGCTGCTTTCTGAAATTAAGCATATGCTGCAAAATCCTTATATTTAATGGATGCTTTTTACCCTCCTCTCCCTAGCACCACAAGTCCCCTCATTTCATCTTCCACCCTGATAGTGTCTCTCTACTACTTCCTTTTTTTTTTTTTTTTTTTTACTTTTTAGTTCCAGTCCTAGGGATTGAACTCTACCGCTTGAGCCACAGCTCTACTTCCGGTTTTTTGAAATAACCATCAAAAGCATCATTGGAGATAAGAATTTTGTGGCGTTTCCTGCTCCAGCAGACTTTAAACTATAATCCTCAGATTTCAGTCTCCTGAGTGGCTAGGACTACAGGTGTGAGCTGCCAGCAGCGCCTGGCCTGCTTCCCTACTTTTATGTTAGCCTGGCCCTGGGCAGAAGGTGAAGTTCATATCCATTTACTTCCTTGGATTATCCCAGATAATCCATTCCCATAAACAGCATTGTTACATTTCCCCTCTTCCTGAGCTTTGCTGATGATTTTTATTTTGAACTTTACATGGACTTTGCGTATCTGTCAGTTGGACATTTCTGGGAATCTGATCTGCTAAGTGTTTTCTCAGAGTAGCGGCATTGTCAGGCTGAGTGAGTGTCAGGTTCATTTTGTGCAGAGATGGACTGTCAAGCAGGCCCTGCATGTTTTCATCACACCTCAGGAATTCCTCACATCTTGAGGGAGAACTGGATGCATGTGTTTATGTCAATTTGGATTGAGATGTGATAGTTGAGCTTAGTGTGTAGAATTTGCGAAGTTTCAGGCATTCTGGAAGACTTAACATCATTTTTCTGAGCATTTTTCATGTAATTTCTTATTTGGCACCAAAAATAATAACTTTTAGAAAGATCAATTATTTTACTCTCTAATAAGTCACAAAATGTCTTTGGAGTCTGAGACCTGGGTAGTCGGGTAGCATGCTACTGCTGTTCAGAATTTCAAAGAAAACCAGGGAATAAAATACTAAAGCAAAGCTTAGAATGGAGTAGTATCCTAACACTCCATTTAAACACCTGGGATAAAAAGTAATATATATTTTGTGATATCTATGATATGCCAATTATTCTGTTCCCCTAAGCATAGTTTTTTTAAATTTAAATCAAGAACTTTTAAACCCACAAGAATTACTTTTTAAAGTTATTTTTATGGAATTAAATTAATTTTAATGATCTCTCATTTATAGAGTTTGTTACTTTAGTGTACCATGGATATTGAAATAGGTGGAAAATTTGTTTTGCATTTATATTTGAAGGTCCAAGGATTTGAAAGTGTCCAAAGTCAACAATAAAGATAAAGCTACTTGATTTGGGAATTTAGGCCTCTGTCATAGCAGAGAAGTACTGTCTGCTGGCCACCATGGAAAACAACAACAACCAAACCCCCCCCAAAACTTCTTGTGTCCCTATCTTGGGTTTCATTTTATTAAGCATCAGGTTATATGGCCATATGTGCACAGCTTTTGACCTCTTCTGCTTGTCCTAGACAAGAGGTTTTATCTTTATTGTTGTTCCTTTTAATGTACTTATAATGGACTATGTGATTTTTTTTTTGTTTCTTTGTATGTTCTTCCCCCATGGTGCAACCCTGTTGTCACTGTATTTGATTCTGGTGCTCTGCATCTTGTATATACATTTTTCTAATTTGGAGAGGGGAAGGGAAATAACAAAATGCTGAAATAAGGATACAGGATGAACAACTGCCCAATTAATAAGTAGGCTAAAGACTTAAAGAAAAACTTCTCTGAAGAGGAAATAAGAATGGCCAATAGACACATGAAGAAATGCTCAATAGCTCTAGCCATAAAAGAAATGCAAATCCAAACAACATTGAGATTCCCCCTCACCCCATATAATCGAAAACTCTAATAACAACAGATACTGGAGGGGATGTGGCCAGAGGGGAACCCTACTGCATTGTTGGTGGGAATGTAAACTTGTTCAACCACTTCGGAAAGCAGTGTGGAGGTTCCTCAAAAGACTCCACATAGAGCTCCCCTATGACCCAGCAACCCCACTTTTGGGCATTTACCCAATCATAAACAAGGCCATACTAAGGCTACCAGCACAACTATGTTTATCGCAGCATTATTTACCATAGCTAAGATATGGAACCAACTCAGATGCCCCTCAGTAGATGAATGGATCAAGAAAATGTGCACACACACACACACACACACACACACACACACACACACACACACACACACACACACACACACACACACACACACACACACACACACACACACACACACACACACACACACACACACACACACACACACACACTGGAATTCTATGCCTCCATCAGAAAGAATGACATTGCCCCATTTGTTAGGAAATGGAAAGACTTGGAAAAAATTATATTAAGTGAAGTAAACTAAGACCAAAGAAACATAGGTCCCATGGTTTCCCTTATTTGCAATAACTAGTACATGTGTAGGACAAGCAGAAAAGGTCAAAAGCTATGTACATATAAGATGATGTTAAGCGAAATGAACCCCAGGATAGGGACACAAATATCTTTTTCCTTTCTTGCTGTTGTTTCTAATGTATTTATAGTGTACCATGTGATTTTTTTTGTTTCTTTGTATGTTCCTCCCCCATGGTATAACCCCTGTTTTCACTGTATTTGATGTTGGTGCCCTGCATCTTGTATATACACTTCTCTAATTCAGGGAGGGAAAGGGAAAAAACAAAATGCTTAAATAGGGATACAGGTAACACTGAGATGTACAAAACACTATGTTGAAAATGAAATTTACAACTTCCTTGGGAGTGGGGGATGGGGGTAGTTGGGGGGTGGGAGGGAACGGTTGGTAGAGGGAAAACAAAGGAGGAGGCAACAATGCTTAATGGGAATGTACTCATTGCTCATGTAACTGTAACCCCTCTGAATAGCATTTTTACAATAAAAAAACATACAAAAAGGATACAGGATGACCCATTTTAACAATGAGATGTATACAAGACATTATGTTGAAAACGAACTTTGAGCCATGGCTCCAGCTCTTTTTGCTTTAGTTCATTTTTCATCGTCTCATACTTTTATCTGGAGTGGCTCAAAATTCTTTTTTCTCTGCCTTCCTAATTCCCTAGTGTTTGGGACCACAGGCATATATATATATATATATATATATATATATATATATATATATATATATATATATATATATATATATATATATGTCACCACACCT